>NC_029793.2:104539601-104571613 GCF_000816755.2 Arachis ipaensis
GAGGATGGGATGTAGCCATTGACAACGGTGATGCCCTACATAAAGCTTGCCATGGAAAGGAGTAGGAAGGATTGGATGAAGACAGCAGGAAAGCAGAGATCAGAGGAACGAAAGCATCTCTATACGCTTATCTGATATTCTCACCAATGAATTACATAAGTACCACTATCCTATTTTATATTTTATTTAATTTTCATCCACTATAATTTCTTAATACAATTTAATTCCCCTGACTGAGATTTACAAGGTGACCATAGCTTTCTTCAAGCCGACAATCTCCGTGGGATCGACCCTTACTCACGTAAGGTTTATTACTTGGATGACCCAGTGCACTTGCTGGTTAGTTGTACGAAGTTGTGAAACAGATATAAGATCATGAACGTGCGTTTTGAGATTTTAGCGCCGTTACCAAGGAATGGAATGATCACGATTTCGCACACCATCCACCATATCTATCAGCTTGGTATGCATTGTAGAATAGTCTTTGTCCATGATATCTTGGAGGGTGTTGTTGCCTAAAGGGTTGATCAAATCCTCTTTACTCCATCCATCTTTGATTGCGTAGACCTTGATGCATATTCCTGTTATATCTTTTATTCCCTTCAACAATATTAGAACCAAACTCAAAGCGAGATGGGTGAGAGTTCGTAGTAGCTAATAAAAATAAAAAGGGAAAAACAAAACAAATAAACAATTAAAAGAAAAACGTTTGCAATAACCAATAATAAGGCACACGTTTGCAGCTCCCCGGCAACGGCGCCATTTCGAAGAGAGAACTTTTGCGTGGTCTAGAAATTCGCAGATAAATCCTCATTGCAGGTATAATAAATAAATAACTGTAAAATATACTCTTGGGTCTTCTTCTCAAGGAACTGCAGGGAGGTGTTCTTATTACTGGTTATGAGTTTTGTAAAGTGGGGGTTTTGAAAGTAAGGAACGAATAATTTAAATGACAAGTAAAATAAATAAATAACTGTAAAATAAACTCTTGGCAAGGTATGAGAATTTGGAAGTCCTATCCTAGTTATTCTTATCAATGGTGATGAGAATTGAGTCTTAATCCCACTTAGTTATCCTTTACTAAAGCAAAGGAAGGTCAAGTGGACCAGTTAGTTTGATCCTCAGGTCCTAGTCAATTCCTAAGAAAGGACTAGAGTTATTGGAGTTTAATTCAATTGGCGAAAATAACAATTATCAGTCACAATGAGTTTGACAACTCAAGAGTTACCAATTAATCAACTAAAGCCAAAAGGAAAAAAATATATATTATTAATAGAAATAAATGAAAGCAATCATAATTCTGAAATACCTCAAATTATATTAAATAGAAAACCAAATCTAAACATGAATGGTTCGTAAGCCAATTTGGCAACAAAAGTAATTAAAGGAAAGCATTAAAGTATCTGAAAATAAGAGAGAAATATAAAGTAAAGAAATGTTGAACCTGATAAGGAGTTGGAATACTAAATTGAAATAATAAGAAATCCTAATCCTAAAACCTAAGAGAGAGGAGGGAACCTCTCTCTCTAAAAACTACATCTAAACTATGAAAAGTGAATAATTTTAGAGCTCTCCCTCAATGGATGCATTCCCCCACTTTATAACCTATAATCTATGCCTTCTGGACTTGGATCTGGGCCAAAAAGGGATTCAGAAATCGCTGGGAGTGTTTTCTGTAATTTCTGGTGCGTGGCGTCTGTCACGCGTCCACGTGGGTCACGCGGTCGCATCATCTGGAGTTTTCCTTGTCACGCGTTCGCTTCGGTCATGCGTACGCGTCATCTGTGTTATGCTCATGGCACGCGTCCACGTCAATCACGCGTTCGCATCGCTGTCTTTTCGCGCTAGGCATGCGGTCGCGTCGTCCATGCATTCGAGTCGCTGCCAGTTTCTTCAAAAACTCCAATTTGTGCTTTCCTTCCATTTTTGTATGTTTCCTTTCCATCCTTTAAGTCATTCCTGCCTTAGAAGATCTGAAACTTCTTAACACACAAATCACGGCATCGAATGGTAATAAAGGGTGATTAAAATAAATAATTTCAAAGCATAGGAAGCATGTATTTCACATATATCACATAATAAGGAAGGAAAAGTGTTCATACCCTGGGTCGAGTTACCCGACCTGGGATGATTGGCGACAAAGCGACCGACCTCTTCAGGTCAGGCTAGTCGACCTCTTCTCGAAGAGGTTGGCCAAATCGACAGGAGAGCCCAACAAAGGGCCCAAATAGAGGAACACGACCCAAATCCACATGCCGTCCGAGCCTATAGAGATAAGGGCGGTTCCCTTGAAGATATGCTGACCTCAACTCAAAGATAATGATAAGATAAGATAACTAACTTATCTTATCTAGAAAGGTCAGCCCACTCTACTATAAATACACTGGAGCACCCAGGTATAACTCATACTCTGATTCTACTAAAAACCTGTTTAATACCCATGCTAACTTAAGCATCGGAGTCTCTTGCAGGTACCCCCCCACCCTCCGGTGGCCAAGGATCAGCAGTGCAGCCAGTCCAACAAGTCGGACACAACAGTTCCGGCTGCCACCAGCCAGCCAGACACGTCATCTCCGACCAGTACTGAAGATCTCATCCGAGATCGACCTACAGTTTCAGGTAACCCTCGGAACATTGGCGCCGTTGCCGGGGAACCTGGAAGTCATCCCATCATCATGGCAGACAACCATGACAACGATCACGATTCAGGTCTGGAGGATCGAACACCGCACAAAAACGCGAACGTTACTCTACAAGACACTCCGGAGACCAACCAAGACAAAGACTCACCAAATTCAGGAGCCATAGAAGCACTCCTAGATCGCCTAAAACAACTGGAAAAAGAAACCCACCAACAAAGGGAAATCGGAAGAAATCTACAAAGAGAGATGCGGCGACGTCAGGAGTTGGAAGAAAAACTGCAGCAATTGGAAGCCGATCTCAAATCAAAAGCCCCTCGCGCTAATCTCGAAGAGAATTCACACAAAGAGCAAGACCCCTTCACTAGGGAAATCATGAAAACCAAAATTCCAAAAGACTTCAAACTCCCGGATATGGCTCTATATGACAGCACCACGGATCCCAACCACCATCTCAGTAACTTCAGAAGCAGAATGTACCTCACTGACCCCCCAAATGCTGTTCACTGTAAAGCCTTCCCAACAACTCTCACAAAGATAGCTATTCGGTGGTTCGACAACTTACCCCCAAAATCTATCTCAAATTTCGACGACTTAGCTAAGAAATTCCTAGCCAGATTTTCCATTCAAAAAGATAAAGCTAAGCACGCCCCCAGTTTATTAGGAGTCAAACAAGGAGATCGGGAGAGCCTTCGCAACTACATGGAAAGATTCAACAAAACCTGCATGGACATACAAAGTTTACCCACGGAGGCCGCAATCATAGGACTCATCAATGGCCTACGAGAGGGACCTTTTAGCCAATCTATATCAAAAAAGTACCCGACTACCCTCGACGAAGTATAGGAGTGAGCAGAAAAATACATCAATATGGAAGAAAACGCTCGATTAGGAGAATCCTCGAAATCGGGAGCTTCCTACCGTGACAGAGACAAGGAATCCAAAAGAAAAGACGACAGACAAGTGGAGAAAATTAAGAAGTACCATAACTATACTCCTCTTAGGGCATCCTTGGTCGAAATATACAAAGAAGTCTGCCATACGGAAAAAATTCCCCCAGCACGGCCACTCAAAGGCAAGAAGGGAGGAGGAAACCGAAAGGAGTATTGTGAATATCATCGGGTCCGGGGATACTCCACTAACGAATACTTCGACTTGAAACACATCATAGAAAAATTGGTGAGGGAAGGAAAACTAGATCGATTCCTGGCCACCCGAGATGACGAGTAAAGAAAGAGATGAAGGGAGGATGACATTGAACGAGCGGAACGATCACCTCGGACGCCAGAAAGACATGTCCACATGATACATGGCGGCTTTGCAGCAGGAGGGATCTCCAAATCCTCTCGTAAGAGATACCTCAAAGAAATATACCATGTCGAAGGAGAGGAAGAAACACTCAACATCCCAACGATAACGTTCACTAAAGAGGACGCAACCGGCATCATTACAGGACACGACGATCCCATGGTTATCACTATCATATTGGCAAACGCCAACCTACATCGGACGTTAATAGATTAAGGGAGTTCTGCCGACATCTTATTCAAAACAGCCTTTGATAAACTTGGCTTAGAAGAAAAAGAACTTAAAGCATATCCAAACAGTTTGTTCGGACTAGGAGACACTCCGGTTCGGCCACTAGGATACATACCACTGCATACAACCTTTGGAAAGGGAGACCAATCCAGGACCCTAAAAATAGACTACATTGTAGTCGACGTAAGCTCAGCCTACAACGCTCTCATAGGCCGGACCACGCTCAACCAACTTGGTGCAATAGTCTCAACCCCACAACTATGCATGAAATTCCCAACTCCAAAAGGGATAGCCACGATAAAAGCAGACTAGAGGATGGCGCGTCGCTGTTACAACGAGAGCCTCAACCTCAGGGGTAAAGGAGAAGAGTTCCACACAATCGAGCTGGGCGGAGTTCAACGACGAGAAGAGTTTTGCCCCCAACCAGAGGGTGAGATAGAAAAAATTCAGATCGGGGACACCTCAGAAAAAACAACTAATATCGGCACAATCCTCAAAGGAGATTCAAAAGAACTGCTAATACAATTTTTGCGAGACAATGCCGACTTTTTTGCATGGAAAGCCGCAGACATGCCAGGCATAGACCCTAAACTAATGTGTCATAAATTAGCAGTTTATCCAGGATCTCGACCAGTCCAACAGAGACGAAGAAAACTTGGGCCAGAGCGATCCCAAGCTGTGGAAGAGCAAGTGCAGACACTGCTGGAAGCCGGATTTATAAGAGAAGTCAAATACCCACTATGGCTAGCCAACGTCGTTTTGGTGAAAAAATCAAATGGGAAGTGGCGAATGTGCACCGATTACACAGATCTCAACAAAGCTTGCCCAAAAGATCCATACCCACTCCCGAGTATTGACGCCCTGGTAGATGCTTCCTCTGGATATAAATATCTCTCATTTATGGATGCGTATTCAGGATACAACCAAATCCCCATGTACCCACCAGACCAGGAAAATACCTCATTTTTAACGCCAAAGGCGAACTACTGCTACATCGTAATGCCTTTCGGCCTTAAGAACACAGGAGCCACTTATCAAAGATTGATGAATAAAGTCTTCTCGGATCACATCGGGAAAATCATGGAAGTTTATGTGGACGACATGCTAATTAAAACAAAAAGCGAGCAGACACTGTTGACTGACCTAGCCCAGGTGTTCGACACCATCCGGAAGCATGATATGCGACTCAATCCCACAAAATGCACCTTTGCGGTAGAAGCAGGCAAATTCTTGGGCTTCATGCTCACACAAAGAGGAATCGAAGCAAATCCAGATAAATGCCAGGCCATACTCAACATGAAAAGCCCAACCTGCGTAAAAGAAGTACAACAACTCAACGGGAGGTTGGCCGCCCTATCCCGATTCTTAGCAGGAGCTGCAATAAGATCTCTCCCCTTCTATGCTACTTTAAGAAAGGGAAAACAGTTCGAGTGGACGACAGAATGCGAACAAGCGTTCCAAGACTTTAAGAAGTTCTTAGGACAGCCACCTATCCTATCCCGACCTCAAGAAGGAGAACCACTCATACTATATCTCGCAGTAGGAGACAAGGCAGTAGTGGCAGCACTGGTCCGAGAAAGCAAAAACGGGCAACAACCCGTCTACTTCATTAGCAAAGCACTGCAGGGATCCGAGCTGAACTATCAGAAAAAAGAAAAATTTGCTTACACTCTCGTTTTAACATCTCGGCGACTCCGCCCCTACTTCCAGGCCCACACCATTAAAGTTCGAACTAATCAGCCCTTAAAGGGAATACTACAGAAAACAGATTTAGCAGGCAGAATTCTACAATGGGCAGTCGAGCTGTCAGAATTCGACCTCCAATATGAAGCTCGGACCGCCATCAAATCACAATACCTGGCCGATTTTATCGCCGAATTCACAGATTCCCTAGAAGCCCCCATAGAGTGGAATCTGTATGTGGATGGTTCTTCAAATAAAATGGGAAGTGGCGCAGGAGTTATAATAGAAAGCAACCAGGGAACCCAAGTTGATCTCTCCCTCAAGTTCGGATTTCCGGCTTCAAATAACCAAGTGGAATACGAAGCATTGCTAACTGGTCTAAAACTGGCTGAAGAGGTGGGAGCTCGAAAACTTAACATTTATAGTGATTCGCAGGTGGTCACATCACAGATAGCAGGGAGCTATCAAGCCAAAGATCCCACCATGAAAAGATATCTGGATAAGACCAAGCAACAGCTCGAACAAATCGGGGAATACAAGATCTGCCATATACCCCGTGAGCAAAATGCTCGAGCTGACGCACTCTCAAAACTGGCCAACACCAAACCAGGGGGCAATAATAGAAGCCTCATCCAGGAAATGCTACAGAACCCATCAATCTCGGAAACAAAAAAAGTCCTAACTATAACAGGCCAGGACCAAGGATGGATGATCCCCATAATTAACTACCTCAAAAAAGGAACGCTCCCCGCAGAAGAAAAGGAAGCAAAGAAGCTAAAAAGGGAGGCACAATACTACACCATCATAAACAACATCCTGTACAAAAGAGGGATCTCGGTACCATTACTAAAGTGCGTACCGACCTCCCACACCAGGGAAGTGCTAGAAGAGGTACACAGCGGCATTTGCGGTAATCAACTCGGAGCACGGGCTCTTGCCAAAAAGATACTCCGGGCAGGGTTTTACTGGCCAACTTTACAGAAAGAATCTACAGAATTCGTATAGACATGTCCACCATGTCAGAAACATGCCAATTTCCACATCGCCCCGCCAGAAGAACTTATCAGCGTGACTGCGCCTTGGCCTTTTGCGAAATGGGGACTCGACCTTCTCGGCCCCTTTCCCCAGGGATCAGGACAAGTTAAATTCCTCATAGTAGGGGTAGATTACTTTACAAAGTGGATCGAAGCAGAACCATTAGCCAATGCCACTGCCCAAAGAAGCCGAAAATTCTTATACAGAAACATTGTCACAAGATTTGGGGTCCCGTACTCAATAACTACAGACAATGGCACCCAATTCACAGATGCGGGCTTCAGAAAATTAGTAGCCGACTTGAATATAAAGCACCAGTACACCTCTGTCGAACACCCCTAAGCTAACGGACAGGCCAAAGCCGCCAACAAAGTCATATTGGCAGGGTTAAAACGGAGACTGCAGGATGCGAAGGGAGCCTGGGCAGAGAAACTCCCACAATTCCTATGGGCATATCGAACGACGCCACATTCCACCACAAAGGAATCCCCATTCCGGCTAACATACGGAACGGAGGCAATGATTCCAGTAGAAATTGAGGAAGGATCACATAGGCAGTCCATTATAATGAGAGAGCAAACTCCCAACTCCAGAGGGAAGAACTCGACCTACTACCAGAGGTTCAGGAAAGAGCTCGGATCAGAGAAGAAGCGCTAAAATGCCGAATGGCTTCTAGATATAACCAAAGGGTAGTACTAAGAAGTTTCGCTGAAAACAACCTCATCTTAATCCGAAACGACATCGGAAAAACTCGACTCGGAGAGGGAAAGCTGGCAGCCAATTGGAAAGGACCATACCGAGTCATAGAAGTACTCGGGAAGGGCTACTACAGAGTGTCCGAACTCGACGGACGGGAGCTTCCAAGATCATGGCACGCCTTCAACCTAAGAAGGTACTACAGTTAGAAGAGGTAAAGGATCTCACCAGTGGATGCGCTCTTTTTCCTGAAAAGGTTTTTTAATGAGGCACCAGGTTGAGACATAGATCATACCCAACTTAAGAAGATGAGAAAATTCCCACATGTATATATTTGCATTTTCTTTGAATAAAATTTATCTAGGTATTCTACAAAGATTTCAAGATGCATTAATCTGAAGTATTCATCGTCCGATTATAAAGCTACAGGTCGGTAGAAAGTGAAAACGCGATTCACCCAAAGATGAGTCGTCCGATAAAGGTGAAAACGCGATTCACCCAAAGGACGAACTAGAGATGCCAACCACTTTCTACAAATCGGTAAAGATGAACACAGAATAATGTAAGAAGTTATAGAAAGCAATCTAAAAAAGAACCTGACGAGGTCTTACGGATAGCTAATAAAATAACTTAAAGACTGGCCGGCGTTCAGAAGTCGGACCAAGTCAACCCAAGTTACAAGTAAACCCTGGAAAGAGGTCTGGCCAACCCTATTAAAGAGGATTACTTTAACTTAGAAGGGCTCGACCTAGCAAAGTCAGCCCAAGATAAAAAGGTTATAAAAGTAATCCCTGAAAGAGACCCGACAAAGGTCCAAAAAAGAGGATTACAGAAATAACCTAGGAAGAGGTCGACCTAACGAAGTCGACCTCCTACAAATGACAAGTTATAAAAGTAATCCCTGAAAGAGACCTAACAAAGGTCCAAGAAAGAGGATTACGAAATAACTTAGAAGAGATCGACCTAACGAAGTCGGTCCCCTACAAAGACAAGTTATAAAAGTAATCCCTAAAAGAGACCTAAGAAAGGTCCAAGAAAGAGGATTACGAAATAACTTAGAAGAGATCGACCTAACGAAGTTGGTCCCCTACAAAGGACAAGTTATAAAAGTAATCCCTGAAAGAGACCCGACAAAGGTCCAAGAAAGAGGATTACAGAAACAACAACGAAGTCGATCCACTACAAAAATCCAAGTAATCCCTGAAAGAGACCTCACGAAGGTCCAAGAAAGAGGATTACAAAAAGGAGTCTATCAGGGGACCAACGCAAAGAAGTCGGTTACAAAGTACTAAAGAACACATATAAAGCAAGAAAACGACTTTGGACACCTACAGCTACAAAGAGTCGAAAACTCAAGAAGTTCGAATTGAGAGAGTTCAACATCAGCAGATTTTATATAAAGTTATAAAGGCCTTGAAGGGCCACCAACACTGACTACCCAAAGGGTAGCAAGCTACTTGTCTGTTTTTTAAAAAAATAAAAAGTTGTTAGAAAAGCAACTAAAAAGTTAACATCTTAATAAAGTTCCAAAAAATGCCCACAAGCCGGGCCAACTACAATCAACAAACATCAGAAGTTTTCTCGGCAGCATCATGAGCTTTCTTGGTGACATCAGGACCAGGAGAAGGAGGGTGAGCTTGAATCGACACCGCTCAATGGCGTTGAAATCAGGAGCATTAAGGTCGAAAGGCTCAGAAGTCTTTTGCTTTTTACTCGGAGGAGCGGCGGATGGAGCCACAGAAGAAGAAGGAGGATCCACCAAATGAACCCGGGGTATCGGGATTGCCTTCTTCACCCCGGGAGAGCTCGGCACGGCCGGCTTCTCACGGGGCTGGGAGGACCCCTCCCTAGCAGCCCGGGCGGCAACATTCCTGGCAGTAGTCGCCTTCTGTGCCCTTTTAAAAGCTTTCATAAACTCATTGTTCTTCATTGCCTCTGCAAATAAAATAGAAGTCAAGCTACAAACCAAACAAGTCAAAAAAATAGCTAGAAGCATCATAAGGCAAACAGTAAAGGAAACACAAGATACCCAGCTCAGTTTGAAGAAGAGAAGGATTGGTTAGAAACTTCTTTTTGTCAAGATGGGGAGGCTAACCCCAACGCTCCTCTAAAACAGTCACAAAGGCTCGCTCAGCCTCATCCAACATGTCCCAAGAGTACCTAGAGACCCTAACATCCTTCTGCCACTCTAGGGGAAAGGCGGGCTTATCATTTTCATCCAAGAAAAAGGGCCGAGATCCTTTAACAGCTCGGACCTTGAAAAAATAGTTTTTAAAATCCCGAAACGATTCGTCAAACATGGAAAAAACTTTCTTTCCTTGGGTAGAACGGAAGGAGACCCAAGCTGACTTCTTTTTCACCACACCAGGCTTAGTCAAGACAAACAAATAGAAAAAGAGAGATTGGAAAGCAGGAATACCAAAACTATTACACAACAATTGGAAGATTTTAATAAAACCCCAGGAGTTGGGGTGAAGTTGAGAAGGGGCAACATTACAAGACCATAACAGGTCGATTTCAAATGGAGTAAAGGGAAGAGTAACTCCGAGTTGACCAAAGAAAAAATCGTAAGCATAAAAGAAAGGGCAATTGTCAACAACTTGAGTCAAGAAACAGACTCTCTCGTCAGAGGAAGGAGGAACAAGCTCGTAATTCTTCTCATCACCAGAGTTACTACAGACGCTGTGAAACTGCCTAAGCTGAGAACAAAACTCAGAGTCAACCAGCGAGACACACATGAGAACCATGGAGTCCACCCAATCGGCCATACCCGCAGGGACCTGGGAAGGCGTCGCTACGACGTTATTTCAGGAAGACATGAGGTCAACTAAGATCCTACAAAAGAAAAGAAGAGCGGATTACTCAAAAAACATCTCGGGCACGGGTCAAAACATCTCGACGGGCGGATAAACAAAAGGAAAACCCCAAGACTAAAACCAAAAAGTCCTGGGGCATCCTTTGGAGGCAATAACAAAGCAAGATTTCTAGGAAAAACCTACACCCCAGTATCTCTCAAAACACGGAAAGAAGACCTAAAGCAGCAAGCATTTCATCCATCAAGTTAAAAAACGCAAAAGTCATCAAAACAACTATCTTTTTACAGTCTACCAGCGAAAGCACTGTCAACGTCAACAATGCCAAACAGAAAACCACCAAAGACACAACCTTTCTCAGAATTAGGCGAAAACCACCATCAAAAGCACAAACAGAAAAGGCGATAGCATGCGAAAATCCTAAAAGCATTAAGCGAAAGCAATCATGCAGAAGATGAAGAAATTCCAGAACACACGGTGACAAACAGGCACGACAAATGCAAAAAGATTCAAGTTTTTCAAACGAGGATTCAAGCAAAACCAGAACATTATCAAAAATCGAAGGCCAAAACGGCAAAAGAAGTAAGGAAGCAAAAAGTAGAAACCAAACCTGGAAAAAGGAGGAAAGTTCTTAAGAAAGATGAAAGCCGGGGTAGGAAATCGTCTCTCGAAAGTGAAGCACCAACGGAGGCAAAACAGAACAAACACAAAGAAAAGTTGAGAGTGAGAGAATAAAGGGAGAAATGCGAAGAAGTTATGAAAGAGGCGAAGGAGAGAAACCGTTTCTGGGTTTGCAAAATCAAAAATAAAGAGAGCCTAAGGGAAACGGGGCAATTAATGTTAATAAAGGCATTAAACCCTCGCACGTTTCCAAAGCGCTAATGCAAAAGCGCGCGCTTTTAGAGAAAAATGTTCTGCATTCAAAAGAGTCTACAAAAGGAAGAAATTGACAAAATGCTTGAGTTCGGCTTCATCAGAGAAGGACCGAAGTCAAAGACTCGACCTCAACAAAAGACCAAGCTCAAGCAGGGGCACTGTTCATACCCTGGGTCGAGTTACCCGACCTGGGATGATTGTCGACAAAGCGACCGACCTCTTCAGGTCAGGCTAGTCGACCTCTTCTCGAAGAGGTCGGCCAAATCGACAGGAGAGCACAATAAAGGGCCCAAATAGAGGAACACGACCCAAATCCACAGGCCGTCCGAGCCTATAGAGATAAGGGCGGTTCCCTTGAAGATAAGCTGACCTCAACTCAAAGATAACGATAAGATAAGATAACTAACTTATCTTATCTAGAAAGGTCAGCCCACTCTACTATAAATACACTGGAGCACCTAGGTATAACTCATACTCTGATTCTACTAAAAACCTGTTTAATACCCATGCTAACTTAAGCATCGGAGTCTCTTGCAGGTACCCCCCACCCTCCGGTGGCCAAGGATCAGCAGTGCAGCCAGTCCAACAAGTCAGACATAACAGTTCCGGCTGCCACCAGCCAGCCGGACACGTCATCTTCGACCAGTACTGAAGATCTCATCCGAGATCGACCTACAGTTTCAGGTAACCCTCGGAACAGAAAGTAAAACCATGCAATTTACATGAA
Source organism: Arachis ipaensis (assembly GCF_000816755.2). Classification (NCBI taxonomy): domain Eukaryota; kingdom Viridiplantae; phylum Streptophyta; class Magnoliopsida; order Fabales; family Fabaceae; genus Arachis; species Arachis ipaensis. The sequence goes on from NC_029793.2 coordinate 104,551,610, forward strand.
TAAGTGGGTGAAGGATTGAATAAATCTCTTGAATTGAGCACAATATATATCATAAAATATGGGTTTATTAAATATGCGGACCAAATTCTTGATAGACTAAACTTTTACCAGTGGAAGTTCGTAGGATTTGACCCGATGGAAATTAATGAACACCAGGTTAGAGAATTCTACGGCAATCTGCTTAAGAGGGATGCCCCAACTATTTTTCTAAGAGGTGTCTGGTGCACAAAATTGTGATCCACACTTTTCACAACTCCGCACAACTAACCAGCAAGTGCACTGGGTCGTCCAAGTAATAAAACCTTATGCGAGTAAGGGTCGATCCCATGGAGATTGTCGGCTTGAAGCAAGCTATGGTCATCCTGTAAATCTTAGTCAGGCGGATTCAAATGGTTATGAGGTTTTGATAATTAAAAGATAAATAAAACATAAAATAAAATAAGATACTTATGTAATTCATTGGTGGGAATTTCAGATAAGCATTTGGAGATGCTTTATTGCTTTTGAACCTCTGTTTTCCTATTGTCTTCTTCCAATCATGCGTGCTCCCTTCCATGGGAATTTCAGATAAAAATACCAGGTACGGTTTCTGCACGGCTAATCAATTGTTGGATTTCTCGTCTCGGATGAAAAATACCAGGTACAGCTACCGCATGGCTAGTCATCTGTCGGTTCTCACTAGTGTCGGAATAGGATCTCTCTATCCTTTTGCACACTATCACTGCGCCCAACATTCGTGATTTTGAAGCTCGTCACATTCATCCCTTCCCAAATCCTACTCGGAATATCACAGACAAGGTTTAGACTTTTCGGATCTCAGGAATGCTGCCAATTGATTCTAGCCTATACCACGAAGATCCTAATCTCACGGACTCAGTCCATGGATTAGGGACCCAAGAGAATATACTCTGGCTGTCGTCCAATGACTACGTTGAACATCATGTAGATCGCTTGTGGTTGTCAGGCACGCGGATCTTGGCTAAGCGAGTAATAAAGATAGTGGGTGATTGTCACGGGTCACCCCTTCATTCTGACTTAACTGAATTAAGTACGAGAGTATATTTTGGAGAATAAGTAAGTGTGAATTGAAAGAGAAACAATAATACTTGCATTATTTCATGAAAAACAGCAGAGCTCCGCACCTTAATCTATGAGGTGTAGAAACTCCACCGTAGAAAATACATAAGAGAAAAAGGTCTAGGCATGGCCGAATGGCCAGCCTCCAAATGTAACATAAGATGATAAAGTATCTCAAAGTATGCAAATACAATAGTAAAAAGTGCTATTTATACTAAACTAGTTACTAGGGATTACAGAAAATGAGTAACTAAGTGTAGATAGTGCAGAAATCAACTTCTGGGGCCCACTTGGTGCGTGCTTGGGCTGAGCATTGAGATTTACATGTGCCTAGGCTATTTCTAGAATTAAACGCCAGCTTGGATGCCAGTTTGGGCGTTTAACTCCAGTTCTGGTGCCAGTTCTGGCATTTTACGCCAGAAAAGGGTCTCTGGTGGGCGTTTGGACGCCAGTTTGAGCCATCAAATCTCGGGAAAAGTATAGACTATTATACATTTCAGGAAAGCCCAAGATGTCTACTTTCCAACGCAATTAAGAGCACACCAATTGGGTTTCTGTAGCTGCAGAAAATCCACTTCAAGTGCAGGAGGGTCAAAATCCAACAGCATCTGCAGTCCTTTCTCAGCCTCTGAATCAGATTTTTGCTCAGGTCCCTCAATTTCAGCCAGAAAATACCTGAAATTATAGAAAAATACACAAACTCATAGTAAAGTCCAAAAATGTTATTTTTGCATAAAAACTAATAAAAATATAATAAAAAGTAACTAAAACATACTAAAAACTATGTAAAAACAATGCCAAAAGGGTATAAAATATCCGCTCATTACAACACCACTCTTAAATTGTTGCTTGTCCCCAAGCAACTGAAAACAAAATAGGATAAAAAGAAGATAAAATACAATAAATTCCAAAATTATCAATGAAGATTAGTTTCAATTAGATGAGCGGGACTAGTGACTTTTTGCTTCTGAACAGTTTTGGCATCTCACTTTCTCGTTTGAAGTTCAGAATGATTGGCATCCATAGCAACTTAGAATTCGGATAGTGTTATTGATTCTCTTAGTTCAGTATGTTGATTCTTGAACACAGCTACTTTATGAGTCTTGGACGTGACCCTAAGCATTTTGTTTTCCTGTATTACCACTGGATACATAAATGCCACAGACACATAACTGGGTGAACCTTTTCAGATTGTGACTTAGCTTTGCTAGAATCCCCAGTTAGAGGTGGCCAGAGTTCTTAAGAACACTCTTTTTGCTTTGGACCACGACTTTAACCGCTCAGTCTCAAGCTTTTCATTTGACACCTTCACACCACAAGCACATGGTTAGGGACAGCTTGATTTAGCCGCTTAGGCCAGCATTTTATTCCTTTGGACCCTCCTATCCATTAATGCTCAAAGCCTTAGATCCTTTTTACCCTTTCCTTTTAGTTTAAAGGGCTATTGGCTTTTTCTGCTTGCTTTTTCTTTTTCTTTCTTTTTTTTCTTTATTTTTTGCCATTTTTTTCGCAAGCTTTTGCTTTTCACTGCTTTTCTTGCTTCAAGAATCAATTTTATGATTTTTCAGATTATCAATAGCATTTCTCTTTCTTGATTATTCTTTCAAGAGCCAACAATTTTAACATTCATAAACTTCACTATAAAAAATATGCACTGTTCAAGCATTCATTCAGAAAACAAAAAGTATTGCCACCACATCAAAATAATTAAGCTAATTTCAAGATAAGTTTCGAAATTCATGTACCTCTTTTTCTTTTTCAGAAAACATTTTTCATTTAAGAAAGGTGAAGGATTCATAGGACATTCATAGCTTTAAGACATAGACACTAAACACTAATAATCATGTAATAAAGACAAAAACATAGACAAAACATAAAGCATAGAAACCGAAAAACAGAAAAATAAGAATAAGGAAATTAAAGAACGGGTCCACCTTAGTGACGGCGGCTAGTTCTTCTTCTTGAAGATCCTATGGAGTGCTTGAGCTCCTCTATGTCTCTTCCTTGCCTTTGTTGCTCCTCTCTTATGGCTTTTTGATCCTCTCTGATTTCATTGAGGATAATGGAGTGCTCTTGGTGCTCCATCCTTAGTTGCTCCATGTTAGAACTCAAATCTCCTAAAGAGGTGTTGAGTTGCTCCCAATAGTTGTGTGGAGGGAAATACATCCCTTGAGGCATCTCAGGGATTTCTTGATGAGGAATCTCCTCATGCTCTTGTTGAGGTCCATGAGTGGGCTCTCTTGTTTGCTCCATCCTCTTTTTAGTGATGGGTTTGTCCTCTTCAATGAGGATGTCTTCCTCTATGACAATTCCAGCTGAATTGCATAGGTTACAGATGAGATGAGGGAAGGCTAACCTTGCCAAAGTGGAGGGCTTGTCTGCCACCTTGTATAGTTCTAGAGGTATGATCTCATGAACTTTTACTTCCTCTCCATTCATGATACTATGGATCATGATAGCCTGATCCACAGTTACTTCAGATCGGTTGCTAGTAGGAATGATAGAGCGTTGGATGAACTCCAACCATCCCCTAGCCACGGGTTTGAGGTCAGGCCTTCTCAATTGAACCGGCTTGCCTTTTGAGTCTCTCTTCTATTGTGCTCCTTCAACACAAATGTCTGTGAGGACTTGGTCCAACCTTTGATCAAAGTTGACTCGTCTAGTGAAAGGATGAGAATCTCCTCTCATTATTGGCACGTTGAATGCCAACCTCACAGTTTCCGGACTGAAATTCAAGTATTTCCCCCGAACCATTGTGAGCCAATTCTTTGGGTTCGGTTTCACACTTTGATCATGGTTCTTAGTGATCCATGCATTAGCATAGAACTCTTGAACCATTAAGAATCTGACTTGTTAGATAGGGTTGGTGAGAGCTTCCCAATCTCTTCTTCGAACCTCACGTCGGATCTCTGGATATTCACTCTTTTTGAGCATGACGGGGACTTCGGGGATCACCCTTTTCTTGGCCACAACTTCATAAAAAGTGGTCTTGATGGACTTTTAAGATGAATCTCTCCATTTTCCATGACTCAGAGGTGAAAGCAATTGCCTTCCCTTTCCTCTTTCTAGAGGTTTCTCCGGCCTTAGGTGCAATTAATGGTTATGGAAAAACAAAAAACAGAGCTTTTTCCCACACCAAACTTAAAATGTTTGCTCGTCCTCGAGCAAAAGAAGAAAAAAAAGAGTAGAAGAAGAAGAAATGGAGGAGATAGAGGGGTGTGTTGGTTTCGGCCAAGGGGGATTGAAGTGTTTTTTATATGTGAAACTGAAGGTGGTAAGGAGGGGTATTTATAGGGTAAGAGGGAGAGGGAATTCGTGTATGAAGGGTGTGGGTTTGGGAGGGAAATATTTTGAATTTGAATGGTGAGGTATGTGGGATTTTATGATGGGTTTTTGGGGAGTAGTGGATGGATGTGAGTGGTAAATAGATTATGGGGAAGAGGTATTGATGTGATTGGTCAAGGGTATTTGGGGAAGAGTGTTATGGAGAGGTGTGAAAAGGAGAGAGAGTGAGTTGGGGTAGGTGGGGATTCTGTGGGGCCCACAGATCCTGAGGTGTTAAGAAATTATGCTCCATGCACCTTTCTGGCGTTTAAACACCCTCTGTGTGCCATTTCTGGCATTTAACGCCAACTCTGCTACCTTTTCTGGCGTTAAACGCCAGGCTGATGCCCATTTCTGGCATTTAACGCCAACCAGACACCCTTTTCTGGTGTTTAACGCCAGCCAGACACCAGACACCTTTTTCTGGCGTTAAACGCCAGTCTGTCTGCCAATTCTGGCGTTTATCGCCTAGAATGCTGCCAGACTGGGTGCTAAACTCCCATTCTGCTATCATTACTGGCGTTTAAACGCCAGTAAGCCTGTCCTCCAGGGTGTGCTATCTTTGATGCTGCTTTTTGATTCTGTTTTAATTCTGCAGCCGTTTTTATGACTCCACATGATCATCAACCTAAAGAAAACATAACATAACAATGGAAAACAAATGTATATAAAAGATAAATATACTTAAATAACATTGGGTTGCCTCCCAATAAGTGCTTTTTTAATGTCAATAGCTTGACAGTGAGCTCTTAGAGAGCTTCACAGAGACTCAGAACTTAATGGTGGTCTCCCAACACCAAACTTAGAAGTTGAGTGTGGGGGCTCTGTTTGACTCTGTATTGAGAGAAGCTTTGCATGCTTCCTCTCCATGGTTACAGATGAAGATCCTTGAGCCTTAAACACAAGGTAGTCCTCATTCAATTGAAGGACTAACTCTCCTCAGTCCACATCAATCACAGCTCTTGCTGTTGCTAGGAAGGGTCTTCCAAGGATGATGGATTCATCTTCATCCTTTCTAGTGTCTAGGATTATGAAGTCAGCAGGGATGTACAAGCCTTCAACCTTCACTAAGACATCCTCTACAAGTCCATAAGCCTGTTTCATTGATTTGTCTGCCATCTCTAATGAGATTCTTACAACTTGTACCTCAAAGATCCCTAGTTTCTCCATTACAGAGAGTGGCATGAGGTTTATTCATGACCCCAGGTCACACAGAGCCTTCTTAAAGGTCATGGTGCCTATGGTACAAGGGATTAAGAACTTTCTGGGATCCGGTTTCTTCTGAAGTAACTTCTGTTGCACCAAGGCATTCAGTTCATTGATGAGCAATGGAGGTTCATCCTCCCAAGTTTCATTAACAAAAAACTTAGCATTCAGCTTCATGATTGCTCCTAGATACTGAGCAACTTGCTCTTCAACAATATCTTCATCTTCTTCAAAGGAAGAATACTCATCATAGCTCATGAATTGCAGCATTAAGTTCCATGGAATCTCTATGGTCTCTGTATAAGCCTCAGATTCCTTTGGTTCCTCAATAGGGAACTCCTTATTAGTTAGTGGACGTCCAACAAGGTCTTCCTCACTGGAAATCACTGCCTCTTTCTCCTCTATAGGTTCGGCCACTTTGGGTATATTGATAGCCTTGCACTCTCTCTTTGGATTCTCTTCTGTATTGCTTGGGAGAGTACTAGGAGGGATTTCAGTAACTCTTTTACTCAGCTGACCCACTTGTGCCTCCAAATTTCTGATGGAGGACCTTATTTCAGTCATGAAACTGAGAGTGGTCTTAGATAGATCCGAGACTATGGTTGCTAAGTCAGAGAGGCTCTGCTTAGAATTCTCTGTCTGTTGCTGAGAAGATGATGGAAAAGGCTTGCTATTGCCAAACCTATTTCTCCCACCATTATTATTATTATTGAAGCCTTGTTGAGACTTCCGTTGATCCTTCATTGGGAAATTAGTATGATTCTTCCATGAAGGATTGTAAGTGTTCCCATAGGATTCTCCCATGTAATTCACCTCTTCCATTGCAGGATTCTCAGGGTCATAAGCTTCTCCTTCAAAGGAGGCTTCTTTAGTACTGTCGGATGCAGCTTGCATTCCAGTGAGATTCTAAGAAATCATATTGACTTGCTGAGTTAATATTTTATTCTGAGCCAATATTGCATTCAGAGTATCAATCTCAAGAACTCCTTTCTTCTGAGTCATCCCATTATTCACAGGATTTCTTTCAGAAGTATACATGAACTGGTTATTTTCAACCATCTCAATGAGTTCCTGGGCTTCTGTAGGTTTTTTCTTCAGATGAAGAGATCTACCAGTAGAGTGGTCCAATGACATCTTGGATAATTCAGACAGACCATCATAGAATATACATAAGATGCTACATTCTGAAAGCATGTCAGAAGGACACCTTATGATCAATTGCTTGTATCTTTTCCAAGCTTCATAGAGGGATTCACCTTCCTTCTATCTGAAGGTTTAGACTTCCACTCTAAGCTTGCTCAAATTTTGAGGTGGAAAGAATTTGGCCAAGAAAGCATTGACCGACTTTTCCCATGAGTTCAGGCTTTCTTTAGGTTGTGAGTCCAACCATATCCTAGCTCTGCCTCCTACAGCAAAGGGGAAAAGCATAACTCTGTAGACCTCGGGATTAACCCCATTGGTCTTAACAGTGTCACAGATTTGCAAGAATTCAACTAAGAACTGATGAGGATCTTCTAATGGAAGTCCATGAAACTTGCAATTCTGCTGCATTAGAGAAACTAATTGAGGCTTAAGCTCAAAGTTGTTTGCTCCAATTGCAGGAATTGAAATGCTTCTTCCATAGAAGTCGGAAGTTGGTGTAGTAAAGTCACCAAGCATCTTCCTTGCATCTCCACCATTGTTGTTGGGTTCGGCTGCCATGTCTTCTTCTTTTTCAAAAATTTCTGTAAGGTCCTCTCCAGAGTGTTGTGCTTTAGCTTCTCTTAGCTTCCTCTTCAGAGTCCTTTCAGGTTCAGGATCAGCTTCAACAAGAATGTCTTTATCCCTGTTTCTACTCATATGAAAAAGAAGATAATAGAAAAGAAGAGAAATCCTCTATGTCACAGTATAGAGATTCCTTTATGTGAGTATATAAATGGAAGAATAGAAGAATGAGGTAGAGATGGAATAAGTGGAATTCGAACACACAGAGAGGAAGAGGGTTCGAATTATGAGTAGAAGAGAAGTGTTAGTAAATAAACAAAATAGATAGAAAGAGATGAGAGAGAAAGTATTCGAATATTAATTAAAAGACAAGAAAAATATTTTTGTTTTTATTTTAATTATCTGTTAGAATTTGAAATTTAAGAAAAGAAATAAAATAAAATTAGAATTTAAAACAATTAGTTAATTAAAAAGAATTTTGAAAAAGTGGTTAGTGATTTTTGAAAATTAGAAGTGGAAAAGTAGTTAGGTGGTTTTCAAAAAGATAAGAACTAGTGAACTTTTTAAAATTAAAACAAACAACAAACTTGAAATTTTTGAATCAAAACATTAATTGTTAGTAAAGTTTTCGAAAATGTGAAATAAAAATAAGAAAAAGATTTTGAAAATTTATTTAAGAAATTCGAAAATATTAAGAAGAAAAATGAAAAAGATTTGATTTTTGAAAAAGATTTGAAAAGATAAGATTTTTAAATTGAAATTTTGACTTGACTAACAAGAAACAACCAAATTTTAAAAATTTTGACTAAGTCAATCCAAAATTTCGAAATTTATGAGTAAAATAAGGGAAAGATATTATTTTTTTATTTTTGAATTAATGAAGAAAAAGAAAAATAACAAAATGACACAAAACAGAAAAATTTAAGATCAAAACAAATAATGCATGCAAGAACACTTTCAATGTCAAGATGAACACCAAGAACACTTTGAAAAAATTTTTAAGAAAAGAAAGACATGCAAGACACCAAACTTAAAAATTTTTAATGCTTAGACACTATGAATTTGAAAATGCATATAAAAAACAACAAAAAATACAAAACAAGAAAAATTAAAGATCAAACAAGGAAAATCATCAAGAACAACTTGAAGATCAAAGAAGAACACAATGCATGAATTTTCGAAAATCTAAGAAAAATTAAAAACATGCAGTTGACACCAAACTTAAAATTTGACACTAGACTAAAACAAGAAACACAATTTTTTTTTTATGATTTTATTATTTTTTTGTATTTTTTTCAAATACAAAAATAAAAATCTTAAACATAAAATAAAATTACCCAATCTAAGCAACAAGATGAACCGTCAGTTGTCCAAACTCGAACAATCCCCGGCAATAGCGCCAAAAACTTGGTGCACGAAATTGTGATCCACACTTTTCGCAACTCCACACAACTAATCAGCAAGTGTACTAGGTCGTCCAAGTAATAAAACCTTATGCGAGTAAGGGTCGATCCCACGGAGATTGTCGGCTTGATGCAAGCTATGGTCATCCTGTAAATCTTAGTTAGGTGGATTCAAATGGTTAAGAGGTTTTGATAATTAAAAGATAAATAAAACATAAAATAAAATAAGATACTTATGTAATTCATTGGTGGGAATTTTAGATAAGCGTTTGGAGATGCTTTGCTGCTTCTGAACCTCTGCTTTTCTATTGTCTTCTTCCAATCATGCATGCTCCCTTCCATGGCAAGCTGTATGATCCTCTCGAATGAAAAATACCAGGTACGGTTTCCGCACAGCTAATCAACTGTCGAATTTCTCGTCTCGGATGAAAAATACCAGGTACAGCTACCGCACGGCTAGTTATCTGTCGGTTCTCACTAGCGTCAGAATAGGATCTCTCTCTCCTTTTGCACATTGTCACTGCGCCTAACATTCGCGAGTTTGAAGCTCGTCACAGTCATCCCTTCCCAGATCCTACTCAGAATACCACAGACAAGGTTTAGACTTTCCGGATCTCAGGAATGCTGCCAATTGATTCTAGCCTATACCACGAAGATCCTAATCTCACAGACTCGGTCCGTGGATTAGAGACCCAAGAGAATATACTCCAGCTATCGTCCAATGACTACGTTGAACATCATGTAGACCGCTTGTGGTTGTCAGGCACGCGGATCTTGGCTAAGCGAGTAACGAAGATAGTGGGTGATTGTCACGGGTCACCCCTTCATTCTGACTTAACTGAATTAAGTACGAGAGTATATCTTAGAGAAGAAGTAAGCGTGAATTGAAAGAGAAATAATAGTACTTGCATTAATTCATGAAGAACAGCAGAGCTCCGCACCTTAATCTATGAGGTGTAGAAACTCCACCGTGGAAAATACATAAGAGAAAAAGGTCTAGGCATGGCCGAATGGCCAGGCTCCAAATGTAACATAAGATGATAAAGTATCTCAAAAGTATGCAAATACAATTGTAAAAAGTGCTATTTATACTAAACTAGTTACTAGGGATTACAGAAAATGAGTAACTAAGTGCAGATAGTGCAGAAATCAACTTCCGGGGCCCACTTGGTGTGTGCGTGGGCTGAGCATTGAGCTTTACACGTGCCTAGGCCATTTCTAGAGTTAAACGCCAGCTTGGATGCCAATTTGGGCGTTTAACTCCAGTTCTGGTGCCAGTTCTGGCATTTTACGCCAGAAAAGGGTCTCTAGTGGGCGTTTGGATGCCAGTTTGGGCCATCAAATCTCGGGCAAAGTATAGACTATTATACATTTCAGGAAAGCCCAAGATGTGTACTTTCCAACGCAATTGAGAGCGCACCAATTGGGCTTTTGTAGCTGCAGAAAATCCACTTCGAGTGCAGGAGGGTCGAAATCCAACAGCATCTGCAGTCCTTTCTCAGCCTCTGAATCAGATTTTTGTTCAGGTCCCTCAATTTCAGCCAGAAAATACATGAAATTACAGAAAAATACACAAACTCATAGTAAAGTCCAAAAATGTGATTTTTGCATAAAAACTAATAAAAATATAATAAAAAGTAACTAAAACATACTAAAAACTATGTAAAAACAATGCCAAAAAGGGTATAAAATATCTACTCATTAGTGTCACACTGGATACTTCTGATCATGCCTTTGAGGCCCTTCTGCAGATCCTGCATACTCCTCCGGCTCAGGATGCTTACATTCAGGTAGTGAAGGACATGACAACGGGCAAGCTGTTATTGGACGTAATCCTGAAGAAGATTTGCATACCTGAGGCCAAATGGGAGTACAGCCGAGGTGAGAATGCGGTCCTATTGAGCATCGCGTGCACCGATTTGACTCTTGAGGCAAGGATCTGGTAGCAGATCATTGCCAACTATATCCTGCCAAGCACGCATGCCACGCACATTAGGGTCCGTGTGGCAGTGTTACTTTGGGCTATTCTGGAGGGGAAGAGGATCTCTGTTCTTCCCCTTATCAGAGACTTGATATGGAAGGTAACTGATGAGCGGATATTTTATACGCTTTTTGGGGATAATTTCATATAGTTTTGAGTATGTTTTAGTTAGTTTTTAGTCTATTTTTATTAGTTTTTAGGAAAAATTCATATTTCTGGACTTTACTATGAGTTGTGTGTTTTTCTGTAATTTCAGGTATTTTTCTGGCTGAAATTGAAGGAGCTGAGCAAAAATCTGATTCAGGCTGAAAAAGGACTGCTGATGTTGTTGGATTCTGACCTCCCTGCACTCAAAGTGGATTTTCTGGAGCTACAGAACTCGAAATGGCGTGCTTTCAATTGCGTTGAAAAGTAGACATCCAGGGCTTTCCAGCAATATATAATAGTTCATACTTTGCACAAGAATAGACGACGTAAACTGGCGTTCAACGCCAGTCCTCTGCCCAAGTCTGGCGTCCAGCGCCAGAAAAGGATCAAAAACTGGAGTTGAACGCCCAAACTGGCACAAAAACTAGCGTTCAACTCCACAAATGGCCTCTGCACGTGAATTGCTTAAGTCTCAGCCCCAGCACACACCAAGTGGGCCCCAGCACACAGAAGTGGGCCCCAGAAGTGAATTTCTGCATCATCCACCTGACTAAGATTTATAAGATAACCATAGATTGCTTCAAACCAACAATCTCCGTGGGATTCGACCCTTACTCACGTGAGGTATTACTTGGACGACCCAGTGCACTTGCTGGTTAGTGGTACGCGTTGTGAAAAGTGTGATTCACAATTCGTGCACCAGTAACTCAACAGTAAAAGTACAACATCCCCTTCCCAACGATGATCACCAGATTGGCTACCTTGTCTGGGGTGGAGAGACATCCGACAGACCGGACGTCTGTCTTCATCAGTAAACAGCCATTCCTGCCATACGGCGACTATAAGGGACCGCAACAGAAGAAGAGAAAGACCACTGAGCCACCATCATCAACAGCAGAGCCCTCAGCACCTCCTGTACCTCCTGTACCCACACTTCGACCTCAAACACCTTATGAGCTGGGTAGAGAGATTCTTCAGGCCGTCCACCGCTATGAAAGCCACAATGCACGCCACTTTCAGTGGATTGTGGCAAAGTTTTAGGGTAGAGACGCTGGCCCACCCCCTCCGGACACACCTGAGCCTGAGACTGAGCCTGCGACAGTAGAGGTGCCAGCAGCTGAAGCTGGACAGACAGTCGAGCCCACTCAGCAGAGAGCCGAGGAGAGGGCGGACCAGCCTATAGTTGAGGAGCTAGTGGTTGAGAGGGCAGAGCCAGCAGCTATAGCCGAGCCGAGAGTGGAGACCACCACAGATCCTTCCCGAGCTATCATTGTGTATCAGCGACACCACCACCCACCACCGCCAGACGGTGGAGATTCTCAGAGTTGACCCCCTTGGTTTGATTCTTTTGGCACGGAAGACCGTGCATGATTTAAGTGTGGGGGAGGATCTTCTATTTTTAGGTGTAAACATTCTCTCCTAAACACTTGTCATTTAGTTTATTTTTAGTTTTTATTATGCTTTTTTCTGGATATTTATGATATTTTGTCTTATGCCCTACACTTTAGTACTTTAGTTTGTATATATATTAGTTCGCTTCTATTATTATCCTTAGTATTGCATTTTAATTTTGGTATATATATATATATATATATATGTGTGTGTGTTTTGAGCTTGTCTTGCTTGGTATATAGTATATATATGGATTGTGATTGGATGATGTGAATAGCATATGCTTAGTTCATTTTTGTCCTAATTATTCATGTTACTTTTTGCTTGTTGAAAATTAGAAAAAGAACTAGGAAATTTTGAAAAATTTGCATCCATCACAACATACATACATATAGGAAATAATTTTGGTGAAAAACAACAAAAATTTTCAAGAATTTGTTTCAAGGGCATTCTATTGAATTGATCGGAAAATTGTTTTCAAACTGGCTTGAATGATTTTTATGGAACATAGAAGAGGAAAGAACAAATACCTTGTGAGTTTTGAGCTATATTGAGTGGTTACATATTTTAACCACTAATTTTGTTCATTGTGTGTTATATCTTTTCTATGATTGTAATCTTGGTTTTGCTTGATTCTTTATTTCCAATGATTGATGTTTTAAATTTCATTGAGCATGATTGAGGCCATCTTTGATTGAGGCCATCTTTGATTGAAGCTCACTTTACCCATATGGCCTACCCTTTGCATCTACCATTGTTAACCCCCTTTGAGCTCTATTTGCCCCATTGTTCTTGACATTAGCACATTACAACCTTAAGCAGAAAACCATGATATGCCTTAGATTGTGTCCTTGATTAGCTTAGGTTGAAGAGTGTGTTTCATTTAAGTGCGAGGGAATTTTCGGAAACATTGGTAGTGAATGAAAATATTTGTTTTGGGTATTTATTGAAAATTTTGGAAAATGGGAGCATTCATGTATGGACTATTAAATCATATGCATTTATCTTTCATATAAAAAAAACATCACCAAAAAGGGAACAAAGGTTGTCCCTAAGAAAAGAAAAGTGAATAAGGAAGGAATATGCGATATGGATGATAAAGCATACATGAATGTTTGTGAAAAAGAAATGATGGGAAGTTAGGATTGCATATCTTTGTTATTGGGTTGATATAGGTTGAGTTGGATTTTTAAACTAATCAAGGATTCAATCAATTTAGTCCACTTAACCATATCTACCCCCACCTTGACCCTAATCTTGTTACAACCCTATGAAGTCCTCATGGTAATTGCATTCATGCATCTATGGTTGTTGATTGTTAGATGAAAAGCAAATCCTTGAAAGCATGATTAGAGGAGAATTGAGTGAATTGACCCTAAACACCGAGTGCTTAGAGTATATACACACCTAGTGAGGGTTCAATTACTCAATTCTATGTTTCCACCTCACTTATCATGTATTCTTGCAAGTTGCTTCATTTTGATGTCTTGAATCAATTCTCTAGATTTTGCTTGCATTGGATTGTTAATTCTTTGCTTAGCTCTATATGTCCATAATCTTGCTTGGAATTTGATTGTTTGTTTTCACCAACTCAATAGGAACTATAGATAGATAGATAGATATATATAGATAGTATATAGTATACTTACATGCATATAGATAGTTGCATTTAATAAGTTGTTACCCATTGATCATTCTTCTCTGTTTGGTTTAGCATGAGGACATGATATTATTTAAGTATGGGGAAATTGATGAGTCTATATTTGACGGTAAATTTTGGCTTAAATTGGATGGGTTTCATCACATAAACTCACACTTATTCACCTAAATAGCATACTTTTGTATGTTATCCCTAAATTGAGCTTAAATGTGAAAACATGTATTTTTTGTGCTTAAATTGAGCAATTTAATTTTCATTTTATGCCATTCGATGCCGTGATATGTTTGTGAGTGATTTCAGGTCATTTAGGCAAGAATGGGTTGGTAGAAAGTGGAAGGAAGCATGCAAAATGAGAGAAAACATGAAGAAAACAAGAAAAAGCACACACAGCGAAGTGTGCGTGCGCACAAGCACCTGTGCATACGCACAGAACCCTGCACGTGATTTTATTAATGAAACATGTGCTGCACGGATTTTGGAGGTTTTTGGCCCATTTTGGAAGGCTTGAAGGCTGAATTTGGATGCTATATGAAGGGGAATTCAACACATATGAAGGAATTAGTTTTCATTAGGACTTAGAACTTTATTTTTACATTTTTTCATATAGTAGGAGTAGGAGTAGTGTAGAGTAGAGAGCTCTCCTAGGGTTTATGTAGTTTTCATGTAGCATTTTATAGAAGCTTTGATCTTTGATTTTGCTCAACTCTTTTGTAAGTACTCTTTAATTTCTCTTTAATTACATCATCTTTTATTTCCATTTCTCTTGGTTCAAGTGCTTTGTTTATATTTCCAATTTTGAGTTCTTGAAGTTTTGATTGATGAATTTAATGTTTCATGCTCTCTTTATGTTTGATTGCCTGTTTATATTTGATTTTGTGAATAGTTGGTTATAGTTTTCTATTTTTCCTTTACAATTTCCAATGTTTTACTTTTATGCACACAAGGTGTTTGTGAAAATGCCAACCTTAGATTTTGAGTAGATTTTCACACCTTGGCTTGGGATTTGAGTTCTTAGGATACTAGAGTCATAATGTCGGACATTTAGTGGTAATTCTTGGGTAGTTAGTTGACTCTTGTTTCCATTGACGCTAGCTTTTTATCAACTAGTTTGATAAGTTAGCTAGGACTTATGGATTAAGGTCAATTATGCTTGCCTGACCTACTCCTCGATGTTAGGGGTTAACTAGGCGAGATTGACTCATCATAATTACCATAGTTGTGGTTATGGCAATGATAGGATTCCATGGATACTCATTCCCAAGTCAAGGCTCTTTTATGCATTTATAGCATTTTTCACAAGTTTTGATCTTATCTTCTCTTTACTTGCATTAATTCCAATTTTGATTATCTCTTAGTTATTTTATTGCTTAGTTCTTTTAATCTTTAGTTCTTTGATTGCAAAACCCCATTTTGCCCTCACAACCGAAAGCGTAGCACTTCCAATTGCATTCCAAGGGAGAACGACCCAAGGTTGAAAGACTCTCGGTTATTTTATATTGGATTTAATATTTGATCTTGAGAATTCATTGTTGGTTTGGACTATGCTACCAACGAATTGATTCTTGTTTTGATTGATTCTGAACCGACATAAATTCTCACGCTTACCAATCATAGAATGAAAAAATTTGTCGAACTAAAAATTCAGTTAAAAGCGTTGCCCACGTGTAAGACACTCAATTGAATATTGTGTGAATAATTAGTTAACTTGTGTCAAAATCTATTAAAAAACCCCAATGACTTTTAACCAGATTCAAGAGTGTATTAATATCTTAAGAGATGGAGTACACTTCGCATTTAGCCTAATCATTAGACAAACTTGTTTCAAGAACATCGTAACGACCTAAAATAACCAACATTACTTCCTCTTATTAAAAGAGAACCTACATACAACAATCAAACCCATGAATTCTAAAGAGCCAAAAGAAAGAACAACAAAGGGGACTATTTCTATCAACCAATCAGCAAAAAAAAACACCAAAAGGGGCATCTTTATATCAACCAATCAGCCCATCGTTGGAAACATATTGGTTAGATCTAAATGGGCATTTTACATCTTAAACTATTGTTATAATGTCTAAACAACCCATCACGGGGCACCAAAAATGAGTACAACTTGGATGAGAACATCCTATATGGTAGGACTTGTAGTAACATCCACTTGGCCAGTCTTCTTCTTAGTCTTTCTGGCTAACCTCCTGCATCTTTTGTCCCAAACTTCTACGGCCTTCCGACCGATTTTAGCTCGAATAGGGTTGTGTCTCCCCAATACAATATCAATTGCTAACCTCATTCTTGTATGTTCATTAACCACCTAAAAAAATGGCAAACGTTACAATAAAAAGAGTATTATGAACTGTGATTTTGCCAAATAATTGACAGCACATCAACTAGGTTATGCAGTTACCGGAAGATCGTAGTTATCCACAGAAGGGATTGTATCATCCACTGGGTGACCCACATTCTGCAGTCATTACTGAAGTTAATATCATTAGTCAACATAGGCCCGAGATATATCAGTCCAATGGTGAAAAAAGATTGTTAGTGTTATACCGATACAAGAAAACAACCAAGGAGGAGGTCTGTGAATTCTTTTAAACAATGCATATCATATAATACAATATTTTTCTGCCTACCACAAGACTTTTAATCCATTAAAATAACAATATAATAATTTGATTAAAGATAATTTAGAAGTTAAACATAATTTACCTGTACATAGCAAACATGAGGCACCAGTTTACATCCTAGCAGGTGCTTATGCACTTAAAAAAAATGTACTCTGTCTCGGTGAAAAACTTTTTGTTGGCCACGTAGTTGGGCAAGAAATGAAAAAAAATAATAAAAATAGATACTTATGATCCATCAGTTTGTTGCCCGATCTTCGGCTCCACTATTTCTTAAGTGGATGGCTTGTGCATTTTGTTTGGAGTTCCTTCGTAAACAAACTCATCACACAACAAGTTCTCCAAGAAAAATGCATGTTTCATCTAGAAGACAACTTGCACTATTTTAATTTAACAAAATGCATCATTCACTTCTTTCACATAAAAGTCTTAAGTAAAATATTTTTTACATTACTTGCGCTTACCACATACAACATCTGATCCTTATGGGCCTTTGTAACTTTGGAATCTTTCAGCGAGTCAAGATACACCAACTTCCAATTGAAGAAATCAATGATCATCAAGTCCCAATGATCCTTCATGTGGAGGGTAATGTAAACCTGAGAATGTTAAATCAAAGATGATGTTTTCCATGTATAGAGCCATTGAACATATGATGACAAATGGAGAATGTTACCTTAAACAGTTTGTCCGCCTTGCCCATGAACTTGCGCTTGATGTACTCCAACGTGTTTGGACAATAATTTGTTGGATTAACCGTAATTTGCTGCAATGGTAAGTAATCATATACCACGATTTTATAACGCTTAGAGGGAGATGTGGTGTGCATCCCTTACCTAGAAAGAGGTGGGAAGCCACCACCTCTTGAGTACCGACTTTGATATAGCTCCCTCAGTGCACATAATGGCAACCAGGATCACCTATCAAATGGGATGAACCAAAAAATGATCTATTCACGATTAAGACAAGGGTCAGACCATGGCTTTCGGGATTTTGTTAGGAAAAAAATAGTATGGCATCAAGGTTGTATAACATTCTTATGTTGTCCATGACCCGTTCTCCAAGACAGATGGTGTGTAGGGCACGCCTGTCTCTGAGACAGTGCTTAGTTGGGATGAGGACCTTGCTGTTAAGTAACAAAGAAAGTATTATATCGACATAGCAATTATAGGAAACCTCCGAAGCAAACCAAAGAATCCAAATTGTTCTGCTAAACGTCTTCGGCAACTCTTTTCCAAAATTATAGGCCGCAACTGCAAGTTCCATTCCGACGAATTCCATTCCCTCAAATGGTAGGAATAGTAAATTCATACACTGTTTATTGGGTTTAGTTTATTTAGGGGACACTCCTATAGCAGAAAAATATTATATATTTATATATAATCATCAACATGATGACAGTGGTCATACCTCAGGTGTCTCAGCACCATCCATATATGCATTAGAGTGAGTGTAATAGGTGAATGGAGTTCCATAACCCTCCTGTTGTACCTCCATCATGAAATCGGTGCTAGACTCCTCCTCCTCAAAGTATAGCTTTCGCTACACAACATGACCATAAATGAAAAAGCCATGGAATAAACACATAAGGCTCCATGGATACCAAAGTAACTAAACAAGAAATATACATCGTCACACATGACAATCATTTCAACCCAAACTAACCTTCAAGAAACTATCCGCAGTCTTTAACTTCGTCAATTTCAACTCTGGATGAGTCCTTGCTACAACTCCCATCTCTATCTTCTTACTGGCATCGTTGGTCTTTCGAGGTCGACCGTGTCACTCTTTTGCAGAAACGTTCTTTCTCTCATTCTTCTTAGCTGGCACATGATCTTCTTTGGTGGACACATTCTTGATCAACGCTCCGAGTATATGGCTGTGACCGTCAACCATTTCTGCCAGCTTCTTGATTTGGTCTCCATGAGACTGCAGCATGGCCTTCATTGTTTCCTCATCTTTATCCTGATGCTGCAAGTGCAACGGATAAGTATCCAGTCAGCACATGATTAACCACATGAAACTAACCATAGTATAAAGAAACTTGACCAAATAAGAACTCATACTTCCCTAATGGTACCAAGGAGACGCAACACTTCCTTGTCCTGCGTTGTCCCATTCTCATTGGCATCAGTTTGTCCTTCCCTACGACAAAAAAGAACCCGCCATATGGAGGGATCAATTTACATCACAACTCATTGTATCTATACTCGTACAAACTAATAATCTATACCTGTCAAGTTCAGATTGGGATGCTGGGGTATCTTCGGAAAACTTCAACACCTCTTTTCCCTTGCCAACAAGTGAGACACTGTTTTTCTCCATCTGTATTTATTAGCAGAAGGTGTGCTTGATGTGTGGGAAGAAAAAAAGATTGTAATGAATATTGTTGAGCTCTCCAAGCATGCATGCATTCTTTTATTAAGACAACAATGCAACCATAGTCAATGGACTTGGGCCTTGTGCATCTTGGACCAATTAAGTTAGGGAGGCCCAACACAAATTCTTGCTTACATTTAGGAACACTTCATGTAGTGTATCATTCTTAACATTTACATGGCATAGCAATTATTTTTATTTTTTTATTTAATATTTGTATAGTTTTAGTAACCATCACACAATCACCCTTTCACTTTTTAAATACATACTCTCTCAGCAAGGTTGAGTGTGATGAACGATGCTTTTGAACGTATTGTCACATCATGAGAAAGCCATTATCTCCATCAGATGTGCCCCCATCAATCAAATCATCATATCCTCTTCAAAGAAAAATCTAAAAGATTCCCTCACCAGATCACCAAAAGCACGGTTAATTAAATAATTAACCTTGGCGCCAACTAAGTACATGAGTTCTTCCTAATCACTTTGACCCCTTGCTAAATTAATGTTGTTAGATTAAGTTATAAGAATTTGGTTGCCCCTAAAATTTGGTTTGCATTCGTTAATTTTATTTAAATTTTCCGCCATACGTAATTTTACGCTAAGCCAAAATTCAATAGCCGGTCCCACGATTGTCACTAGTAGAACATACTTACATAGCATATTCAGGTTATTTTTATTAATAACCATATTCATACTAAAAAACTTAACGTTTTTTATATTCACTCCCTAAATGTTTAAGAATTTAGAAATACTCCATGTAATTCTACCCATTTCCATTTTGTTTCATATTTTAAAATTTATCATTGTTATTCTTATGCACAACTTATTATTCAAATTTTTTATAAAAAATTCATTATAAATAATAATAAAATATAACTAGTAAAAAATTAGAAGCTACAACAATAACAAAAATAAGATTATTGAGAGTACTTAAAAAGAATACTAAATATGTTATTTTATACGTTATTTTTAATTTAATAAATAAATATTATTTTTCATTAGAAAAAAGAAAACATAAAACGTTGTCAATTTTTATACGTTATTTTTTGTTTAATAAATAAATATTAATTTTTATTATAATAATAAAAAATTATAACATACTAA
>NC_029793.2:104571638-104577203 GCF_000816755.2 Arachis ipaensis
AATTTAACATTATATTTTTTATGTAATTATTAAAGGTGATTTTAATTAATATTATCCAAACAATATTCAGTTTATCAAAATTAATTTTAGTATAAGATTGCCAAACATAAATCATGTTGGCATAGGTAAAAAATTATCATGACAGAATTGATTCTTTAATCGATAATTCCAAAGTTTGCTCAAAATGATTTTTTCCTTTAGTTTGTGATTCTTTATTAAAATTATTAATCATACTATACGTATTTTCTATAGGTTTTATAACCAACAAATATATGAAGGGAAAGATGTCACAATATTGATCACAAATATAGGCACTTAAAATAATTAAAATTGAATAACAAAACAAAAGCAGGATTCATATAAAGATAGTATACTTTTCATGTGAATAGTATTCTTGATCTTTTTTATTGTGTTTAATTATAAATAAAATGTATTATTTCTAACTTCATGAATTTATTTGTATAATGTTATCTTGTTAATTAGAAATGCTTTACCTCATTACTTACTCAAATGAAAAACAATATAAGTTAACAACGACTTGATTAAACCTGTCTCAAACCCACATGATAACTATATTACATCAGGATCCACATTAAGTTTGTCTAATCTATAAATCTCAACCAAAAACCTACAAGATAATCACTTACAACCAAAAGAATGCAAGTATTCTATCTACTCAAAACAAAAGAAGAGATTAAAACCATAACCAAATATCCGAACACTATTACGTGTGACCTATTCGTCTAACATTTCTCCAAACATTTTGACTTGCCCGCTAAGATCCTCCTTTTCAATTTCCAGCACACGAATTCGCTCATTCAATCGGTCAACTTCCTCCTTCTTGGCCTGATTCAACTGCTCTGTGACACATCTAAGAATGCGATAGTTGTAATCACTAACCGTATATCCCGTGGCAGAAAGAATATTTTCAATTATTATGAATGAAACTTTTTGAAAAGCAACACGTTCCTCGTAGCATAAGGGACCACGAGCCACAATATCTAGACCTCTGCCATTCTAGGGAAGAACCACTGTGAACCTAAAAAGCACATCGGCATCCCTTGAGGTGATTTCTTGAGGAACAAAAATTGGGGGACCAATCTGGAAGAATGCGCACGCTCGCATCAACATGAGCTCCATGTCCTCGACATGCATGAATGCACTCTCTGTCATAGGCTCCACCACTACACGACCCAAATCTGCATGGTCTAACATTTATGCACATCAATAACATGACATTCCACGGCATTAAAAAATTCCTAAATAAAAATCTTCGTAAAAGCTTTAAAAAATTTTTTGACATCTCACCTCCCTCTCCAACAAGGTTCCTACCACCACCACACTGCTGGCTGTTGGCTGCCACTACTCCTGAAGATACTTGTTGAGATGAAGGGATTGAGCAGAAAGCCCTTTCTAACAATCTAGACGGTCTTCTTCTTACTGGTTGAACAGGTTGTGATGGCAGACGAGGGGGAAAAGCTGGGGCGCTGCGCAACCAAGCTAAAGCCTCATCCAAATCATGAAAGCTACGATGTTCACAGTTTTGGTAGCCATTCACTTGTTGCTCACACTCTTGCGATGTCCTATAAACGCCTAGGGACACAACCCCTGCGCACCGCATAGAATGAAAAATGACCAGTCTCAGTGCTCATCACGACTTACGCATAGTTGGAAAAATATATATTCGAAGAAAAGTGGGGAGGAAGCAACACTGCCACCACTAATATCCTCTCTCACATCCGACCCTAACTTATAATAAAGACATTTTATAAACCATCGCTATAAGATACATCTCCACACTCGCACGAGTCGCACCCACACCTCATGTGAGTGTTCACTTCCTTACACAATAATATAGTAATTGTAAATATTAACCATATTAATAAAAATGACAACAATAATAATAATAAACATACTAATATCTTTATTGGGATGAATAAAAAAATAAATGAAAAAAAAAGTTTAAATATCTTTATTTATTTATTTTTAAGTGTTTTTCATAAATATGAGGGATTAAAATTGTTGGTAGATCCACAAAAAATTGTTTTCCATCTTATTTTTCTTTTATTCAAAAAACATCAAATAAATTTTTGTGTTCATTTTCTTTCTATCATTTTCTGTTCGCAACGTTTCTCTCAATCCAAACATAGTATAAATGTTCTGGAATATGGTCCTCACCTACCAGACTAAGGACTTGTTTGGGTGAGCTTCTAAGAAAAGATCTTTTTCGAGTTATCTTTTTTTAAAAGATCTTGTGAAAAAGTAAAAGTAATTTTATGTTTGGGTATCTCATGTAAAAAGATCTTTTTATCTATCAATTGTGTTTGGATATAATAATATAAAAGTACTTTTTTATTTATTTATTACATAAAAATATCTTTTTTTAAGGAAAAAAGATCTTTTAAAAAAAGATGTAAATTACAGCTTCTAAAAAAAGATGTTTTTCTGATTTTTTTAATGCTTTTACTTTTACTACTCGAAATTTGGCAAACACGCTAAAAAATAAAAAAAAGATATTTTTCATTAAAAAAATATTTTTTTTTATCAAAATAATGGCGCCCAAACAAATACTAAATTTTTTTTAATCATAAGTGGACCTATTAAAATAGGAAGGATGTTGTTATAATGTCAATTCATACAAATAGAACACAAAAAAAATTATGTAATTCTAAATGAGTGATAATTATTAAATAAACATACTATTTACTTGATCAATGCAATTAGAATTTTTAATTTTTTTTTCTTATGCATAATATCTTACCACGTAAAAAACATGAAAAAATTGGTCTAAAGGATTGTTAGTAATTATTAATTAGTAAACAAAAACATTTAATAACAAAAAATCATCAAATTTACAACAAAAATCAAATATTCAAAAATAAAATATTAATTTTTTTGGACAGGTTAACAACAAAAAAATTTACATCTAAGTCGTATTTTTATATTTTTTTTTTTCAGCACAACCTACCTAACTCTGCACATAAACATTCCCCTACAAGAGTAAGTCATCATATTGTCGAGTGGATCATATTTTCAAGAAAGTTCACTTTACACTCACCATATTACATATCTTCACTACCAATTTAAAATAAAACTACAAATATTGCCATGCATGCCCACACCAAGGATAAGAATGCATAACCTTTTGGCAACCCTAAGTTCTCCTACATTAAACCCTACTACTAAAACTATTACGAGTACTCACTCTTGTTATCCTAAATTTTGTTAATTTTACATATTCAAATACATTTTCATACTTATTAAATTATTAAAAACTCATACTTACATAATAAATTCAAAATGACAAAAAAACAAACAATGCATGCTTTAAATAAAAAACAGAAATAATATATAAATAATATACCAAAATATTTTTTTAAATTAAATTTCTCATCATTTGTTGTTGTTCTCTCAGTACTGTTTTATTTATTACTATTTTGTATAATAAATTTTTACTATTTGTGATACAGAAAAGAGATATACAAACATAAACCAACAAGATATGGGAAGTTTGTTCATTTTAGTGGAAACAAATATATTTTAATTTTAACAAAAGATTATCTCATGACACATTCTAACTTGTAAAATTAGTAGTATAAAATTTACAATTTACATCTAGAGTCGGAAGGGTAGAGACAAATAGAACATACGATCTTGTTACCCATGCTTGTAAATCACGGCAATACTACTAATACATATTAGCTTCTGTATATTGTTGTTTAACGTATATATGTTACGGTTTAAGATATATATCTTAAGAACTTAGTTTATTTTTTTCATTTTAGAGGCTATGGATTTTGATGTACAATTTATGCTTTATAATTTCGAAATTGGTGTTTTATACTTATGGTTTATGATTCTTGATTTAGGTTTTATAGTTTAGGCCTAATGTGGTTTTTGGGTTTAGGTTTATTGGTTTTCGAATTTGGTGAAATCATATAATGTTTCGCAATACACAACTTAGGGATTATGTTTTAAATTTAACGGTTTAATTAGGGATGACAACACCACCCGAACCCGCGGGTACCCAACCTGGCCTTATCCGCTTGGGGCGGATAATTCCGGAGTGGGTAGGACCGGGTTTAGGTAATACCCACCCTGGTATATATATAATATATATAATTTTAATATATAATGTGTAATATATATAAAATAATTAGTAAAATGATTAATAATATTGTATCATATTTAAATTTTAATAATTATAGGGGCGGGTTAGGGTTCAACTTTTTACTACTTGCGGGTTGGAATAAGACAGGTTTTATGCGGGTTATTGTAGGGCAGGACGGGGTTGGGTAGAGCAAAAATTTGTTCCTACCTGCCCCGTTGCCACCCCTAGGTTTAAGCGAGCAACTAATCCCTACAAAATAACTCGTTCCTTAATGATTTTAGTGTAATAAACTTAATTTATTTTATCGTTTACGTTAATAACAAAATATATCAAATTTTTAGACTGAATGTTTTAGGAAAAAATTAAAATATTTTATATTACATAATTATTATAATTGTATTAACATATTAAGTTTTATGAATTAACATCCATCGTATATTTCTTCTTTTTTTCCCTTGTTTTTGTCAAACCTCAAAACATGCACCGTATCTTCTTACTTTCTTTATCCATTTAATAATGTAAAAAATCCCTTCCATTTTATCATAACACCATGACAAAAAATAATTCACATAAGAGTGCACGGTCTCTTTTTCTTGAAAACAAAAAGCCCATTTACCATAAACAAATAAAAAAACAGCCATTTCTTTTTTCATACTACCTTTGCCTTGTTTTTATCCACAAAGAAAATTGTTTCTGTGCATCTGCAACAAATATGGTGATCCAACCCGAAAAATAATTCATAGCCACATAGTTAAAAAAAAAACACAAGTCATCCATTAGTCCCAACTTGTCAAAAATAATTAGCATTGAGTGTGTTTTATTATTATTTCATTAGCCATCACTGTATATTGTGCAGAAGAGCTGCAAAAAAACTGCTACTATTGGACAAACTGTCCCATCATTTGAACCTGCAAGTCAGTACTACTCCAAACGTGTTCATCAATTACTGTGCACACGATAGAACTTTCCTTTTGAATTTACTTAGCTACACAATTAAGGCTGAGAACACACAGCTACAAGATTTATTATTATACTTAACTTGTTTAAAACTTAATTCTCAAAATAAATGTATTCTTTTAAAAGAATTATTTTCACAATAAAAAAAATTTCTTCCTATGTCAAAAGATATTTTATATTTTTATGTCAAAAGGATAAAAGTTAAATATAAAATTATTATTATATTCTTTAATTATTATACTTTTTATTTAAAAATATTATTCTATAAATATTAAAGATATTTTAAAAATTAATAATTTATTTTCAAAAATATATAAAATAAATCAAATATTTACAATTTATATTTTGAGAATATTTAAAATAATTCTCAACTATTTATAGTATTATACAAACAATTTTTTATAATATCTATATATAACTTTTTTAATTTAATATTTTGGAGAATATATTTCTTTAACGAAATAAAAACAAATATTAAAAGTCATATAATGCAACCA
>NC_029793.2:104577228-104644906 GCF_000816755.2 Arachis ipaensis
TATAAATTTTTGATTTGCATCAAATGTATCTGTAGCTATTATTTTTAAGAAACTTAAGATTAATTCACCGAAATTTCATAGGGACAACTTTTAACAAAAACAAGCCAAATATAAAATTTTGTCGTTGGCTCCTAGTTGTCAAATATTATACCTAAATTCGTCTGAAACTTTTAGAAATTTAGCTGCAATGGGTATAATTGATGCAAATTAAAAAAAATTGGGACATAATTAGAACAAAATAGAATGTAGAGATATTTTTAAAATTTTTGACAAACTTCAAAGACAAAAATATATACTTTACTCTTACTAATTTAAATAAGCAAGTACATCTCGGATGCAATTTGTCAAAAATGACTATGCACGTATCTCAGATTATTACATACTAGATATGAAATGATTTTCATTACATTGATCACAGGTCTAGCCAAGATAATCGTATCATGGATGCACAGATACCAAGATCTAACTAAAGTTATTCACAGGTGCACTGCATTTGAGATATGGATAAAACTAATTCGAGATCTCTACATCCTGGATAGCTATATTTAAAAAAAAAGTAA
Source organism: Arachis ipaensis (assembly GCF_000816755.2). Lineage (NCBI taxonomy): Eukaryota > Viridiplantae > Streptophyta > Magnoliopsida > Fabales > Fabaceae > Arachis > Arachis ipaensis. The sequence goes on from NC_029793.2 coordinate 104,577,789, forward strand.
TCTATATAAGGAGTTTCAAGCACCATATATCAATAGAGCCATATTCTCTTCTCCTTATATTCGTAAATATAACTAACAGTGAGCCTTTTTTTGTTGTTGTCTACTCAGATAGTCATAAAAATGGTGAGGATAGAGTGATATTCCTACGATATTGCGTACCTGTTGTTTGAATTCTTTAGATGCGTTGAAGAATCTTATATTGATTAATATGGGCGTAATTGGTTCCAAGAAGATGATAATATCAAATTCAGTTTTCTATCAGCGATGGGTAATTGAGGACTCGAAATAGGACGTTTTGGGTCCAAGGTGACAACTATGTTTAGATAGTGTTCAACGTGTATTCAAAGTTAATGTTATAACATGTATTGGAATGGTATATTGATTCGTAATGTAGAAGATAGTGGTAGTAGGCCTTCTTGCTCAATCCAATAGGGCCCACTGCTAGCAGTGAATCCTATTCACTATGCCAAACTGAGTGATCATGTGGAACATTGCTGATACTGGGCCGTCTAGTAAGATTGGTTCTTCAAATGAGTAGTGCCAGAGACTCTAAGTGGTAGGATCCTTGATTTCTTTTTCCTTTGCCATTGGATATTCCTTAAGTTTCAAATGTTCCAAATCATTATCATACTCTTGACTTGGATGTCATGCAACTGGATGATCCTTTCAACCTTGGAGGAGGGAAAGAATATAACACAGATGGCAGGGTTGAATTTCGGGTGAAACATAGGTTTAGAAGTAGAGAGGTTGTTCATATGGCAGTAAAGAATTACATTTGACAAAATGTGGAATATAGAGTTGTGGAGTTAGACCAGTTGAAATATCACTATCGTTGTAAGCAATTTTCAGTTGTGTGTCCATGAAGTCTTTGTGTATCACTCAAACAAAATTTCAAATATTGGTAAATTTTTTGTTTGACATTTTTTACACTTTTGTGTGAAATTTTTGTTATATATTGTTGGTTAATACAAGGGTGTGTTGCTGATCTTAGTATTTGCCATCATTGAGTTTGCATCTACCGAGTCATGGTCCATTTTTTTGGCAAATTTGACACAGTAAATGACTTTACAAGAGGCTATTCTTATCATATCTGATAAATTTCAAGCCATACGTGGTTCCCATAATGTAGCTAATAGCGGTTGGCATCCTCTTACGGCTCACTATGCTTCATGTATTCATCACATGGCATCTAACTTCATGACTCGGTTCAAATCTTTATATGGCAAGAGGTATCTTATAAATGCAGCTTACAGTCACTACAAAAAATTTTGGTTAAAACGACGATTTTTTCAGGTAATTACGACAGTTTTAACCGCCATTATTTTTAAAAAACACTGTAAATTCTAAGCATTATTTTGGATATTACGGCAGTTTTTCAAAAACTGCCACAATTTCCATCATTAAAATCATGATTTTCTCTATGTTTAAAACAATAGTCAAAACTTTCATTTTAACCAAATAAAATGAAAAATTTTTAATTGTTTAAACCTTTTTTACTAATTAAAATGGCATTTTTGATGTTTAAAATGGCAGTCAAAACCCCCCATTTTTACCGGATAAATGGCAATTTTTTTCATTTAAAGTGACAATTAAAACTATCATTTTTACCCGTTAAAATGTCAGTATTTGCTCATTTAAATTGGTAGTTTTAACCATTGTTTTTACTAAATTAAAATAGCAGTTTTATGTCATTCAAAATGACAATTTTAATAGTCTTTTTTTACTTGATTAAAATGAATCGCAAACCATAAATAAAACATCAAATATATCATATAATTTTTATAAGGTTTAATTACCCTGTTGGTTCCTATAGTTTTGCGAAATTGTTAATTAGGTCCCTGTACTTTTTTTCTTTTTAATTGAGTTCTTGCACCAAATTTTTTTTTAATTGGGTCCCTACACTTTTTTTCCTTTTATTTAGGTCCCTGCACCATTTTTTTAGTTAGGTCCTTATAAAATTAAGCCAATTACTGCTAAGAGGGACCTAATTGAAAAAAAAATTTAGTGCAGGAACTCAATTAAAAGGAAAAAAAGTATAGGGACCTAATTGAAAATTTTGCGAAACTATAGGGACTAACAGAGTAATTAAACCTTTTTATAATTCATACATTGTCATCAAAAATCAAAAGTCATAACCCACAGAAATTTGAGCAATCAAGAGAAATGTATGTCACTAAACTGTAGAGCCAAATTACACCAGCCAACCCCATCCCATTCCCATGATTCTTGCAAATCCCCAGTTAGCATATGCTACTATGAAAGTTGCTACCTGTCAATTTCAGAAATTACAAAAGTCAACACATGAGAAATTCAAGACTATTTGATAGAGCAGCTCCTAAGGTAGTGTTTTGTTTTTGTTCTTGGATAAAGTCTTTCTTTAATTTCAAACTATTTCTTCACTTACCTAAAATTCTGACAGCATATATATAGCATCAGTGAGGACAATATCAGAAGCACATCTATAGCATCAGCAACAACAATTCCAATATTAAGAAAAATCTTCAACATCTGAGCAAGAGAATAATCATACTTAGACCAATTAAAGTTCCCTAAAATCGATTCTCTTTCAAGGTTTCCATGGGCCATCTAATTAGGCATAAAAAATATTATCAAAATGCATGATAACTAGTTGTTCACCATGCAGTAATCTTTTTGTGAAGAACACATCATTAGTTTTCATACAGATGTTATCATGTAACAATGTTGGAGTAATTTGTTGTTTTTTGATGTTCCATTGGAAGGATTTTCAGTTTACTTAAAAGATTTAAGCTGAAACTGTTCATGCATATTTTATTTTGTCAAAGAGACCTAACCATAAGCAAAAACAAAGTGTGAATTTTAAAACCCTAAAAAAATGAACTAAGGTTAAGAGAATGCACAAATATGCATATGGCCTAAATGCAACAAATATAGGAAAGTCCATCTATGCAAGTAATAGTGATATGGTTCAAGATTTTTAACGTGAAATTGAGTATATTAAGCAAATGAAGATATTGCAGCTAAGATGCAATTCATAGAAATACCAAATCATGTGCTTTACATGAAGAATCTAATGCTAGAATAGCATTTTGAAACCCAAATAACAAAAAATGACAAATGTTTGAGCAAACATGAAAACTAATGCCTTCAATCAATCTATATCCAAATGAAAAGTGAAAGTAAATAATAACCTTCCCTAACAAAAAAAAAAGACACAACCAAGTAATTGAACAAAATGATAGAGAAACTTATAAGCATATCTAGCAAGAAAAATAATATACATTCGATTTTCAAATTGTTCTTGATATTGGCCTAAAATGAAATGAATTCCCAACTCAATCAAAAAGGAAAACAGTAGCACCCAAGAATTGACACATCACATGATCAAACTTCAAGACATGCAAGATTCTTTGGATTCATTTGTCGCCTTCTATGCAAATAGTCTATAGAGGAGAGCTCTTTGGAAGATGCAATGTTCTGGTTTCTTTCATCCATCTTGGAGTTGGTTTAAAGTACCTGAGAGCATTGAATACAAAATGGTATAAACAATAATGAATAAAAAATATTGAAAGAATGAAACAAGAACAACCAAATCAGGCTAAATGCACATATCATCAGTTCACAAAAGAAAAATGAAGTAAATAGAGATGTAACTAAGGTAGCGATAAATTAACTAACCATCTGCAGGGAGCCAGGAGAAAAAAAGTATTACAAACCAATACTAGAGTGAAGATTAACAAATGCGCCAGTGCTTTCAACACAATAAACTTTGTCACTAAATTGATGGCTTTCAAATGGATCACGTGGAAGAGAAGATTGACAGAAAGACTCCTTCCTCATAATATCCCTGTTAGCATGGTGTTTCTCAAGTCGAGAACGTGTAGCCGAATCCTCACTGAAATTTCAGAATGAAATTAGGAACCCTGTTGGAGAAATTACTTCCAATAAGTAAAAGAGTAATTTAGTAAGAACTTGTCTAAGTGAAAGAGTGATATTAATACCAAAGAAGAAGAATAACATAGAAACTAAGAAGAAAAATTACCATCAAACCATTAGAATATAATCAGAATTTTGCATTCTAGCATGACCTCGGGATTGTATGAAATTACAAATTGTGAGACATGGGTCAAATCTAATAACTAAATTGCAACTTTAAACATCTAAACCCTCTTAAAGAATGGATATTGCAATAATGATATTGACTTGCATAGTAATAATTTCTTTAATATAAATGAGAGAAAAAAATCTTTTGGATTATTATAATAATAAAGTGAATTATCTAAGAAAACAACTTACCAATCCCATACAAAATTCCTCCACAATTTCATTTTGCTTTTTCCTTGTTTGATTTTGCAATCTGTGATGGTTTCCTGCCGTGTGTTTAGTAGTTCAGTTGTTGACATTTGGAAGCAAAGCATTTAGTAAATGCTTAAGGGAAACAACAGTGAAATGAAAAGAAATAACACAAATATTTAAACTGAAGATACACCTTCAAACATTAAAAAAAAGTACAATGTTCCTCTACAGTAAATGTGAAAATGTAGGAAGCTATATATGCATATCTGAATAAATTTATGTGCTGTAACAAAACAAATTCTTTCAGATATGTAACTCCGTTTTGCATTTGAAATAAAAGGATCCATTTCATCATCTCTCTCAGTAATCTGGAGGTCCCACAAAAAAGTAAAATAAACCGTTTGCTTAGCATAAGCACATGCTTCATCTTTGAATCATTAAACAAGATTACCAAACCTTATAAAAGTTCACCATTATGTTTCAGTTACTCTCTTTTTAGGTTTTGAAGTTTGATATTAATTATAACATTTTAAATAATTTCAAAAATATTTTAGAATTTTGGATTAACTGGTTTAGTAACTTGGTGTTGCAAGTTATTATGATATTTTAAATACTCCTACAATGTTTTTCTTGATCCATTCGAGATAAAACTAAGAACATTTACGACGACAGCCATACTATTTCCCAATTATATGCTCTACACAAGTCCACAATTCATTTTGCCAGTTCACAACCTAAGAGCTAAGAATTTTGGAGAAAGAAAAACTATAATTAAATCTAAAACCTTCATTCAAGTTGTTCTCAATGAACTGTGCTCGAGATCTCGATCGATTATTTTCACGAAGCTTCCTTCCATGGAACAAGCATTCTCTGTTTCTTCCGACTAGATCATGAATTTGATCTAAAAGTATGAAGAGGAAGAAAAACTCAAAAGAAGAAGATGAAGTAGATTACCTATTAAAAGTGACAAAGAAAGCAGAACCACGTCGTAGAAGCTCGCTAAAGGCAATAGCAGCAGCATTGCTTGTGGCAGAGAGGTGATAAACAAAGGCAGCAAGAAAATGAGTGGCGGTGCTAACCTTCAGATCAAAGTCAGTACTAAATTGCAGAAGCTCATTGAAGGCAGCAACACGATGTTGCTTGATGTGGCGAAAAGATGAACAACGGTGGTGAAATAAGCATCAGCGACAAACCTTCATATTGAAACCAGATCATGAACTAGATTAGTAACTTGCTGAAGGCAACAGCAATGACGTTTCTTGCAACAGCAAGGATATGAGCTATGACGAGGGGATAAGCAGTAGCGAAGAGATAAATGACAGTGGCAGGAGATGAATGGTGGCAAGAGATTAGGGTTTATTGCCGGAGCAGTCATTGGAGTAGATTATCACCGGAGCAGAGCATAGATCGTCATTTTTGGGTTTCAATGGTGGCAGGCTAGCAGTGTTAGTTTCACCAGATCTGGGTTTTTTGGTTTTAGTAATAGTAGTGTCGCTGTGTCTTAGGGTTCCTGTTGTAGGAGAAGAATTTTGGTCTTATTTTTAATAATAGGTCCCGATAATGGTGGTTTAAAACCGCCAGAATCATTAAAAACTACCATTTTATACAAATTAATTATGGCAACACTATAAAATGCCACAATATCCAAATATTACAACAATTTTTTAAAACTACCGTAATATAAATGCCATTTTAATTCCTTTTTTAGTAGTTAGTCCAAACAAGGAGGATGTGAGTGGTACATGAATACCTTGAAGGGTTTATTAAGAGATATGTTGGAGTAGACCCATGAGGTTCAGGAAGGACCTTTGGCTTCAACATTGTGATGACGGTTGTAGGTATGGTCACATGACCACGAATTTGTTAGAATGCATCAATGTTGTCCTAAAAACGCGATATCTACCTATAGCTACTATCGTGAGGGCCACTTATGTAAGGTCACAACAACTTGTGAGAAAAAGGCGCGAAGTACATGCACAATAGCGACTGGTAAAGTGATGCATTGTTAGAGTGAGTATTGTAATCGCCATGCGTTAATGTTCAACGTGGAGAAGATGGAGCCACTCGAACAGTGGAGTTAGACTTCCTATCACATTTGGCTCAACTCGCATACCTATAACTGTTGCCTATTTCAATCTCTGCATTATCCGTGTCATCATGTGTTGGCGATTGTGCTGCAGCGAGTATTGAGTAGGGCATGTTTGTAGGCCCCATGTACACGATGGTTTCTATATTCAAGGTTTATGATAAACAACAATTTGATGGTTTATTTTTTATTGAAATGAGTGAATTTTATCAACTTATCCTACATTTATTCATTGAAATAGTATGGTTTTGTGATTTTTCCTAAATTGTGCTTAAGATTAAAACATGATTTTTAAGCTCTTAATTTGCTAAATTTAAATCACTTTAATCCCATTTGATCTCTTATGTGTGTATTGAGTGATTTCTGGCTTAAAAGACAAGGATGGATTAAAGAAGTGAAGAGAAAGCATGCAAAAGTGGAAAATTCATGAAGAAATAGAGTTTGGAGCATTTCAGGGTCATGCGTACGCATGACTCATGCGTACGCACGTTTTGGGAAATTCGCGAATTCTTGCGTATGGATGCTTCATGCTTACGCATGACTGCCAGCATGTGACTTCACTTAAGTGAATATATGGGTCATGATTTCAGGGCTTTCTTGGGCCCAATCCAACTCATTTCTAAAGTATTTCAAGCCAAACTCAAGGAGGATGAATGGGAAAGCAATTAGGATAGGTTTTTATTATGTTTTAGGTTAGATTTCTAGATAGAGAAGCTCTCTCTTCTCTCTAGAATTTAGGATTTTAGGTTTATTTCTCTCTATAGATTTAGGTTTTGAACTTTCTTTGATTTAGTTTCATTTACAATTTTTTGTTCTAGCATCTTAATTCTCTTAGTTTACTTGTTAATTTCCTCTATTTTGTTGCTTTTATGTTCATGAACTCTTGTTAATTTTGATTCCATTTAATACAATTTGATGTTTTTATGTTTATTATTGCTTAATTGAGTTGTTATTACTGTCTTCTTGCAAATGGTAGTTATAAATTTTACTATTCATGCAATTTAGCATGTTTTTCCTTTTATGCATGCCAAGTGTTTGATAAAATGCCTCTTTTAGTTTTACTGTAGTTTTTCACACTCTTGGCTTGGGATTGAGGACTTAGGTGACCTTGAGTCATTGATGTCCAATATTGATTGGTAATTTAGGGTTGTTAGTTGATTTGGTTTTTTCTAACACTAGTCTTTCACTAAGTTAATTAGTGAGTTGGCTAGGATTTGTGGATTGAGATCAATTATGCCTATTTGACTTATCCTCGATGTTAGGGTTGACTAAGTGGGATTAAGTCTTCATAATTGCCATCTTTGTGGTCAATGACTAGGATGGAAAACCTTAACTCTCAACCATTGTCAAGAGGTCTTTTAGCATTTAAATTTCCTTTACTTCATTAGTTAATTGTCATTTACTTTCTTGCTATTTAATTTTGTGTCATTTGCTATCTCACCCCCAATTCCTCATAGCCAATGATACACACCCTCATTGCAATTCCTTTGAGAGACGACCCGAGACTTAAAACTCTCAATTTTAATTGGTTTGCATTGTGAAAAACAAATTAAACTTTGATTTAGAGTCATTCGTCGATTTGGAATTATGCTTGCAATAGAATTCTTTTTGAGATAATTTCTCCTGGTATCTTTAGTTTGTTAATAGTTCTTTATATGCCAGAGTTTGTTGCTATTGGCTAAGTATAATAAAGAGTAAAATGAACTAACTTTTAACCCAGTCCTTACTAAGGACTTTCTAGTTTTTATCCCCTATTTTCACCCTTTTTTAGCTATAGGTACGAAGGCTTATTGCGAAGCTGCAGGAGCATATAATATGTTTGCAACTTGGGATAAAGGAAAAATGATCAGTAACACCTTACTTTTAGTACGATCATGACGTACTAGAAGTTGGGTCGTTATGTAACACCCTAACAACCAAATCCTTATGCTCAAGTCATAATTCAATGATACTAAGGTGGTACGACTCAAGGTGGAGTTATTAATACATATATATTTAGAAGAAATTATTATTAAACGAGAAGCTTGAAAAGAGTAAAAGAAAATCGCGATAGAAGCCTGTTAGGCAAAGTTTCCAAAATGAAACATTTGTAACAAAAACTTTGTAACAAATTTAAAATTGTTACAAAAAATTATTTTTTTAGAACAAAAATTAGTAATTGTTACATAATAATAATGTTTTGTAACAACAATACAATTTGTTACAAAACGTTTTGATATTTTGTAATGACTTGATTTTTTTGTTACAAATTATATTGGCTTTTGTAACGAACCAGTGTTTTGTTGGAAAATTTTAAAATATTTTGTAACAAAAGAAGAACTTGTTGCAAAAGTTTAAAATATTTTGTAACAAAATATCCATTTATTTCAAAAATTCTAATTATTTTGTAACCAAAAATTAATTTGTCACAAAATTTAATATTGTTTGTAACAAGTTATTTATTTGTCACAAAATACAAGAATTTTTGTAACTAAAAAAATTATAACAATATTTTATAAGAATGTGATTAATAGGTTCATTTTATATTTTAAATTAAAAATAATTAATTGAATTTAGCAATATGTTGATAAATAATATTCTTAAATATTTTGAATGGAGTATATTTGGTGTTAAAATTACTCTACCCTCTAATTTTATCAAAATATCTATTCATATCTATCCTTATTCTTTTATAAAATCCTAATTTCTAACCCTAATTCCTAAATTAATTCAAAACCCTAATTTCCCCAAGTTCTAACCCTAACAGCCGCAGCCTCACCCTCCTTCAACATAAGAAACACACACACAACATACCCTTACACACAGACACACGAAACAGAGAAGAAGAGAAGGAGAAGAAGAAGACCGCGCTGGCGTCACGCCTCACCGCCGTGGAGCCGCTGTCCCACGCGTCGCCGTCGATGTTGACGAAGAGAGGAGAGAGTGAGACGTTGAGACAGAGAGCTGCTGTTGCGAGAAACGCGATGGAGGAGAGGACGCTGCCAGCTCCGTCGCGCCTGGTCGCTACCAAGCTCGCTATTGGAGATTACTGTTCCATCACCATTGATACGTTGTTGTTGGGTTACTCTGCTTCGTCTCGTGACTCTCGCGTCGGCCCCTGTGCATCTCTTTCCTGGCTCATCGCCTCCTCTGCGTGACAGCGTCTCGCGTCATCGTCGTTGTCGTCGCGCCCTCATCCGGGGTGGCTCACCGTCGCTGCTGCCTTCCCCTTGCCAGACTCTGCTTTGTTGTGCTTGGTCTCCCTCTTCTCAGGTATTTTTTTAATTTTTTTAATTTATTCAGTTATTGACTTATTGCCTCATTGGGTTATAATTTGATTAACTGATGAACTGATTAATCTGTCGATTCTGTAAGGGTTTTACAATGTATAATAAGAAACGTTGAGATGAGAACTAACCAGACCTGTAACTTATCAAATCAAGTTCTAACTAATTTCTACTTATCAACCTTACTTTTCTTGTTTTGGAGTCAAGCAATTCTGCCGTGTACTAACAGATTCTATATTGTTGTTAATTATATTTGGTTGATTGTAATTTTGTTGATTCAGGCAAATTATTCAATAGTGTAATATATTGTTGTTTTATATTATTGTTGTTCTAGATGGCTTCATCAAATATACCATCAGAAACACCATCCTCCTAAATTTTATTGGCTGATCATTCAAATTTTGTTGATACATTGTAATATATGTAGGTTTAGTGGTTGATTAATGCTTTTGTTTTTCTGATTATTAGTGTTTAGGGTTGATTTATTGCTATTTTTATACCATTATTATGAATTGCAGAAGCAGACGGAACCAGCATATGCTCCCTTGAGTGGTGGTGGTGGTCTTCTTGTTTCGGCCATTAGTTCAGTTGGTTAGCTTCCTAGGTGAGCTCCCTTCGACCCAGTTCTTTCAGACTTTCACTGTCAATTTTGGTGTATCTTAGGGTTTGAAATTAGAATTTTATTATTGTTGTAGTATTTGGTATTTTAGATTTATTGCTGAACCCGAGCAAATTTTTTTGTTGCTGTTAAACATTATTGAGTTGAATTTTGTTGCTGGATAACATCACTGGGTTGAATTTTGTTGCTGGATACATCACTGGGTTGAGTTTAATGCTTGAATAGTTGAATTTATTGTTGTGTTGCTTAAAAAATCACTTAGCTAAATCTTTTATTGCTGTAAATTTTTTTGTTCCTTTGCCAACTAAACAATTTGAAACTATAGGTACTAGAGAAAGTAAAGCTCAAATTTTCTAGACAATTTTTTAGAATTGCATTAATTGACATCATATTGTTATTGATCTTATCCTAGATATTAATTGCTAATTTCATTTTATAACTATCTTTTGATCTTATAGGTACTTTATATCAACAAAGTGTTGGTGCTGAAGGTTTGAAAACTGTTTTAAAGCTTAGGAAGAATGGCTCTGCTGCATCTAATATAAGTAGTGTTACTTCTTATTATGTTGCAATATTATGCTTACTATTTCAGATTTTGTTTGTAGCTCCTTTAAAGCGCATGAGTAGCTTCTGTTTCAGTTAAAAGCTATTTGTTCTGTCACTTTACAAGGTGATTTAATTTTCTTAAACTTCTATTATCTCATATTTGATAACAACCTACTCTGTTACATAGATTTTGGAAAAAGAATTTTTAAGAACATTTTCTTTGTGCAGGACTTGGTTTCTATCTCAGAAACTGTTCCCATCATTTTATACATTAGAGATGTTGAGAGGCTTGCTCTACAATCACCAAGGTTATAGTTTTTTGTTTTTCCTGTGCATTTTTAAAGGAAAAACAAATCTTGTTTCTTAAGCTAGTGTTTTTTGGTTGGTCGTCTTTTTAGGTGTGTGTCATTTATTAGAAGCTTCTCCACAAGAAAAGAGATGTATGAACATGATGGAGTTTGTAATTTGTAGTTTATATTTTGGAGATTTATAATTCCTTATTTTTCTTGTCCTATGCATCTATCTAGTTCATTAGGGTTCTTCAATATGTCTTGTTAGTTTGTACTTTAAAGTTTATATGTTGAAGATTTATAAAGCAATCTTAGTTAAATAAAAGATATTTGAACTATTTATGTTATTATATATTATATAAATGTTGACTTGTTAAGTAAATTAGTTAATATATTAATTAATTAAAAAAATATAATTTGGCAAATTATGCGTGTAATTTGTACTAAAAAAAATATTACAAAATAAATAGTGTTTTGTAACTAAAGAAAAAAAATGTTACAAAATTAAGTTATATTTTGTAACAAAATTGTTTGATAGAAAAAAATATATTGTCACAAAAAATATTTTAAAGATCAAAATTTGTTATCACTTTTGTAATGACTTTTGGTTTTTTGTATCAGAAAAATTTGTTACAAAATATTACCTTGAATTGTAACAATTCTATTTTTTGAACAAAAACTTTTTGTAACGGGACATACTGCAACGGCCCTTTTTTTGTTTCAAAATTTTGATTTTTTGTAACAATTTTTTTTGTTACAAATATTGCTTTTTCTTGTAGTGCGCACACACACACACACACATCCTTAAGTCTTTCAAAATATGAGGGAGAGAAATTCTAAACAAAGTACTAAATAGAATTCAAAATAAGCTTCGATGACTTCCAGACGAGCTCCAGCTCACTGCGAAGCACCAGGACTTACATCTGAAAAAACAAAGAATATATACGAAATGAGAAGTCCCCAACCCATGGGTTTCCAGTACGGTAAAAGTGCCAAATAGATACAATATAAAGTAACAGAAAACTCACTAAGCAATCTTAAAATTCATACATTAACATTTTCATCCTAGGTTCTCAGTAATCCGTAGTCAGGTAACTCTCCTAGGGAATGCTAGTCTAAGTCACTATTATTAAAGTTTCCACAATCATTTCTCTCAAAGTTTTTCACTATCCTTAAAACTCCAAATAGAACAGCCCTCAGCGTCAACCAATACCAGTACGAGGGACCTCTCAGATATGCAAAGTACAAGCAATGCAAACAAATAAAACACAAGTAGATTCAAGTAAGGCATTTAGCACATAGACATTTAATTATGCACAATAAAACAAGCCAAGACAAGAATAGCAAGCCCAAACAATTCAATCAAATGCAAATGATGTATGCCTACCCTATGACTGATGACATCATCTGTTAATTATACAGCCAAACCCGACATATCCGATAGCTGACCCGAGCATTATCTCTCTGTTGCGCACTAACACCTCAGCATATAAAACCCTACCACACAACCTTACACTTGAGCTGTAAAACAGAGGTGGCGAGGTATTACGACCTCTAAAATAATAGAAAGAATGTAATATACGAGGAGCCTTGAAGGATAGTTAAAGCAAAAACGTAAAATTAAAAGCGCAACGCTCAGAAATAACGTTTACTTGCGTGTAAAGAAAACTAAAGCACACATACATATGTATATAAAAAGAGAGTAGAAGGTCAAGGGTACAACTTAAGCAAGCTCCTAACTCAGTCTGCGAAGCTAGGGCCGGCCGGAGAATATTTATGTACATACATATAGATATCCATAACCTAAAATATATAAAAGTAGCCCTAGTTCTCCATACACCTCTATGAGGTGTAATAGTAAGGTCTATATACATAAGGAGAGTCTGTACATATATAGATAAGAAAATGTAAACTCCTAAATGCCCACTTCACTGCAGAAAACTCCAGACGCCTAGCGAGGTGCCTCTCGACCTGCATCTGAAAACCCCAAATATCCGCATGGAATGAGAACCGGAGGTTCTCAGCATGGTAGAGGTGCCACATACATAAGATATAAGGTCCTGGAAAAGCCAGAGGCAATCCTAGAACTCCGACATCCAAATTATAAAACTTAAAGATTTAAAATTGAAACCATAAATAGGATGGTCCTCTAAGGTTCTAAACTTAACCTAAATTGTACTTTAACCCTCAAATCCTCCGCCTTTCCTCCAATCCTCCAACTCCGGTGCACAGACAAGTAAAACAGACAGGTCAAGCACATACAAAAAGCATATATTACAAGTAGGAAATTAACAATTAACATGAATAAACAATTAAGCAATCCAAGACAATGCACACTCAAACAAAACATACAAATGCACATGATACATGCCTTTCCTACTAGCCGTGAGCTTAAGTGTCGGTTAACTGCCAGAACCTGACACATTTGGTAGCTAACTCGGATAATGTCTCTCGACTGCGCATCTCCAGGAGGCATAAAAATCAGAGGATTAGTGCCCTACCACCTTCTCCTAGAGACATACACCAGGGGGAATAAATCGGGAGATTAGTGCCCTACCACCTTTCCCTAGTGAGGCTGTGCCATAATGGTCGAGGGATTAGTGCCCTACCACCTTACAGATAGAGAGAGAAAGAATGTGAGGGAATACGTCGGGGATTAGTTTCCTACCACCTTCCTCACATCCCACAAACACAATCACAATAAATGTGGGGGAATGAATCGAAGGATTAGCACCTTACTGCCTTCCCCACATCTCACAAAACACAATCACAAGGAATGCGGGAGAAAAAGATCGAGGGATCTTCCTCGCATCCAACACCTCAATATCATCATATATTTCCATTTATTCTCAAAATTCATCATCATCATTCCTTTACATTCATTCAATATAGCCATGGCATCACACATATACCTCATATCTTTGTATTTTTGTACATAATTCATCATTTAAAGTCTTACTTCACCCCCAAGTTATCACCTATTCGTAGCTTCATCTCATTACTAGGCATACTATTAAGATCTAGGGCTAAAAGAATGAAAATAGAGGTTTAGAGGTTTGAAATTAAGCTTAAAACACAAAATCCATGTTTGCTGAAACAGGGGCCACGCGTGGGAGTGCAATTTACCCATCATGCGTATGCATTACCTCGTCCGCGTATGAAGCCCCATGCTCGCGTACGCAAGGGTCTCTTTTTGACCATGATGCATACGCAGCACATGCTCACGTGTGCATGCATTCTAAACAGAAACGCCCATTGATGACATGTCACCATGTCATATTTTTCTATGCTTTTTCATACAAGTAATTGATAATTAGTGCTTAAATATTGCATTCTTTTGTGCTTAAATGGTATATTCTTTTGCAGAAAATAAGTTGAAAAAGAAGCAAAATAGCACAAAATAAGCTTAAAAGAAGAAAAGAGAAATTTTGAGGCACACTTTGAAGTTGGAGCACACTTTGGAGCCTTAGGCCACGCTTTTAAAAGCGTGGCCCATGACCATGAAGCCTGGGCCTTATTATCATGCATTAATGTTCATGCATGCATTATCATGAATCAATAGCTAAAGCATGCATGCATATGATTATTAATGCTTATACATGCATGAAACTTAATTACTAATGCCAATGAAAATGAATGCATGCTACCTGGGCTTATTCACGTTAGTATTATGCCATATTCATTAAATGAAAGCATTGGCATTAGTAATTAATAAAGCAATGAAAGCATGCATGAAATGATGCATGGAACGTTAATTAATCAAATGCCAATTATGATTGAACACGGCATTATTAATTAATAACGCTTGCATGCATGAATCATTTAATTAATGCCAAGGCCAAGTAAAAGAATGAATGAATGTATTGGCATTATTAAAGCATGCAATTGGCATCAGCGGTACATTAAGCCAGGATTGAAGTTGGATGCCACAACAAACACACCCAGGGAGCAAAAGCTTGCGCCAACGTTTGACCTCAAGTTTTTAGGCAAACGTTGGCGCCACAACAAACACATCTTGGAGGGAGCAAAAGCTTGCGCCAACGTTTGACCTCAAGCTTTTAGGCAAACGTTGGCACTACAACAGCCTGAAGGGGTATACTTCCAACAAGAATAACTTGAGTTGTAGATGTCCAATTGAGGTGATTCCAATTGGGTTAGAAAGCTGACATTCAGAGCTTTCCAACCATATATAATAGTCTATAGTGGGCATAAAATTGGCAATGTTGACAAGAGGAAAAAGTAGCACCCCAAGAGGTATACAAGAGGGATCCACGTTTGGCTCAAAGTTTGACCTCAAACTTTAGCTCAAACGTGGATGACAGCAAGGAAGGCTAGCTTATATGAAAAGCTTGAGTAAAAGTTTGCCTCAAACTTTTACTCAAGCTTTAATGGTTCATGGCCCGGTTCACAAGTGGATTTCTTCCCAAGTCCAAGAGCAACCATCCGGATCCATCTTCAACCCAATTCCACTCCAAAGCAAGCAAAGCCCACATGACTCAAAGGCACACAGAGAAGTTAGATTAGGAATTTCATTTTGTAAATATTATTTTTATTTTTCATTTTCATTTTGTAAAAGCCTATATAAAGGCATTAGTTTCATTTCACTAGGGGAGGTTGGCTCTGATAGAGAGCATTGGAGGCTGGCTCCACAAGGGAGCATTAGGAATAGAGAACTCTCTCTCTTTAGTTTTTCTCTTTGTTTTGAATCTTAGGTTGAGAATTGAAGGAATTCTGTTTCATTCTCACTTTGAGATTTCTCTTGTTCTTCTTCTACAAAATTTCAGTGAATTAAGGATCTGAATCAACACTCTGTTTACTGCTTTCTTCTTCGTTTCTTTTGCAAATTGTTCTTTATTGGATCAAAGAAGGACTTGAGATCTAGACTTGTTTTCTAGTCTCATTGAGCCCCTGAGATCTTCACTTGTCTTTCTAGATTTCACAATTGATTTGAGTTTTCTTGCTGATTTACTTCTCTGCTACAATTTCCTTCTCTGCAATTTTTACTTTCTACTGCATTGCTTCCAATTTACATTTCCTACACATTTACATTCTACACTTTAACTTTGAGCTTGCTGCAAATCTGAATTTACTTTTCTTGCCTTGGATCCATTGCTTTCTTTAATTTCCAGCACCCAGCCCCCCTTTACTTTTCATGCAAGTTACATTTCTTGTCATTTAAGTTTCTGCAATTTACATTGCTTGCTCTTTAAGTTTCTGTCCAATTTACTTTCTGCAATTTTAAATTCATTGTCATTTACTTTCTGTTACAATTTCACACAATTCACTTCAATGTTAGCTTGACTAAACTAATCACCCACTAAAGTTGCTTGATCCATCAATCCCTGTGGGATCGACCTCACTCACGTGAGTTTTACTACTTGATGCAACCCGGTATACTTGCCGGTGAGTTTTAGGTGTTTTGGAAATTCGTTTTTCCACAAAAATACCATCACCCATCCGCATATGGAGGGATTTGCGTACACATGCAATGCAGATTAGTCAAAAATGGTTAAGTCTGCAAAATTTCAATTTTACATACCGTACTTTCGACGCGCATAAGTTTCTCATTTTAAAATATTTTTCATCCGTTCTTCGAACAGTGTAAACTTCACGGACCCAATTTTTATATGAAACAAGTTTGAAATAATTTGGGAGTCCGGAAGCCAAGTTATGGCTCGCCGAAGTTTGGCCAAAAATCATATTTTCACAAAAGTTCATAAACCTCTATTTTCACCAAAATCAAACTCAATATCAACTTTCTATACACATAAACAACACCACAACATACCAATTTAGCATCGCAACTCCACATTCTACCAAAATCAATCATACCTCAATCTTGCATAGAAATTCTTTCAACATTTCCAATAATAACATCAAAATCATTAACCTTAACATATCCACCATCAACATTCTCATTTACCATAATCAAAGTCATCATTCATTAACCTTCTTACCATATCAACTATATTCATACAACCAAAATAATGAATTTATCATGCCTCATCAAATCATACACATACATTGTCAACTAACTATCAATCAAGTTCAACATTCTCAATCCAACTTATCCTAGGTCATCTAGCCTAAGTTTTTAAAAGACATTATATATTAAATACGAGAAACCAAAACCATACCTTGGCTAATTTCCTCGTATGACCCAAGGCAACATAATTAGGCAAAGTATCAAGCTTCACCACCGAATTCAGCAATCCAATGACCCAAATCAAGTTTCCATCTCCTCAATGGTGCTCTAAAACACAATTACACACTACCTATACATATTACCACATCCATATACCAATTTTCAATGTCTACCACACAATAATCGAAGAATCCACAAGGTTTAGAGAGCCCTTACCGTACCCGTGCCTCAAATGAGAAAAACACGCTAATCCATCGAGTTTAATTTGAGCCTAAACACCAAGATATCAAGTTTCAAGAATCCAACTTTAAGGTTTTCGAAAATTAGGGGGAAAAGGAAATATGAGATGAAATTGAGGTTCCTTACCAAAATTAGTCACCGGGCTTTGTAGAGCTCGACGTTGCTGACACATGGCTGCAAACGGTGCGGCGATCGGAGCTTGGAGTAGCAAGATATGGTGATTTGAAGTGGAACAAAGGTTTGAGCTCTCTTCCCTTAATCTCCCTCCCAGGAACGTGTTTCCTTTGCTTATGGGATGAAACAAGCTAAAGCTCATTGAGTTATGGAGTGCGGGTTGCGCCTTGGGCCTAATACGGGCCCGGTTTGCCCAGTTTGACCCGTTCGGCCCAATCTTGAGCCAAATTCTTTAAAATTAGTGTCAAAATTCTTATTTTAATTTGTTCTATCACATAAAACTATAAAATTCATATTTCTAATTTTTTATTAAAAATTAATTTATTGATAAATTATTTGCTAAATTTACGGGGTTTACATCCTACCTACCTAATTAAGAATTTTGCCCTCAAAATTCAGATTTAGTTACCTGAAAAGAGGTGTGGGTAATGGTCTCATTTCAGATTCAATACTTTCCGGTCTCAAGTAAGTTATACATATTATATACATACAAATCATACAACTCCTATCCCTCTTACAAAATTATAATGTTAATGGCGAGGGAAGAATAATAATAACTAAACTAATACATCCACATAGCATAAGCTAAACTCAACAACTCTTCATAATCTTCTTCGTCCATTTCCTGAAAAGAGAAGTCTGTAGGGGGTGAGAAGCTAACCACATGGTCTCACCACGTATTTTCAGAATTTGTTATAAGAAAATATTTAGTAAGAAACTATTTTCAAGTTCAGTGATTATCGTTATCTTATGAATATTTAAAAAAAAAAACTGATGTTTACTTATCCAAATTCAAAGTTATTTCCTTTAAATTATAAAAAAATTCCAAAATTCAATAATACGCCATAATATAATCAAATACAGCCCCCTGACCCAGAACAGAATCAAGTCACGGCCTCTGACCCAAACATAATCAACCTCGGCCTCTGGCCCGAACATAATTAACCACACTATTATCTAAGGCATCAATTCATTTACCAATACTCAATCTCAAAACAGAACTAAACACAGACACAAATAATACAAGACAAACACATTTAAGGAGCAGTTACAACAAGTATTACAATTACCAGTTAATAACAGATAAGCAATTAGGCAAACCAAAACAAATTCAAACTCAAACAAAATATGCAAATACATATGATGCATGCATGTCCTATGGCTGATGATATCATCTGTCGATTATACAGCCAACTCGACATGTCTTGGTAGCTAACCATGGACAGAAACACCCATTACGAAGCAAGTGGGCCTGAGCCACAATCCTTTTGCTACTACCTGCTTAATCCAGAGAAAGTGCAATAAACCGCTATTGCTGCTACTACCCAAGCGGGTGTTTAAAGACTCAACCTGGAGCAAGTGGAATAATCTATTACTACTGCTACTACCCAGGCGTCACATTCACTGACCTGGAGCAAGCGGGACGAACTACAATCCTTGCTACTACCCAAGTATCTCAATCAAATTCAATTTCATTTTTACATCCATTCTTATTATCATTCAATTATTCAAAAAATCATACTCAAAAATCAATCTTCATTCTCTCTCATTCTTATCATACCTCTTATTACTTTTTTCGATAATTCAGATTCAAATCATAATTCATTCTTTTCTAAATAAATCAAACTCTAAAATGTAACCCTTTTCTTAATAACTCCAAAAATTAAATTATAAAATCCTTAAAAATCTAAATCTTTCTAAATAACCATTTTAAATGAAGTCTCCAATTTTTATAAAAATTTGGGTAGCATCTCCTCTAAAATTCGGACTACGCCACCCTTACGGGTCCCATCAAAACCACATTTTCCAACTCGTTCTCAACTAGCTTCAAATATCAAATCCTTTCCAAAATCAAGCCAAATTCCAGTTTTGCATATTTTCTAAAATAAAAAATTTCCAAAATTAAACTAAATTCTAACATTAAACCTCTTCCAGTAATTCAAGGAAAATCAATTCAACAATGACCAACTTAACAAACCAAAATAGCAAATCAAAATAACCAGCTTCCTCAATAATTCAATAAATCAATCAAATAAATAATCACAGCCATTTAAAAAGTTTAATTCAATTCATAAGACTTATGTAATTATAAAAATATATTTTTCATATTATTATCGACTTATAACAACTCTTGAAAGTAAAATGAATTTAAGAAAATGGTCCTACCTCAACTCGTCGAAACTCACAAAACTAAACGCGTCAAAATCTGTAACACCCTGACTACCAAAGGCAACGCTTCCGGCTGCGCAACTCTGACAGCTCGGATATTACGACGACATTTATACTATTTAATACTAAAATATGAGCCTGTTTGAAACTTTAAACCGCAATACCGCTCCCAAAAATACTTTTGCTATACAACGTACATCCATACATATCATACAACTTACAGAAACTCATAAAGAGTACATACATATATATATACATACATATATATAAATATTATTACAAGCATAATCCAATACAATTCCTATCCCTCTTACAGAATATATAAAGATAAAGGCGAGGGTACAATAAACCATAACTAAAACAATACTGAGCATCACAACAACAACTAAATAAGCTCTTCGTAACTTCTGCGCCCATATCCTGAAAGGGGAAAAATGTAGGGGGGTGAGAACATCATCCTCGGGCAGCCTCCAGCAACTCCGGCGAGCTCCCTCAACAACGATAACGGTCGGAGCCTCGGTGGCATTGACGGTGGCAGGAACGGTGGGGATAGCTTCGCACGGCACGACGGCGCTTGACCCTTCCCCCACCGCGAGCTCTCTGCCTCTCGCTCTCCATCGCGGCGGCGACAGTGAGGGACACGACGATGTGGCTCCAACGACGCACCACCCATCTCGCGTGTTCCCTGTACGTGATCCCAACGGCAGTAGATCGGCGAGGACGAGCTCCTCTAGCTCGCATACGGCAGCTATTTCCTCAACCCTCTTCTGCGCGAATAGTGTCGACAGCATTGCGGAGATTCGACGGCAGCGGTGCGGGTGACAACTCGCAGGGCTGACGACAGCGATGCGACGGCGGTGGTGAAGCCCGACACGCTGGCGATGCCATTCTTTCCTCTCCTTCCCTCATTCTGGCTCAGTTTCCCCCTTTTTGATTTCCGTTTCTTCTCTGAAGTTGTCGTGTTGCAGGTTTGCTAAAAGGAAGAAGAAAGGGTGGCGGCTGTAAGGAGGGTTACGACGCTAAAATAGGGACAACACTAATCTCATATCAACCTCAAAGTTTCAACTTTCCAACTCCATCAAGCGCTTTACAAACCCCAAATTTGATCACAAGCCTGACAACCACAAACCCGTTCGCAAGGAACAAAACGCGCACAACTCGTACGTTGCACACCTACCGCTTCAACTTTCGTATACACATCACGTTTTAAAGAACTAACGTATCGCGTTACTACGTCTACAAGTCGCACGTGATATCAAAACAATTCTCGAGTCTACTCAGAAGGATACAAGATTTAAAGAGGATAGTCAAATGTCAAGGATAATACTCAAAGAGTTGAGAGAATGTATCCAGTTCCGGAATAACAAGGATGTTCAAGCAATGAAGTTTGCTAGACACAATTCAATTGACAACTTCAAAGATAACCCTTAGATCAAAGAAGCTCAATAGGATCAATAAGAAGAAAACCAGCGCATCAGTTTGAAACAAACTCAAGCTGAGTCGAGAAAGCATGAGGTTTACAGAAGAGAATATTTCAAACCCAAGACAAAACTCGCAGAACTTAAGAGCATGATTATAAAATACTTCCAAATACATTGTTCATAAAAGAATTGAAAACTTGCGAAAAAAAAACCACTTCGCAGTCTGAAATAGAAGGTTAAGTAACAATATCCTTCAAGAGAGTAACAAAAGCATAATCGTGTTTTTGCTTTAATGCAAATTCACGTTGAAGTAGACTTTGTAGAGTTCTAAAACAAAATGCACACAAGTTTGACTAATAGCTAAAATATTTCCTCAAACATTTTAAAAGGATAGTTAGGTGCACAACCTAACCAAAAGTAATCATAAAACTCGGAAGAGAAATCAAATGCTTGTTCAAAAATTCCCAAAGTTCATATTCAAACAAGCGTGTATAACATTCATAGCAAGGGTGAAAGAGGAAGTCAAACTCTTTTTAGAAAAGAAATTTCGAAATAAAAATTTGCTTACAATTTGGTAAAGGAAATAAGTGGTGCATTAGAACAAACCAGTTTCTCTATGCGGAACCAAAATAGCCTTTCATAATTTTATTCCAAACCAGAAACACAAATCGAAATCAACCATCAGTTTATCTCTTTCCAACCACGGCCCTAGGCCCAAACAATCCAACCAACAACCAATCACCACAATCCAACAGAGTCCCAAATGCAAACACAAATAGGAAGTTCAAGCACAAACAAACAGTTATTACATGTAGAACAGTTAGCAATTAATCACATAGGCAAACCAAGTATAATATGCACACCCAACCAATGTCACACAAATGCATATGATGCATGCCTGTCCCTAGTGGCTGATGATATCATCTGTCGATTATAGAGCCAATCCGACAAGTCCTGGTAGCTAACCATTGGACTGTCGCTCTGTCGTGCATCCCCAACTCGAGTTATACTCATCATAAACTTGATCATAATCATGATCCATATCCATCACCCTCACTGGTGAATATTTATCCATCACCATCACTGGTGAATATTTATGGGGGCGAGCTCATCCGGGCCTTTCACACTGCTCGGCCACACTTACGACATTGGGTTAACAGAGCTTCGAGTCTCAACCTGGAGCACATGGTGGCTAGCCATTGCTACTACCTAGGGAAACCCTCATCTCCAATAGTGGAAGTGCAAAAATCACAATTATCAATAATTCAGCATATACATGCATTCATTCTCATCCATGGATCAACATCCATCTCAGCCATCCGGCTTACGGTACAGTCTAGAACCAGCCAATATTGATAATCACACACAGCCATTCCGGCTCACGGTTCAATCCAGAACCAGTCAATATTCATAATCATACATAGCCATTCCGGCTCATAATAAAACAGCACTTCCACCATTCAAAATCATCAGATTTATGAAATCGGCATTTAAGCCATAAATTAATCCAAAATCAATTCAAAATTAAACTAAATCCAACAGTCGCCTCATTGGCATATCTCAAAGAAACCGTTTCAAAATCACACCAATATCAACCGAATTAACTCATTTCCAAAGCTTTAAAGAATCAGTTCAGCGATAAGTCATTTATCAAAACCAAATCAATTAAAGCAACCCAGGCTGAATTTTAAAAGTATTCTATCTTTCACATCATCGAAATAATTGACTCAATTCAAACCGATCCTCAACGGATTAAACTCATTTCAAATCTTTAAAGAGTCAACTTCAAACATTACATTTCACAAGTCGCACAATAATTCAGCCAAATCAACATCCATAGTCATTCGAGTCAATCAAATAATACATAAGGCAGATACAATCACCAAATACACAATATCTCACATCAGTACCCATATGTAATAATTCCAATAATAAACTGTAGTTTTTGGAAAGCGCCCCTACCTCAAAACACAACTCCATAACCCAAACGCCTCATGGAGTCCTTTCCGCCTCAAATCGAACTGATGGCAACCAAAACCTCAGCTCCAAGCCACTTTCGCAACAGTCTCAACAACTCTAATCGCAACATACAACAACCGAACTCAATCTTATAGCGATTAACGCCACAAACCTCAGCGTGAGATAACAGAATAATAACGAAAAAGCTTTCAAATCGAAACGCTTACCGAATCGAAGGAGGAACGGCTGAACCGGAATAATGGCGGTCTTCAAACCGGTTCAGCGGTAGCCCGGCAGCCACCTCAAGCAGCAGTGGAGACGAATTCCGACCATGACAACCGCGACTGCATGACAACGTCATAACCATAAAAACCTAGGAACAGAAAGAATGAGAACCGACTGCAAGGACCCTTACCGGCGGTGGTTTCAGCGGCCAAGGCGGTTTTCTCCAGCGGCCATACAGTGGACTACAACCACAGCGGCAGCGAGGTTTTCCGGCTGTCAGAACTCCGGCAACGCAACAGCAGGGACGTTTTCTGGCGGCAGAGGCTTACCGGCGCAACTCAACACAGGACCAGATAGAGCGGTGGTAGCCTCCAGCAACTCCGGCGAGCTCCCTCAACAACGATAACGGTCGGAGCCTCGGTGGCATTGACGGTGGCAGGAACGGTGGGGATAGCTTCGCACGGCACGACGGCGCTTGACCCTTCCCCCACCGCGAGCTCTCTACCTCTCGCTCTCCATCGCGGCAGCGACAGTGAGGGACACGACGATGTGGCTCCAACGGCGCACCACCCATCTCGCGTGTTCCCTGTACGTGATCCCAACGGCAGCAGATCGGCGAGGACGAGCTCCTCTAGCTCGCATACGGCAGCTATTTCCTCAACCCTCTTCTGCGCGAATAGTGGCGACAGCATTGTGGAGATTCGACGGCAGCGGTGCGGGTGACAACTCGCAGGGCTGACGACAGCGATGCGACGGCGGTGGTGAAGCCCGACACGCTGGCGATGCCATTCTTTCCTCTCCTTCCCTCATTCTGGCTCAGTTTCCCCCTTTTTGATTTCCGTTTCTTCTCTGAAGTTGTCGTGTTGCAGGTTTGCTAAAAGGAAGAAGAAAGGGTGGCGGCTGTAAGGAGGGTTACGGCGCTAAAATAGGGACTGAGGGTGCGTTACACCGAAGGGGATGAAGCAGGGGTGGAGGTGTGGCTGCGCTTTGATTTGGGAAAGGGGAAGTGTTGCTGCTGCTGGGCTCAGGGGAACCGGGTAACTGGGTTAGGGTTTTTGAGTAAAATTAGGGTTAGGGACATTTTAGTAATTTCACATAAAAATAGGGATAATATAGTAAACTTCCGTATACACATCACGTTTTAAAGAACTAACGTATCGCGTTACTACGTCTACAAGTCGCACGTGATATCAAAACAATTCTCGAGTCTACTCAGAAGGATACAAGATTTAAAGAGGAGAGTCAAATGTCAAGGATAATACTCAAAGAGTTGAGAGAATGTATCCAGTTCCAGAATAACAAGGATGTTCAAGCAATAAAGTTTGCTAGACACAATTCAATTGACAACTTCAAAGATAACCCTTAGATCAAAGAAGCTCAATAGGATCAATAAGAAGAAAACCAGCGCATCAGTTTGAAACAAACTCAAGCTGAGTCGAGAAAGCATGAGGTTTACAGAAGAGAATATTTCAAACCCAAGACAAAACTCGCATTGTCACACAAATGCATATGATGCATGCCTGTTCCTAGTGGCTGATGATATCATCTGTCGGTTATAGAGCCAACCCGACAAGTCCTGGTAGCTAACCATTGGACTGTCCCTCTGTCGTGCATCCCCAACTCGAGTTATACTCATCATAAACTTGATCATAATCATGATCCATATCCATCACCCTCACTGCTGAATATTTATCCATCACCATCACTGGTGAATATTTATGGGGGCGAGCTCATCCGGGCCTTTCACACTGCCCGGCCACACTTACGACATTGGGTTAACAGAGCTTCGAGTCTCAACCTGGAGCACATGGTGGCTAGCCATTGCTACTACCTAGGGAAACCCTCATCTCCAATAGTGAAAGTGCAAAAATCACAATTATCAATAATTCAGCATATACATGCATTCATTCTCATCCATGGATCAACATCCATCTCAGCCATCCGGCTTACGGTACAGTCTAGAACCAGCCAATATTGATAATCACACACAGCCATTCCGGCTCACGGTTCAATCCAGAACCAGTCAATATTCATAATCATACATAGCCATTCCGGCTCATAATATAACAGCACCCCACAAACCTCAGCGTGAGATAACAGAATAATAACGAAAAAGCTTTCAAATCGAAACGCTTACCGAATCGAAGGAGGAACGGCTGAACCGGAACAATGGCGGTCTTCAAACCGGTTCAGCGGCAGCCCGGCAGCCACCTCAAGCAGCAGTGGAGACGAATTCCGACCATGACAACCGCGACTGCACGACAACGTCATAACCATAAAAACCTAAGAACAGAAAGAATGAGAACCGACTGCAAGGACCCTTACCGGCGGTGGTTTCAGCAGCCAAGGCGGTTTTCTCCGGCGGCTATACAGTGTACTACAACCACAGCGGCAGCGAGGTTTTCCGGCTGTCAGAACTCCGGCATCGCAACAGCAGGGACGTTTTCTGGCGGCAGAGGCTTACCGGCGCAACTCAACACAGGACCAGATAGAGCAGTGGCAGCCTCCAGCAACTCCGGCGAGCTCCCTCAACAACGATAACGGTCGGAGCCTCGGTGGCATTGACGGTGGCAGGAACGGCGGGGATACCTTTGCACGGCACGACGGCGCTTGACCCTTCCCCCACCGCGAGCTCTCTGCCTCTCGCTCTCCATCGCGGCGGCGACAGTGAGGGACACGACGATGTGGCTCCAATGGCGCACCACCCATCTCGCGTGTTCCCTGTACGTGATCCCAACGGCAGCAGATCGGCGAGGAAGAGCTCCTCTAGCTCGCATACGGCAGCTATTTCCTCAACCCTCTTCTGCGCGAACAGTGGCGACAGCATTGCGGAGATTCGACGGCAGCGGTGCGGGTGACAACTCGCAGGGCTGACGACAGCGATGCGACGGCGGTGGTGAAGCCCGACACGCCGGCGACGCCATTCTTTCCTCTCCTTCCCTCATTCTGGCTCAGTTTCCCCCTTTTTTATTTCCATTTCTTCTCTGAAGTTGTCGTGTTGCAGGTTTGCTAAAAGGAAGAAGAAAGGGTGGCGGCTGTAAGGAGGGTTGCGGCGCTAAAATAGGGACTGAGGGTGCGTTACACCGAAGGGGATAAAGCAGGGGTGGAGGTGTGGCTGCGCTTTGATTTGGGAAAGGGGAAGTGTTGCTGCTGCTGGGCTCAGGGGAACCGGGTAACTGGGTTAGGGTTTTTGAGTAAAATTAGGGTTAGGGACATTTTAGTAATTTCACTTAAAAATAGGGATAATATAGTAATTGAAACCCCAATTAAATCCAACACTAATTGTATATAGAAAATACTATTTGCTCCTCATTTTTACAAATTATTTTCAATAAAATGTCCCAACCAAATAATTAGAAATAATATACTTAATTTCTTTATTTTCCAAAATAACAATATTAATATTTAAAATATTACTTATCTAATCCAAATCATATAAAATCCTTATTATTTCATAACTATCAACCTTATACTTTAAATATAGAAAATAATCCAATAATTATAAAATTGGATAATAATCATAACTCGTCTCAAATTCGATAAATCAAAACTTGCCTTAATTATCTTTAATAAAACAGTTTCTGAAATTAAGGCTATAAATAACCATAGGATTGAGACTTGATCATAATAAGACTTTTCAAAGGTTCTGGGTCTTACAAAATCCATTTTTTCGGCCCCCAACAACGGCAGCCACAATCGCCGCTCCATTACACCTTCGCAGCGACAACGACAACTTGCATTTAGAAAGTAACAGAGGAATAAAATGATAGCGGCTCTGATGGAAGGTTCAGCGCCTCCCTCCGGTGACTTCTCCCGAACAAAATGGTGTCAACGTGAAGAGGAGGAAGATACGAACACTTTAATCAGATTAGATTTTTATTGGAGTTACGAAGCTCAAGAAATCGAACGCCGAAGGTTGGAGGTTCCATGGTTTCTCATTCTCTCTCTCTCACGACATTTCTCTTTCTTTTTCTTGTGATTTTCGGTGATCAAGATTATGCATTTGATTAAAAGGGGCAGGTGTCACTAAGTGGCCACGTGTCAAGGTTCTGAGCTACTTAGTCAGCGGTTCAAGTTATAAATATCTTAAACAGATAATTATGAAAGTTGGATATATTAAAACACAGGTAATAATATATATGAGTTACTAATATAAATGACATCAGTAACATAATGATAAAAGATATATGATGAAGCATTAGCAAAGCTAAATTCACTGAAGAGTACTAATATTAACTCATATCGGTGGATATCGAGTTCGATAATAATATCATTAATTAAACTCTGTCTTTATATATATATTTCATTATTTATAAATTTCCAAAATTATAGTTTCAGTTATATAAAATATTTCATCATAACAGAAAAAATATACATAAGAATCTGAATTTAATTGAACTCAAATAATTATAAAATTAATTTAATTATTTTTAATAAAATAATATCTAAAAATAATGAGTTTAATTTAATAAATAAATCATAACTTAAAATAAATTGATAATAATTAAAATTTAAAAAATATGGGGTGTTACAATCTACCCACCTTAAAAAATTTTCGCCCTCGAAAATTGATATAAGATGAAAAAGATTCATAGTAACCTCCCTTTTCAAACATGTCAAAGAAAAACTAAAAGATTCGACATGTTCAATTTTCAAATATGAGGAAAATCAAAGTCATACTGACAGCAATCTATGACAAAGATGGATGTTCCAAAAGGTTCAAGTCGATAGTTAGGAACATGGTCAAGCAAAGATATATGCAAATGATGGAATATGATAAAAAAAGGTATCAAAGCATGGTTTAGGAAAGGTATCCAAAACAAAGAACTCCAATGAAGATTGTAAAACAAGAAACGATGTGCCAACTCCTACAACAAGAATCGTAAGTCAAAACTGAACGGACCTTTGAAAAATAACTCCTAATGTTCCCAAACCTCGTGATTCGCATAACCTATTATTTCTATTTCGTCTATGATAATCTATTAGTGTTCTCGTATACACAAATCATCAGTATTAAGTTGGTCAAACCTAATACCGTGAGAGATGCAACAATCGACTAACAGCATTAATCCATAGACAATCATGCATCTGAAACTCAAACTCTTGTCATTAGGACAAGTCTTACTGCATGACAGACACTCAGAGTATGCAGTGAAGCATAGTCAGTCCATTCCCAGGCTCTAATAGGAACAAACTACTTTGATACCATAATGTAACACCCTCACTATCAAAATGTCACGCTTCTGGCTGCGCCACTCTAATAGCAAGAAGTATTATGACGACTTCACATACTTAATAATATAATAGGAGCGTTTAACTCCAAACTGTACTGCTGTTTCCTTTGAAAAATTGAAAAAATTACTTTATCATGAAACAAACAAGCATATACCAATATACATAACTTATTACTCAAGTAACTTATATATATTATATACATATAAATCATACAACTCCTATCTCTCTCAAAATTATAATGTTAATGGTGAGGGAAGAATAATAATAACTAAACTAATACATCTACATCGCATAAGCTAAACTCAACAACTCTTCATAAGCTTCTTCGTCCGTTTCCTGAAAAGAGAAGTCTGTAGGGGGGTGAGAACCTACCCACGTGGTCTCACCATGCATTTTCAGAATTTGTTATAAGAAGATATTTAATAAGAAATTATTTTCAAGTTCAGTGATTATCGTTATTTTATGAATATTTTAAAAAAAATCTGACGTTTACTTATCCAAATTCAAAGTTCTTTTCTTTAAATTATAAAAAAAATTCTAAAATTCAATAATACGCATAATATAATCAAATATAGCCCCCTAACCCAAAACAGAATCAAGTCACAGCCTTCGGCCCAAACATAATCAACATTGGCCTCCGGCCCAAACATAATTAACGACACTATCATCTAAGGCATCAATTCATTTACCAATACTCAATCTCAAAACAGAACCAAACACAGACACAAATAATACAAGACAAACACATTTAATGAGCAGTTACAGCAAGTATTACAATTATCAGTTAATAACAGATAAGGAATTAGGCAAACCAAAATAACTTCAAACTCAAACAAAATATGCAAATTCATATGATGCATGCCTGTCTTACAGCTGATGATATCATTTGTCGGTTATACTGTAAACCCCGTAAAATTAGCGAATAATTAACCAATAAATTAATTTTTAATAAAAGAAATTAGAAATCCAAATGTTATAGTAAAATAGGATAGAGCCAATTAAAACAAGAATTTTGACACTAATTTTAAAGAATTTGGCCCAAGATTGGGACAAACAGGTCGAACCGGTTGAATCGAGCCCAAAAAGGGCCCAAGGCCCAACCCTTCAGCCCAAATAACTTAAAGAGAAGCCCCTCTTCTTCCCCATTCATCCAAGAACACTGAAGCATACAAGGGGAAAGAAGATAGATTCCCAAACCCTTGTTCCAAATTTAAACCACCATATCTCTCCATTCCGAGCTACGATTGCCGCACCGTTTGTGGCGTCGAACTCTACGAATCTATCGGAACAATTTCATAGGTAAGCCACACTCTCACTCCAGTTTCTCTACCCCCTTGAATTTTCAAAATTGTGAGTATCTATGTTGAGATTTTATTCATTTTGGTACTTTAGGTTCGATTTAGATAGCGAGAATTGTTGGGCTTGGTTCGTTTGGTCCATGGGAAATACGTGGGTTGCCTTGGAAAATACGTGGAAATTGGCCAAGGTATGGTTTAGGTTTCACGTATTTAATATATAATGTTCTGTGAAAACTTAGGCTAGATGACCATAGGATAGGTTGGAATGCTTGATTGTGCTTAATGCTTAGTAAAATTTGTGAAGGATGTTGAATGAGTATGAGAATGGATTGATGGCTATTGCTTGTAGTTGATAATGTTGTGGTAAGAGTTTATGAACATGATTTATTATTGTTGTTTCATTGATGTTTAACATTACTTTGGATATGGATTTTTGGATTAGAGTGGTTGAAATGATGTGATGTATGTTATGGAAAGAATGAGGATGTGGAGTGATGAGCGGATATTTTATATGCTTTTTGGCATCATTTTCACATAGTTTTTATTATGCTTTGTTTAAGTTTTATTATATTTTCATAGGTTTTAGTGAAAAATTCATATTTTTGGATTCTACTTTGAGTTTGTGTGTTTTATGATGATTTTAGGTATTTTCTGGCTGAAATTGAGGAGTTTTGGCAAAGTCTGATTCAGAGACAGAGAAAAGATTGCAGATGCTGTCAGATTCTAACCTCCATGCACTCAAAGGAGCATTTTTGGAGCTAAAGAAGTCCAAATGGTGTGCTCTCAACGGCTATGAAAAGTTAACATCCAGGGCTTTCCAGAAAATATATAATAGTTTATACCTTGCTTTGGAAATAAAGACCCAAAACTTGCATTCAACGCCAGCCACCAACCCCATTCCTGGTGTCCAACACCCAAAAGGGAGCAGCTGGCGTCCAACTCCCATTCAGGAGTCCAAAGCTGGTGTCCAACGCCCTAGAGGGAGTACCAACTCGTGGCTTTACTCAAGCTCAGCCCAAACACTCACCAAGTGGGCCCAGAAAGTGGATTTTCGCACTACAAGACTACTTTATCTTATTTCTTGTAATTCTTAGTTATCTGATTAGTATATATAGAACAAGGATCACCCTTGTTCAGGACTTTTAACCGGAATCTTACACACTATTTTCGAACCTTTCACTACTTTCTGTACAGTATGAGTCACCAACCTCCTAGGTTAAGGTTAGGAGCTCTGCTGATTCTTATGTATTAATAATATCACTATTCTATTTTAATCTATGCTTGATTCCATTCTAAGATGTATCTTCATTCTTCATCTTAATGAATTGGGAGTGTAACTTGACCATCATCCCTCTTTTACATGGGTTCTGTGAGTCCTTGACGGGATAGTACTGAACCACAAGCTTGATTATACATCTCTTAGATGGCTATTCCACGACTTCGTTAGGTACTTGGAGACATCAGTACAGCTGAGGTATGTAAAACCTGGTCAAACCGTAATTTAATTAAATAATAAATTAAATAGGAGCGAATATGGTTAGAAAATTTAGCAATTGAAATTTGATAATTGAAATATGATATTTGGACTTAGTGGATTTTTCTGAGTCAGAAAACATAATAAAAATGCGTATTGAAATTTTGACTGGCAGTACCAGCTGAGATCTGTCTGGTACTGCAGCTGAGAAAATTGATTATAAGTAAATAATGCTAAGAAATTAAGGTTTATAATTAGAGAAGGTAGAAATATTTAAAATGTGATTTAAAACTCTAATCTTAAAGGTTTTGGCCCAAAATTGGGCCAACGGACTAAACCAAGTGAACCGGGCCCAAGTGGACCCAAGACCCACCATATATAAACATTAGTTATGAGCATTTTAGCTCATTTACCCTAAAGAAAGGAACTTGGGGCGCTGAAATGGGAGAGAGGTGAGAGGTGAGGGTTCCAACTTTAATTTCAATCTTCAAATCACCATAACTTTCTCTCTGGAACTCCGATTGACGAGCCGTTTGCAGCCACGCGTCGCTCTTTTCCTCCTCTTTGAGTCTATCTAAGTTTTGTGGTGAGTATTTAACTCTCCTCTGCCCAGTTTTGTTTTTTCCCTTGTATTTCAAATTTGATTTGGGTTTTGAGGAAATCTTGTGATTTTGGTTATTTAGGAGTGCTCTAGTATGAGTCGTTGGTGAGTTCCATCAACTAATTTTGTGGGTTAAGGTAAGGAACCCTCTAACCCTTGTGATTTATCATTTTTATGAACGCTAGGTTAATGTGTATATGTGAAATTGGTTATGTTAGTGTATTTGGTGATTTGGTGCACAATTGGGAGGTTGGTGTTGCTTGTGGAGCTTTGGTGAGGCTTGGAGCTAAGGTTTGGTGGAGACTCTCAAGGAAAAGCTCAATTAATTTGGCTACAAGAGGTACGGTTTAAGTTTTATTTAAGTACCGTGTGGTGTGATGAGAATTCCTAGGCTAGATGCCCCTAGGATTAAGTTTGGATTGTGTATATGGTTGGTACTAATATGCATAGTTGATATGTCATGTGAATTAATGATTGAGTTGAGAATTGTGTGGATTTGTATGTTTGGTGTGTTGAGAATTTGATGAATTGGATAATGAATATTGGTTTGTGGAATATGCAATTAAATTGTGCCGGCTAGAAAGAGATAAGGAAGGTAAGTTCATGTGTGTATTGTGTGATGATATAAAAGATTGGATGGATTTTAGATATTGAATGTGTGAATAATTGGTTTGGTTATTGAATAATAAGGTTTGAGGAATTGATGTGTAGAATTTGATAGTTTTGGGTAAAATTGTGTAGATGAGGTAGGTTTGGTTTGGTTGAGTGTAATTATGTGAATGTGGTTGGGTTGTGGTCATTTGGATGAGTGGAATGAATTTGGCTTATGAACATTGAAAAAATTGGTGATTTCTATTTTTGGGTAAAAACTGATTTTTGACCAACTTTAGCGGTCCGTAACTTGTTCCACGGAGTTTGAAATTCTTCAAAATTGAACTTTTATAAAAGTTTATTCAACGATCTTTCCAACGGTTTAGAAATGGTTGAAAAAGGAATTTTGTAGAAGAAGTTATGTGTGTTGGGAGTTTGGGGGTTTAAAAGTGTATTTCTGTAGCTTTTTAACTTAGTAAAAATTTTGGAAAATCGTGTTTCCACGCGCACGCGTGGCCGACGCGGATGCGTCAATCTCGATTTTTACTCACCCACACGTGTGCCTGGCTGACGCGTACGCGTCGCTGCACGGATGCGAATGCCTCGTAGAAAATTTAGAGAGTTGTGCGGGTGTTGTGTTGGTTTTATGCGAGGAGCACAAAACGCACCCACGTGTACGCGTGACTGACGCGTACGCGTCACTTGATCTCCCTACTTTCCACGCGTATGCATGGGCGACGCTCACGTGTCACTCTACTTTTCAGCCTTCCACGCGTGCGCGTGGGCGACGCACATGCGTGATCCTGTTTTCAGGAAAAGTTGATTTTGAGTTTTTAAAGCTGAATTTCAGACTTTTAAACCCCCATTATCACCCTTTAAGTCTTAAGGCCTTATAGTATGCCTAGTAATGAAAAGAAGCTAGGACATGTGGTAACTTATGGAGGAAGTAAAGTGAGAATCAATGACGAATGATGAGTAATGATGATTGTATGAGTTGTTGAGGGTGATGATGGAAGTGCGGCATATGCCATGAGCCAAAGGGCTGTATTTAATAATGATTATTGGTTGGTTATGGGTTATGTTATGAGCCGGATGGCTATGATAAATATTGATTTTGGCTGGAAATAAAAATATGGCTTTGAATGATTGTTTTATCTTGAGCTCTTTTTCTCGAAAGTGCGACCCCAGAGAGATGAAGGAAGGTGAGGATCCCCTTCCTTGTTCCTCCTGGTATTGTAAAATCGCCCCCAGCGAGATGGTGGGAGGTTAGGATCCCCTCCTTGGTTCCTCCTGGGCATATGAGAACGTACCTCCTGGGTAGATGCAAGGGTTGTGATTGCGCCCCACTTGCTCCAGGTTGGTTAGTATAGAGGCTCCCCGGGTGGACACAAGGGTTGTGGTTCATCCCACTTGCTTCGGGTCAGAGATTGTGATGCCTGGGTAGTAGCGGTAGTAGAGGTGACTCCACTCGCTCCAGGATAAACTTTTAGACACCTGCCTGGGTAGATGCAGTGGCATTGATCCACTTGCTCCGGGACGTGGTGAGACATACTTGCCTGGGTAGATGTAGTGGAGTGATTCCACTTGCTCTGGGTTTGGTTTTGAGACTCCTGGGGTAGATGCAATGGTTAGCCCCCACTTGCTCCCAGTCGAGTATGGTTTGAGATTTGTGAAATTATCTGAGTTTCAGATTTCCTTGGGTAGATGCAGTGGGTCGGCTCCACTTGCTCCAGGTTGAGATCCGAGATTCTGTTGACCTTATGTCGTCAGTGTGGCCGGACACTGTGAAAGTTTCGGATGAGCTCGCCCCCGTGAATAAACACCAGTGTGGGTGTTGTGTGATTATGATTATGATTGTGAATAACTCGAGTTGGGGATGCATGACAGAAGGACAGTCCAATGGTTAGTGGTGCACGAAATTGTGATCACACTTTTGACAACTCCGGTACAACTAACCAGCAAGTGCACTGGGTCATCCAAGTAATAAAACCTTACGTGAGTAAGGGTCGATCCCATGGAGATTGCCGGCTTGAAGCAAGCTATGGTCATTTTGTAAATCTTAGTCAGGAGGATTCAATTGGTTATGAGTTTTGATAATTGAAAGATAAATAAAATGTAAATTAAAATAAAAATACTTATGTAATTTATTGGTGGGAATTTCAGATAAGCGTTTGGAGATGTTTTGTTGCTTCTGAACCTCTGCTTTCCTATTGTCTTCATCCAATCATGCATGCTCCCTTCCATGGCAAGCTGTATGTTGGTGGATCACCATTGTCAATGGCTACCATCCGTCCTCTCAGTGAAAATGGTCTAGGTACGGTTTTTGTACGGCTAATCAACTGTCGGATCTCTCATCTCGGATGAAAAATACCAGGCACAGCTACCGCACGGCTAATCATCAGGTTCTCACTTGTGTCAGAATAGGACCTCTCTATCCTTTTGCATACTATCACTGCGCCCAACATTCGTGAGTTTGAAGCTCGTCACAGTCATCCTGTCCCAGATCCTACTCAGAATACCACGGACAAGGTTTAGACTTTCCGGATCTCAGGAATGCTACCAATTGGTTTTAGCCTCTACCACGAAGGTTCTAATCTTACAGATTCGAATGCTCTATTGTCAGGAGAGGCAGGTCAAATTCGTGGATCAGAGACCCAAGAGACTATACTCCGGCTGTCGTCCAATGACTACGTTGAACATTATGTAGACCGCTTGTGGTTGTTAGGCACGCGGATCTTGGCTAAGCGAGTAACGAAGATAGTGGGTGATTGTCACGAGTCACCCCTTCATTATGACTTAACTGAATTAAGTATGAGATTATATCTTGGAGAAGAAGTAAGCGTGAATTGAAAGAGAAACAATAGTACTTGCATTAATTCATGAAGAACAGCAGAGCTCCGCACCTTAATCTATGAGGTGTAGAAACTCCACCGTTAGAAAATACATAAGAGAAAATGGTCTAGGCATGGCCGAATGGCCAGCCTCCAAAATGTGAAAAATGGCATAATATTCTTCACCAAAGTTCTCTAAAACAATAGGAAAGACTAGTATTTATACTAAACTAGTTACTAAGGATTACAAAAATTGAGTAACTAAGTGCAGAGAGTGCAGAAATCCACTTCCGGGGCCCACTTGGTATGTGCGTGGGCTGAGCATTGAGATTTACACGTGCATGGGCCTTTTCTAGAGTTAAATGTCAGCTTGGATGCTAGTTTGGGCGTTTTACTCCAGTTCTGGTGCTAGTTCCGGTGTTTTACGCCAAAAAAAGGGTCTCTGGCTGGCGTTTAATGCCAGTTTGGGCCATCAAATCTCGGGCAAAGTATGAACTATTATATATTTCTGGAAAGTCCAAGATGTTAGCTTTCCATCTCAGTTGAGAACGCGCCTATTGAAATTCTGTAGCTCCAGAAAATTGCGTTTGAGTGCAGAGAGGTCAGAATCCAACAACATCTGCAATCCTTTTTTAGCCTCTGAATCAGATTTTTGCTCAGGTCCCTCAATTTCAGCCAGAAAATACCTGAAATTATAGAAAAATACACAAACTTATAGTAAAGTCCATAAATGTGATTTTTGCATAAAAACTAATAAAAATATAATAAAAAGTAACTAAAACATACTAAAAACTACCTAAAAACAATGCCAAAAAGCGTATAAATTATCCGCTCATTACAACACCAAACTTAAATTGTTGCTTGTCCCCAAGAAACTTAAAACAAAATAGGATAAAAAGAAGAGAAAATACAATAAATTTCAAAATATCAATAAATCTTAGTTCCAATTAGATGAGCGGGACTAGTAGCTTTTTGCTTCTGAACAGTTTTGGCATCTCACTTTATCATTTGAAGTTCAGAATGATTGGCATCCATAAGAACTCAAAATTCAGATAGTGTTATTGATTCTCCTAGTTTAGTATGTTATTTCTTGAACACAGCTACTTTATGAGTCTTGGCCGTGACCCTAAGCATTTTGTTTTCCAGTATTACCACCGGATACATAAATGCCACAGACACATAACTAGGTGAACCTTTTCAGATTGTGACTCAGCTTTGCTAGAGTCCCCAGTTAGAGGTGCCCAGAGTTCTTAAGCACACTCTTTTTGCTTTGGATCACGACTTTAACCACTCAGTCTCAAGCTTTTCACTTGGACCTTCATGACACAAGCACATGGTTAGGGACAGCTTGATTTAGCCGCTTAGGCCAGAATTTTATTCCTTTGGGCCCTCCTATCCATTAATGCTCAAAGCCTTGGATCCTTTTTTACCCTTGCCTTTTGGTTTAAAGAGCTATTGGCTTTTTCTGCTTGCTTTTTCTTTTTTTTTTCTTTTTCTTTATTTTTTGCCATTATTTTTTTTCGCAAGCTTTGTGTTTTTCACTGCTTTTTCTTGCTTCAAGAATCAATTTTATGATTTTTTAGATTATCAATAATATTTCTCTTTTTTTTCATTATTCTTTCAAGGGCCAACAATTTTAACATTCATAAACTTCACTATAAAAAATATGCACTGTTCAAGCATTCATTCAGAAAATAAAAAGTATTGCCACCACATCAAAATAATTAAACTATTTTCAAGATAGAATTCGAAATTCATGTACTTCTTTTTCTTTTTCAGAAAACATTTTTCATTTAAGAAATGTGAAAGATTCATGGAACATTCATAGCTTTAAGACATAGACACTAAACACTAATGATCATGTAATGAAGACACAAACATAGTCAAAATATAAAGCATAAAAACTGAAAACAGAAAAGAAAATAAACAAGGAGATTAAAGAACGGGTCCACCTTAGTGATGGTGGCTTCTTCTTCCTCTTGAAGAACCAATGGAGTTCTTGAGCTCCTCTATGTCTCTTCCTTGCCTTTGTTGCTCCTCTCTCATGGCCTTTTGGTCCTCTCTGATTTCATGGAGGATGATGGAGTGCTCTTGGTGCTCCACTCTTAGTTGCTCCATGTTGGAACTCAATTCTCCTAAAGAGGTGTTGAGTTGCTCCCAATAGTTGTGTGGAGGGAAATGCATCCCTTGAGGCATCTCAGGGATTTCTTGATGAGGGACTTCCTCATGCTCTTGTTGAGGTCCATGAGTGGGCTCTCTTGTTTGCTCCATCCTCTTTCTAGTGATGGGCTTTTGAGATGAATCTCTCCATCTCTCATGGCTCGGAGTTGGAAGCAACTGCCTTCCCTTTCCTCTTCCTAGAGGTTTCTCCGGCCTTAGGTGCCATTACTGGTTATGGAAAAACAAAAAGCAGATCTTTTTTCCACACCAAACTTAAAAGGTTTGCTTGTCCTCGAGAAAAAGAAGAAAGAAAGGATTAGAGGAAGAAGAGATGGAGGAGATGGAGGTGTGTGAATGGTTCGGCCAAGGGGGGTTTTAGGTGGTTATGATGTGTGAAAATGAAGGAGTGATGAAGGGCTTATATAGGAGTGGAGTGGAGAGGGAATTCTTGTAATAGGGGTTGGGTTTGGGAGGGAGATGGTTTGAATTTGAAGGGGTGGGGGTAGGTGGGTTGTATGATGGTTTTGGAGGAGAAATGGAGGTGATTGGTGGAGGTTATTTTGGGGAAGAGTGTTATGGAAAGGTGTGAAAAGGAGAGAAAAAGAGTTGGGATAGGTGGGGATCCACAGATCCTGAGGTTTCAAGGAATTCTGCTCCCTGCACCTTTCTGGCGTTTAAACGCCCCTGGACAGCCCTTTCTGGCGTTTAAACACCAGTCTGCTTCCTTTCCTGGCGTTAAACGCCAGGCTGATACCCTTTCTGGGGTTTAACATCAGCCAGACACCCTTTTCTGGCGTTAAACGCCAGTCTGTCTACCAATTCTGGTGTTTAATGCCCAGAATGCTACCAGACTGGGCGTTAAACGCCCATTCTACTATCCTTACTGGCGTTTAAACGCCAGTAAGCTTGTCCTCCAGGGTATGCTATTTTTTATGCTGTTTTTTATTTCGCTTTAATTTTGCAGCTGTTTTTGTGACTCCACATGATCATCAACCTAAAGAAAAACTAAACTAACAATGGAAAATGAAATAAAAAATTAATTAACATAGATAAATAAGATTGGGTTGCCTCCCAATAAGCGCTTCTTTAATGTCAATAGCTTGACAGTGAGCTCTTATAGAGCTTCACAGACACTCAGAGCATGATGGTAGCCTCCCAACACCAAACTTAGAGTTTGAATGTGGGGGCTCTGCTTGACTCTGTATTGAGAGAATCTTTTCATGCTTCCTCTCCATGGTTACAGAGGAAGATCCTTGAGCCTTAAACACAAGGTAGTCCTCATTCAGTTGTAGGACTAACTCTCTTCTGTCCACATCAATCACAGCTCTTGCTATGGCTAGGAAGGGCCTTCCAAGGATGATGGATTCATCCTCATCCTTCCCAGTGTCCAGGATTATGAAGTCAGCAGGGATGTAAAGCCTTCAACCTTCACTAAGACATCCTCTACAAGTCCATAAGCCTGTTTCATTGATTTGTCTGCCATCTCTAGTGAGATTCTTGCAGCTTGTACCTCAAAGATCCCTAGTTTCTCCATTACAGAGAGTGGCATGAGGTTTATATATACCTGACCCCAGGTCACACAAAGCCTTCTCAAAGGTCATGGTGCCTATGGTTGCTGAACCAAGGCATTCAGTTCATTGATGAGCAATGGAGGTTCATCCTTCCAAGTCTCATTACCAAATAGCTTGGCATTCAGCTTCATGATTGCTCCTAGATATCGAGCAACTTGCTCTTCAACAATATCTTCATCCTTTTCAGAGGAAGAATACTCATCAGAGCTCATGAATGGCAACAGTAAGTTCAGTGGAATCTCTATGGTCTCTGTATGAGTCTCAGATTCCTTTGGTTCCTCATTAGGGAACTCCTTATTGGTTAGTGGACGTCCAGCAAGGTCTTCCTCACTGGAAATCACTGTCTTTTTACTCTCTCCAGGCACTACTAGAAAACAGCAGATTACAGATAGATTTTTTCGACAGAATTTTACTGTCAAAAATACTGACAGATTTTAGACAGATTTTCTGTCGGTAAAAAATAAAAAAATTTTCACAAAATTTACCGACAGATTTTAATATCCCTCGGTAACTTTGTCGATAAAGTTGAAATTGAAATTTGAAACTATTACCGATAACAAAATCCCTCTGTAACATCTAATAAATCCCTCGCAAATTTAAAATATGTTAAACCCTGATGAAACACACCATGATGAAACTTCATTCAACACAAATCACCATTCATCTTCTCCGATCCTTCCTTTAAGCTTGCTCTCTTCTCCTCTCTCTTTGATTCGAGTTGAAAATAGGGCAAGTGTGACTTCTCCGTCGCTTCAGCTTTGTCGCCACACGCGTCGCACGAGCTCCCTCTGTCACTGCTCGCTTGCACGAGCTCCCTCCACCGCTGCTCGTTCGCATGAGCTCCCTCCTCTGCTGCTCGCGTTGCACGAGCTCCCTCTGCCGCCTCTCAGCTTATGTCTCTCTTTGTCTCGCGCCATCCATCCTCGCCGATCACAGCCTCGTCGAGTCATCGTGTCACCAGATCTGAAACCTACATGTACGTCTTTATCTATTTTAGATTCTGGAATTGCTATTAATCTATATTTTTTGTTGAATTCAAATGTTCATATGTTATTGTTGCATCTAAAACTCGATCTGTTCCACTTTTGTTTTATGGTTTAGATTTTTGTTCTTGAATCTTCTTCAAGGTTCGAATTTGGTTTTGAAAGTAGCTCCATTAATTGTTATGGCTAAATGTTTTGCGTTGAAGATAATGTATTATGCCTTCTGCAGTTCTGCTTCTGAGATAAGATGGAGAAATTACCATAGTCTTAGATTAGAAAAAGGAATTGGAAGATTTGTTGTTTGAATTTTACATTTGAAGGAACTATAAATACCAGTTCATGAAATGTAATCTGCTAAGTACATAGATTGAAATTACTCTATGACTGATTAAAATGAGATTAACATCAATAATTTTGTGCCCTATCAATATCGTAAACAATCTCATAAATCTGATTACTCTGGCAAATATCAGTTGATGTTAATAAACTGTGTTCTTTGTTTCAGTTTGCTCTAGGTGCTGTAAATTCAGAGGTTCTTCTTGGAAGGTATGAGCTTTAAAATATTTACATGATTTTCATATGCAGTAATGTGCTGTTTTTCAGGCCTGGTGTGTGGGAAAATGGTGGTCAAGTGTAGCAAAATTATTTCCTCATCAAACTATTCATTTCATATGGTTAATGGAATTATTCAAGATCGGATCAAGAGAAAGCTTATATAAATAACATATGAAACAACTAGCTCAAGTTCTTGGAAGGTCCTTCTTTCTCAATCTCAATGCCTAATTTGCTTCTTTTTTCTTTCCTCCTATTTTGATTTTTGATTTTTCTGCTAACTATGTAGTGAGGAAGAGGCTAAGAAGAAGATATACTCTGTTTCCACTACTTGGCGCCCTCATTTCCGAAGAGCTTTCTTACAAAGTTAAAGGTAGGTTTTACCGCTACGTTCTTTCTAATTCCTCTTCCCATCAGTTCTTGTCTTTCATTAATGTCAATGCTTATTAGATTTGTTTTCATTGCTTGCATGTGTTAAATTCTGATTTGCAAAGCATTTTTGATATCACAATTGCTTTGTATTTAAAAGACTCCTCAACACTCTTATTTCTTGATGAACCAACAAGTGGACTTGACAGTGCTGCCTCTTACTATGTCATGAAAAGAATTAAATCCTTTGATCATAAAGATGCCATTCAAAGGACAGTTATTGCATCAATCCATCAGCCTAGTGCTGAAGTTTTTCAATTCTTTGATAATCTCTGTTTGCTCTTTACTGGCAAAACAGATTACTTTGGACCTGCTTCTGCTGCAATTCAGGTTAATATACAACTAAGAACCAACTAACTAACTAGTTCATATTTTCAATGCCCATCATTTCTATAATACTATCATAAGAACATCATCTTGTATGTAGTTTTTTGCTTCCAATGGTTTCCTTATCCTGCTCTTCAAAATCCCTCAGATCATATGCTAAAAGCTATAAACAAGGACTTCAATCAGGTAATAAGCTTTCCAATGTCTCTTTTCTTTTCTTTAACAATTCAGTTGTTCTTATATATATAAGTAAATACATATAAGTCTTCTTTGTCTTTTCCATGTTGGTACTCCCTTGGACCTGGTTGTTCGCTAGATTTTTGAATTTGGTAGATAAGGCATGACAAAGACTTTAATATGTCCAAATCTTGTTTCCACGCTAAATAGGCTTATCTAGAGGAAGCAATTTCAAAAGCACAAGACACAAATTGACAAGGCTTCATCATTTATAGTTATCGTTAAGTTGAACAAGTAATTAAAAAATAATCTCAGCTTGAATTGAAACATGATTTGCTATTTATTTAATGGGAAAGGAAAAGATAGATAGATAGATTCATAGATATTCTTTTTGTACATACAACTAGAACATATTTATTTATTTATTATTAACTCTGTCATAAAATATTTTACATATCTATATATATTATTATAGTGCATTCCAGTCGTAGAAGAAAAACACAAAGGTTGACCTATCCTTTTATTATTTTACTCTTATATTTATAGGTTCATAAACTTTTTAGGGACCTTCCCTCTGATCTCTATGATTCTTCTTGTATTGTAAACATTATCCGATCCTTTCTTCAAGGGCTAACAACCTAATCTATGAAAATAAATAATTCCCCATTTCATATAAAAGGAGTTTTTGAAAGCAACACACGATAGTTATTTTCTATATATAATATGCTATAGCCTTTACTCTGATCTACAGGCCAGAATACTTTTTCAGGGATTTTGAATTTTGGGGTGGTTGGTTATTAATGTGGTTAGTGATTATTACACATTATTGATTGAAGAAAATAATGTTTTAGACTTTTAGATAAGATTAAAAAAAAGGAAAAGCAAAAGATGAATAGTGTCATGCAATGAAAAAGGTAGAAACCCCTTGGACTAATTAATTACAACTTTAACACAAGCTAACGGTATCACATTCGAGAATGGTTCAAATAATAATACAAGAGTTTCATCTTATCATTTAATTTCTATCCCTATCTCTCTCTTTCTCATTATAATTTTGATACAATTTTAATTTCTTATATGTATTTTTTCTGGTGAATGTGAGTGTGTGAGTGGGTTTTTCCTTTTTCAGGTATTGATGAAGAGAGGAAGAGCAACTATTCATAGAAGGAGGCATGCACCATGAAAAAAAGAAAAACAAGTTCAATTTCTTAAACTTTGATATCTATCACCTTGGACCATACCATTCCCGAACCCCAAACCCTCCAAATTGGTAAAAGATAAAATGAATTTTTGAATATAGCTTTTCTGCTGCTACCAACATTTCTTGCTGAGAAATTTTTTGCATTTTCTTTTTGGCCTCAAGTTTTAAGAAATCGTATTATTTAATGATACAAATACTTTATTTAATGGGGCTTCAAGATTGTGCAGACACTGTGATTAGGAACCGACACTTGAGAGGGATAAGTGGTGGAGAAAAGAGAAGGGTTAGCATTGCCTTGGAGATCTTGATGAGGCCTAGATTGCTCTTCCTTGATGAACCTACAAGTGGACTTGACAGGTTCACATACCCTTGGTTTTACTTCTTGTTGGGATCCAATTGTGCTTGTTTTCATGCCAATTCTCCACCACTGGGCCAATTCTCCACCTGGTAGGTTTCTAAGCTATTGAATATTCTTTATGATTTACACTATTGATTGTTATTATTATTACCTTTATTATTTAAGCTTTTTGTACTTATTATTGGTTTTGGAGCACTTAACATTGCCCAAAGATCTGTTATTTTTATTCCCTAACCTGCTCCTGATGCTGAATGAGTAACATAGAAATCAAAGAACTATTGATGATCAAAACATAGATGGGCTAAAGAATTTTGATTTGCAGGTACTAAGGAGACTATTGGACTTTGGCAAGAAACTTCCTTCTCCTGATGCTCTTCTCATCAATTGGCAAAGAGATTCTGCTGTCTTTACCGGACAAGCAGGTAATAACTAATTATTAATTAACCATCTCTCCATCTCCATTAATATTCACTATTTGAAACTAAATAAAAATTAAATCAACTATATTTATTTGCAGGGAAGACTTACAAATTCAGAGTGTCCAATGTTGGGTTAACAACATCAATCAACTTCAGGATTCAAGGCCACTCATTGAAACTGATTGAAGTTGAAGGTGCTCACACATTACAGGACACATATGAGTCTCTTGATATTCATGTGGGTCAATCAGTGGTATAGTTGAACAAGACACTTTGAGTTTATGTTTTGAATTATAATTGATGTATCAACACACTTTGATGTATGGTTGTTACTTATTATTATAGTTAATGTATCAATACACTTTGTTTATGTTTTGAATTATATTAACTTCTTATTTATAGTACTTTTCTCTTAGTTTGATAATACGATTGTTTATTTTTTGAAATATTATAAATATTCGAATACAAATTAGATAAAAATTTGTATTAAACTTATATTTATTTTGTATGAAAACAAGTTTATTTTGCAATAGAAAAATCTAAAAAAAATTATTTTACCTTACTGACGAATTTACAGACGGATTTTCTGTCTGTAATCAGAGTGAAATGATTTTTCAAGGTTCAAATTACGGATAGAAAATCCGTCGGAAAATTTGTCTGTATTTACAAACAGAAAATTCGTCGAAAAATCTGTCTGTAATTATAGACGGAAAATTCGTCGAAAAATTCGTCTGT
Source organism: Arachis ipaensis (assembly GCF_000816755.2). Taxonomy (NCBI): domain Eukaryota; kingdom Viridiplantae; phylum Streptophyta; class Magnoliopsida; order Fabales; family Fabaceae; genus Arachis; species Arachis ipaensis. The sequence goes on from NC_029793.2 coordinate 104,622,146, forward strand.
AATTATAGACGGAAAATCTGTCTGTAATTACCGACGGAAAATCCGTCGGAAAGTTCATCGTCTTCGGGAAATGGATGGAGAATTTACAGAGGAAAAATCCGTCGGTAAATAATTTCTGACGAGGCTTTTATAGAGGGACAAAATCCGTCGGTAATTTCGCCGATAACCAAAAATCAGTCTGTAATAAAGACTAAATCTGTCTGTATTAATCTATTTTCTAGTTGTGAGGTTCTGCCACTTTAGATATAGTTATGGCCTTGCACTCTCTTTTGGAATTCTCTTCTGTACTGCTTGCGAGAGTACTAGTAGGAGTTTCAGTAACTCTTTTACTCAGCTGACCCACTTGTGCCTCCAAATTTCTGATGGAGCACCTTGTTTCAGTCATGAAATTGAGAGTGGTCTTAGATAGATCAGAGACTATGGTTGCTAAGTCAGAGTGGCTCTGCTTAAAATTCTCTGTCTATTGCTGAGAAGATGATGGAAAAGGCTTGCTACTGCCAAACCTATTTCTCCCATCATTATTGTTATTATTGAAGCCTTGTTGAGGCTTCTGTTGATCCTTCCATGAGAAATTTGGATGATTTCTCCATGAAGGATTATAGGTGTTTCCATAGGATTCTCCCATGTAATTCACCTCTTCCATTGCAGGATTTTCAGGGTCATAAGCTTCTCCTTCAGAGGAAGCTTCTTTAGTACTGCCGGATGCAGCTTGCATTCCAGTCAGATTCTGAGAAATCATATTGACTTGCTGAGTCAATATTTTATTCTGAGCCAATATGGCATTTAGAGTATCAATCTCAAGAACTCCTTTCTTCTGAGTCATCCCATTATTCACAGAATTTCTTTCAGAAGTATACATGAACTGGTTATTTGCAACCATTTTAATGAGTTCATGGGCTTCTGCAAGTGTTTTTTTCAGATGAAGAGATCCACCAGCAGAATGGTCTAATGACATCTTGGACAATTCAGACAGACCATCATAGAATATACATAAGATGCTCCATTCTGAAAGCATGTCAGAAGGACACCTTCTGATCAATTGCTTGTATCTTTCCCAAGCTTCGTAGAGGGATTCACCTTCCTTCTGTCTGAAGGTTTGGACTTCCACTCTAAGCTTGCTCATCTTTTGAGGTGGAAAGAATTTGGCCAAGAAAGTATTGACCAACTTTTTCCAAGAGTTCAGGCTTTCTTTAGGTTGTGAGTCCAACCATATCCTAGCTCTGTCTCTTACAGCAAAAGGGAAAAGCAGAAGTCTGTAGACCTCGGGATTAACCCCATTGGTCTTAACAGTGTCACAGATTTGTAAGAATTCAGCTAAGAACTGATGAGGATCTTCCAATGGAAGTCCATGAAACTTGCAATTCTGCTGCATTAGAGAAACTAATTGAGGCTTAAGCTCAAAGTTGTTTCCTCCAATTGCAGGAATTGAGATGCTTCTTCCATAGAAGTTGGAAGTTGGTGCAGTAAAGTCACCAAGCATCTTCCTTGCATCTCCACCATTGTTGTTGGTTTTGGCTGCCATATCTGCTTCTTTTTTGAAATTTTCTATAAGGTCCTCTCTGGAGTGTTGTGCTATAGCTTCTCTTAGCTTCCTTTTCAGAGTCCTTTCAGGTTCAGGATCAGCTTCAACAAGAATGTCCTTATCCTTGTTCCTGCTTATCTGAAAAAGAAGAGAACAAAGAGAATAGTGGAATCCTCTATGTCAAGTATAGAGATTCTTTTATGTGAGTATAAGAATAGAAGAATAGAAGAATGAGAAGAGAGTGGAGATGAGTAATTCGAACAGAGAGAAAAGAGAAGGGTTCGAATTATGAGTAGAAGGAAAGTGTTAGTAATTAAATAAATAAATAGAAAGTGATGAGAGAGAGAGTATTCGAATTTTAAGAAGAGGGAAAAGAAAAATATTTTTATTTTTATTTAATTAATTAAGTTAGTTTCAAAAATATTAAAAGAAATAAAATAAAATTAGAATTTAAAACAATTAGTTAATTAAAAAGAATTTTGAAGAAGTGGTTAGTGCTTTTCGAAAATTAGAAGTGGAAAAGTAGTTAGGTGGTTTTGAAAAAGATAAGAAATAGTAAAGTTTTTAAAATTAAAACAAACAAGTCAAGTAGTTAGTTGAAAAAGATTTGAAAATAAATTTTGAAAAGATACGAAGTTAGAAAAAGATTTTGAAATTAATATTTTAAAAAGATATGATTGAAATTTATTTTGAAAAAGAAATTAAAAAGATTTGATTTTTTTTTAAATTAAAGTTGATGAATTGACTAACAAGAAACTAAAAGGTATGATTCTAGAACTTAAAGATTGAACCTTTCTTAACAAGAAAGTAACAAACTTAAAATTTTTGAATCAAAACATTAATTGTTAGTAAAGTTTTCGAAAATATGAAATAAAATTAAGAAAAAGATTTTGAAAAATTAGTTTTAAAATTTTTGAAAAATTTAAAAGAAAAATGAAAAAGATTTTGAAAAGTTTTAAGAATGAAATTCGAAAATCATAAAAAAAGTGAAAAAGAATTGATTTTGAAAAAGATTTGAAAAGATAAAGTTTTTAAATTGAAATTTTGACTTGACTAACAAGAAACAACTAAATTTTAAAAATTTTTGACCAAGTCAACTCAAAATTTCAAAAATTATGGGAAGAATAAGGAAAAGATATTTTTTTTACTTTTGAATTTTTAATAAGGAGAGAGAAAAACAACAAAATGAAACAAAACATAAAAATTTAAGATCAAAACAAATAATACATGCAAGAACACTTTGAATGTCAAAATGAACACCAAAAACACTTTGAAGATCATGATGAACATCAAGAACATATTTTTGAAAATTTTTAAGAAAAGAAAGACATGCAAGCCACCAAACTTAAGAACTTTTGTACTAGGGACACTAACAATTTGAAAATGCATATGAAAAACAAGAAAAGACACAAAACAAGAAAATCATCAAGAACAACTTGAAGATCATGAAGTAAATAATGCATGAATTTTCGAAAATTTTTTTAAAAAATTTAAATTAAAAAAAATGCACTTGACACCAAACTTAAAATTTGACACAAGACTTAAACAAGAAACACAAAATTTTTTGGTTTTTATGATTTTATTAAACTTTTTGTATCTTTTTTGAAATTATTTTGGAAAAAGAAAATAAAGAAATTCAAAATTTTTAATAAGAATTCCAGGATTCATGCAATGTTAGTCTAAAGCTTCGGTCCAAAAGAATTAGACATGGCCAAATGGCCAGCCAAGCTTTAGCACAGAATTATAAATGAGAATCCAAAGGCTCCTCCAATAGCTGCAATGATAACTGGAAGTTTTAGTCCAAAAGATTAGACATGGCCTAATAGCCAGCCAAGCTTCAACATATCATCATGGAGCTCTAAGGTGGAATTCATTCTTAAAAATTTTGAAGAACATTTTTTTCGAAAACGTTTTTTTTTTTTTGAAATATTTTTAAAAACTTTTTTAAAAGAAAACAAAGGTTGAAACAAGAAAGAAGGTTACCTAATCTAAGCAACAAGATGAACCGTCAGTTGTCCAAACTCGAACAATTCTTGGCAACGGCGCCAAAAACTTGGTGCACGGAATTATGATCACACTTTTCACAACTCCGGTACAACTAACCAGCAAGTGCACTGGGTCGTCCAAGTAATAAAACCTTACGCGAGAAAGGATCGATCCCATAGAGATTGCCGGCTTGAAGCAAGCTATGGTCATCCTGTAAATCTTAGTCAGGCGGTTTCAATTGGTTACGAGTTTTAATAATTGAAAGATAAATAAAACGTAAATTAAAATAAAGATACTTATGTAATTTATTGGTGGGAATTTCAGATAAGTGTTTGGAGATGCTTTGTTGTTTCTGAACCTCTGCTTTCCTATTGTCTTCATCCAATCATGCGTGCTCCCTTCCATGGCAAGCTGTATGTTGGTGGATCACCGTTGTCAATGGCTACCATCCGTCTTCTCAGTGAAAATGGTCCAGGTACGGTTTCTGTACGGCTAATCAACTGTCGGATCTCTCGTCTCGGATGAAAAATACTAGGCATAGCTACCGCAAGGCTAATCATCTGTCGGTTGTTACTTGTGTCGGAATAGGATCTCTCTATCCTTTTGCACACTGTCACTGCACCCAACATTCGTGAGTTTGAAGCTCGTCATAGTCATCCTATCCCAGATCCTACTCGGAATACCACAGATAAGGTTTAGACTTTTCAGATCTCAAGAATGCTGCCAATTGGTTCTAGCCTCTACCACGAAGGTTCTAATCTCATGGATTTGAATTCTCTGTTGTCAGGAGAGGCAGGTCAAATCCATGGATCAGAGACCCAAGAGACTATACTCTGGCTGTCGTCCAATGACTACGTTGAACATCATGTAGACCGCTTGTGGTTGTCAGGCACGCGGATCTTGGCTAAGCGAGTAACGAAGATAGTGGGAGATCGTCATGGGTCACCCCTTCATTCTGACTTAACTGAATTAAGTACGAGATTATATCTTGGAGAAGAAGTAAGTGTGAATTGAAAGAGAAACAATAGTACTTGCATTAATTCATGAAGAACAGCAGAGCTCCGCACCTTAATCTATGAGGTGTAGAAACTCCACCGTTGGAAAATACATAAGAGAAAAAGGTCTAGGTATGGCCGAATGGCCAGCCTCCTGTAACGACCCAATTTTCAATACACCTAGGACATACCAGAAACTGAGTGCTACCAATTTGTCATCCTAATTATTATCTATTATTTATTATATGAGCCTGATTTGTTGTTAAAAACGTAGTTATTTTGCGAGATATTTTTTTCTTTGAAAAGGTTTGGATTAATAAACAGAATCATTTATAATCAATCCACAAATAATAACAGATAAAACAGTTATAAATAACCACACATACATACATCACAAGTTGTTGACAACATTCGGTGATTTAGCCTTTGTTAGAGTATAGACTTTTAGTTAGAACACCCCTAGATATAGCTAGATAATATCTATATACATATATATACATGCAACATCCCAGGCCCTGACCTATTCAAGAAGTCCCTAAGCTGGCACCTAGGCTAGCCTAGACTCTATACTCACCTAGTCCCTCTAAACTACTAAAGCGAGGGAAAGTACGTTCTAAGTCTTCAAAAATCAAGTCATGTGGAACGTCATCAAAAGGTGGGACATCTTCTACTACTCCTCTGCACGGTCAGGCATTGCCACATGATGACTCTCTGGTACCTCATCAAGTAGCCACATAACAGAAGTCTCGTACACGGGATTTAGGTTAGAGTTCGCATACAAACGGGGTGCAGATGATGGCTAGTCTCACAGTATATACATATAAACAGAGAATGAGATTCACCCTAGACTCAGAAGACTATCTAGAGCGGAATCCTCTTTGCAGAACCATCATCAACGAACTACGGTAAGGTACTCTTACTTCCATCTGAAGGGGGAAGGGAGAGAGAAGGGGTAAGAACTGGGGAGTTCTTAGTAGGGCCGGGGTTATTAGTTAAGTTCATTAATTCCATGTTGTTTAGCAGACGAATAGCAAAATACCGAGAAGTAGTGAACAGAAGATACAAATAAATAGAGAAAATATAGAAAACTGAAAGCAGAACACAAACAAAAGAATACAAGAAAATAAAACACATATACAAAGAATAGAATACAAACAAACAAAGCATACATTCATTCAAAAATCATAACAGAGGAAATGCACAACCAAATATGATGCATGTCTGTCCTATGCAGGCCATGAGCTCACGTGTCGGTTTACACCCTGCAGCCCGACATTACCTAGGAACAAGTCCCAGATATGGCTTCCTATTGTGTCCTTAGTGCATATATGTCGCTGGTAAGAATACCACTCCTTCGTGACTACCAGTAGTCGGCACAAAGCTCGACCCCATAATATATGCACAAGGGGAAATAGTGATCCTCAGTTCGTGGGCATCCCCGAGATCAACACACAAACAAAACAAAGATCCTCAGTTCGTGGGTTTCCCCGAGACCAATGATCATTCAGTTCGTGGGTACTACTACTCTTCTCTCTCTGTCTCTTTACTCTGCTCTGATTACTCTTTTCCCTATATCTATATTACTCTTTTCTCTTTACCTCTTTACTCTGCTCTGGTTATTCTGTTTTCTGTGTTTCTCTACTCTGCTCTGATTTCTCTGCTTAACATATGTATTTAAAGCTTATGTAAATTTCGGTATGAATAGTTAGCCTGTCTCAAGTATAGGTTCATTAAGTCTATACTGAAATAGTTTAACTTTTCATATTATACCTAACCCTAGTCGCAATTCAAGGACTAACTATGTTGCCCTAGTTCGTTCACTAATCTCTGTCTGATTTTCTGTTATTAAAACTTTACAGAATTTTCTTTAGTTTTTATCTTTTCTTTAAACTTTATATGTTTCCTTTATCTTTGCCTCACTAACATGTTATTACCACTCCCTAAGTGTTTTATGAAGATAATTATGAGATTCTACGCTTAAAGTTGTCTTTCTAAACCTTTTACAGAAAACTGCATTTTCCGTATTATTTTATTATTTTTATTAAAATATTATTTTTAATTAAATATTATTATTTAATATTTTATTATTATTTATTATTTTATCATTAAATTTTAGAAAATTACCCCACTTTAACTTTTAACCTTTAAAATTTACTTTTTACCACCCGTAACTTTTAATATTTCTACTTTAGCTACCCTACCTTTCAGAAATTATCAAATAACTCCTCAAACACCAAAATAATTACAACCTTGCCCTTTTTAAGATCTAAAAGGTGTTCTTCAATGTTCTTCATCACACTCAAAGTGTTCTTCATGTTCTTCATAAATTCTTCAGATTCTTTCTCTGTTTTTACCCGTTTTTCAATCTTTTCAGCAACCGATTTTTACCATAATTCATAATAAATTCCCAGCCATTAAAACCCCATCTTTTCCACATGATTTTAACACAAATTGAACCCGAATTTAAGCTCTAGGGTTTCAGTTTCCAGCTGCACTCAAGAACATAAATTCATAGCTTGAATTTCATTAAATTTCATCAAATTTTCATCAAATTTTCAACAAGAATCACTCATATAAATCATCAATTTCAACTACAGCCAAACCATATCATAATCACACAACTCAAACACAATCAATCAAGATTAAATTCGTCAAACCCTACCTTGATTTGCTGCTCCAAATTTGGTTACTCTTTGAAGTGTTCTTAAAGCACTTTTTCCTCCTAAAACACATCAAGAACAACTTTAAAACTCTAAACCATCAACTAAAAGAACTGAAGCAGCATCTTAGGAAGGTTATCCTCACCTTAAATTTGTAGGAAATCAAAGATCTTTGGCCCACAAGTCAAGCTAAGCAAGAGATCTAAGGAAGAACATCAAGAAAACACATGTTTAAGCATATTTCCTTGAAAACCGAATTGAAGAGGGAGCGAGACAGCCATCTCACCTTATTTCTAGCCTTTATATATAATATGGTTATGTAGAGGAAGAAGAGAGGATCATTTTGGTGAAATCGGAGTTTTGATTTGAGTTCTAGTTCAGAAGAAATCAAGCTTTGAAGATGAAGTGTTCATGAAAGTTTCTCTCTTTTCTCTCCTGTTATTTTCGGCCAAATTGATGAAATGAGACAGCCTTGGAGGTCTTGGGGATGTAGGGTGAGTTGTGATTGGTTGGCTTGGAGGTGGGTTAAAATAATATTAAAATATCTCAGGTGTATAACTACTAAAACTAGATGTATCGAAACACTTGTAAAAACATCTCTAAAAATTATTTTCTGAGATACTAGCATAAATGACACTAGTAACATATTTAATATGAGAATAGAACATGTATTATGAGGCCTTAGCATTGCTAAAGTCATCAGAGAGTGCTGGTGCAAAGCTGCACCAGTAAACTGTGAACCCAGTTAAACCGATTTCCTGTTTTTAACTAAAACAGACCAGGTAACCTTATAATATCATTCAAGCATCTTCTAATACTAATGTAATGATAATATTATACTATTATCTCTCTTCTCTCATTAATCGAGTCTAGTTTGTCAAACAGAGTCTATTTACGAAAATTAGAATCAAAACTCCTAACCGATACGGTTCAAAACTAGGTTTTTCGTGATTACATTGGCGGGCTTGTCTCAACTAAGGTCCTGAGTTAAAGATAACATAATGATAATGAAGATTGAGATGCTTGATGATATAGTAGAGGTTCTCCCTTTACCGATCTTTCGGAGATATCAGTATTTTCAGAAAAGATCTCGCGTAATCAAAAATCGGGGTTGTTACACCTCCCAAATGTGAAAAATGGCATAAGATTCTTTACCAAAGTTCTCTAAAACAATAGGAAAGACTAGTATTTATACTAAACTAGTTACTAAGGATTACAGAAATTGAGTAACTAAGTGCAGAGAGTGCAGAAATCCACTTCTGGGACCCACTTGGTGTGTGCTTGGGCTGAGCATTGAGTTTTACACGTGTGTAGGCCTTTTCTAGAGTTAAACGCCAGCTTGGATGCGAGTTTGGGCGTTTAACTCCAGTTCTGGTGCCAGTTCCGGCGTTTTACGCTAGAAAAGGATCTCTGGTTGGCGTTTAACGCCAGTTTGAGCCATCAAATCTCAGGCAAAGTATAGACTATTATATATTGCTGGAAAGCCCAAGATGTTAGCTTTCCATCCCAATTGAGAACGCGGCAATTGGACTTCTGTAGCTCCAGAAAATTGTGTTTGAGTGCAGGGAGGTCAGAATCCAACAGCATCTGCAGTCCTTTCTCAGCCTCTGAATCAGATTTTTGCTCAGGTCCCTCAATTTCAGCCAGAAAATACTTGAAGTTACAAAAAAACACACAAACTTATAGTAAAGTCCAGAAATGTGATTTTTGCATAAAAACTAATAAAGATATAATAAAAAGTAACTAAAACATACTAAAAACTACCTAAAAACAATGCCAAAAAGCGTATAAATTATCCGCTCATCAGTTAGCTACCAGGACTTGTCGGGTTGGCTTTATAACTGACAGATGAGACTCATCAACCATAGGGAATTCATACATCATATGCATATGTTTGAATTGTTTGGGTTTGCCTATTTGTTTTGGATTGCTATATCATATATGCTATGTTACCTGATTATGTGCTACTTGTTCTACTTGTACTTTAATTATGTATTACTTGCCTGTATTGCTTGTGTTTGTACAATTTAGAGGTCCCTCATGCTGGTGTCAGTGGATGCTGAGGGCTGTTCTTGATGAGATGAAGTGATGATATAATTGAATAATAATGATGATTATTGAATGAGGAAATTGAGCTCCCTGGGTAGACGCAGTGAAGTGATTTCACTACTCCAGGTTGATAATGAGATAATTTGAGCTCCTTGGGTAGACGCAGTGATGTGATTTCACTTGTTCCAGGTGAGGATAAGAGGTAATGCTATAGAATTGCTGAGATAAAATAATTGGTGATAGTTTGGCTTATGATCCTGATTCTGATTTGTTGGAGAGTTAGAAAGCCAGGAAGAATGAAAGATATGAATTAGATCTAGCATTCTCTTATGACAGTTGCCTATTTATGGACTAGTGAGAACATAGGGTGAATATTTGGTGAAAGGAAGTTTAGGATGCTTAGTGAGTTTTTATTGCAATGCATTGTATTTATTTGGCACTTTTACCGTACTGGGAACCCATGGGTCAGGGGTTCTCATTCCATATATATCTCTTGTTTTTCAGCTACAAGTCCAGGTGCTCAGAAGTGAGATATGGTTTGATGACAAGTCATCTTATGCTAACTTTGCAAGCATTTTTTCACTTGTTTCATTAGGGTTTATGCACTTTCTTGCATTGTAAGTAAGTGGTTTGGAGTGGAATTACATGGTTTCATTGAATTAATTAACCACCCTTTAATTGATACTAAATCATGAGGTTTAAGCTAAATTTAATTGGTTTTTGAATGATTTATAAACCTTGTGAATTTGGTGATACTTTGATTGGTTGTTTTGATTACTTGTAGGTGAAGAAAAAAGAAAATAAGAAAGCGTGGCTTAGGAAGCATAGCCAAAGGAAGAGAAGTGTGGCCCACGGAAGAGAGAAGTGTAGCGCAACATCATGGAGCAAGAGCCATAGAGCTCTTACCAAGAGCTCAGCGCTCTCACAAGGAGCGCTACTCAAGGGGCCAAGGCCAAGCAAAGGGAAAGCTACGCTCTCCTTGTGAGCTGAGCACTATAATGAACCAAGGAAGCAAGGGAAGAAGCACAATGCTCAGCTCTTGCCAAGAGCTTTATCGGGAGCACTCCAAAATAAATTCAAAGAGAAAAGCTTGCCAATGCTTTCCACAAGGTTCGAACCCATGTGCCTAGGGAAGAATGGAGCGCTACCCTTGCAAGAAAATGAGCCAAAATTGGCTGAAATGCACTCCCCAAGGATTGAACCAAGCACCTAAGGAAAGGAAGGAAGCGCTACAACAAGGCTTCACAAAGAAAAAAGGTCAGCAATGCTTCCCCAAGGATTCGAACCTGGAGCCTCACCCTTGAAGCATGGATGCTGCGCTCTCAAGGAGAGCCGAGCACAACATTGACAAAGTGGGGAGCAATTCGACACGGTCCAGGAAACCTTGGTGCGCACACAAGGCAACACAAGCAAGGGATGCTGCACTCTCAAGGAGAGCTTAGCGCTACCCTGATGCTGCACACAAGCTTGGCACGCTACAAAGGGCCAAGGACACAAGTCACGAGTGCTGCGCTCTCCCCATGAACCAAGCTTGATCCTGGGAGTGTGACCCATAGCCCAAAATTCAACTAAAATTCCAATTTAATTCAATCCTTCACCAAATTAAAAAGCCCACTCCAAATTCTAAAATCCAAAAATAGGAAGTGTATAAATAGAAGCTAGTTTGATTTAGAGAAGAACTTTTGACCTTCTTTTAGAATTGTTCATTTTTACTTTCTTGTGAATTTTTACTTTGGATCTCTGAGCTTATTTTTCTTTTGGGAATTGGGAAGGAGAATTGATCTCTCTTCTTCTCTGTTCTTGCCTCTACTCTCTTTATCTTTGTTTTGAATCTTGGATTAAGAATTTAAAGAATTCTATTTCATTCTTGATCTAAGATCTCTCTTGTTACTTTCTGCAAAATTTCAAAGAATTGAGAATTGAATCTAAATTTTCCTCTACTGGTTTTCATCTTTACTTCTTCTGCAATAATCTGTCTTTTACTTCTCTGCAATTATTCTCTTGTTGGATCAAAGAAGGACTTGAGATCTAGACTTGTTTTCTAGTCTCCTCCACCCCTGAGATCTTCAACTTTCCTTTAGCTATTGCAATTAAGCTACATTTTACTTTCTGTTTGGTTTCTCAAGTAATTCTTCTTCTCTTGTTTAGATCTGCTACATCTCAATTTATCTTCTACTTCTCTGCTGATTGTCATTTACTTTTTTTTTTCTGTTTAATTTCTGTGATCCCAGCTCCCAAATCCTTTTATAATTCAAGCAATTTATATTTCTTGTACTTTAAGCTTCAGTTATTTACATTTCTTGCAATCTAAGTTCTGCAATTTACATTACTTGCACTTTAAGATTCAACTCTTTTACTTCTTTTGCTCTTTAATTTGTTGTCAATTACCCCTCTCCCTTTGAATTTCATGCAATTTAGCTTCTGTTGAATATAAATCACTCAAATCAACACTTGTTTGCTTAACTAAATCAACCACCTAACTAAAATTGCTCAATCCTTCAATCCCTGTGGGATCGACCTCACTCACGTGAGTTATTATTACTTAATGCGACCCGGTACACTTGCCGGTGGGTTTTGTGTTGGATCGTTTTCCACACATCATGGTTCATCTGAGAGATGGCAAAGATCTTTATATTATCTAATTTATATTTTTCCTAGGATCTCTCCACCTTTATTTTGAAAAGCTTATATTATGTATTGAACTCTTTTGGACTTGCCTATAGAGGCTTTCATGTTTCTTTTGGGAGAGATTAGGAGATTCTATTGTCAACTACTTTCATACTGTACCCTAGCCGGCCTAAACTTCGTGGGTCGCAACTAGTGGCTATTTACTTATGTCATATATCTATATAATGTCCTTCTCTTACTCTCCTTCATGCCTTTATCTGTATATCATTTTCGACTTCACGCTTTATCTTTTAGTTGTCGATGCGTGAGTGATACAACTTCGCGATTTTATTTTTACTCCTTTCAGGCTTCTCGATTAATACTCCTTTTAATTATACTTATAATTATGTAATAAAAATCCACCTGAGAGTCGTACCACCGTAATATCATTGACTTATGAATCAAGCATAAGGATTTGAATATTAGGGTGTTACAAGGTACGGCGTGATTAGGGCCTTTGTGGTATAGGCTAGAACCAAGACGCAGTATTCTCTAATCCAGAAGATTCGACCTTGTCTGTGGCACTTTGAGTAGGATCACCAAGGGAATGGACTACAGGAGCTTCACCCCCGTTCAGATTGGATGACTGCTGACCCAGTGTTTGATCTGAAGCAGAGGAGATTGATAAACCACTATTTTATGGTTTATATTGTGTTTATTTATGTGGTTTTCTCATGATCTCTACCCACTTATTCATTAAATAAGCATGCATTTATAATTCCTTCCTAAAGTTATTGCATGATTGAAAACTTGCTTCCTAGAGACTTTTAATTATGTATTTTATTTCTCCTTTATTCCATTCGATGCCGTGATCTGTGTGTTAAGTGTTTCAGGCTTTATAGGGCATGAATGAGTTGGAGATTTGAGAAGAAGCTTGCAAAAATAGAAGGAACACAAGAAATTGAGGAGATGACCAGCGAGAAGCGACGCGGCCGCATGGATCACGCGACCGCGCGAAAGAAAGGAAATCGCAGCGAAGCGGCCGCATGGATGACGCGACCACGCGGCATGGAATAGCACAAGCGACGCGGCTGCATGGATGACGCGACCGCGCGGCATGGAATAGCACAAGCGACGCGGCTGCATGGATGACGCAACCGCGTGGCAAAGCAGAAAGCCGAATGACGCGGCCGCATGGATGACGCGACCGCGTGACATGTGCGATCTGCATAATCTGCAGAATCGCTGGGGGCGATTTCGGGCCTTATTTTGACCCAGTTTTTGGTCCAGAAAAGCAGACTAGAGCCAGAGAACATGTAGAAACCAACAACAACATTCATTCCGCATAGTTTTAGTTTTTAGATCTAGTTTTCCACTCCTCTAGGTTTTCTCTCTACACATTCATAGTTTTTAGGATTTGTTATGTTCATTGTTTTGCATTGGCATATTGAGAAGAGTTATTGCCTCATCAAGACTTCGACATTCTAGTTCATTTTCTTTACTTGTCTCTTACTCTTCCATGTTCTTTAATTTACTTAATTTTACTATTGGATTATTTTAGCATTTATTAAATACAAGAATTACTTTTTATTTTCAATTAATCCTTTGATCATTATTTATCATGTCTTTCTTTAATTCCCTTTCTTATGTTATGAACTCTTCATTTACAATGAGCGAGTAGTTCCCTAACTTGATGGGGAGTTGATTGAAAGAAACCCTTGAGTTGGGATGTTCAAGAGAAAGATTGTAATTGGGTTTATTGTTGGATTGCTCTCTAGTCACTAACACCAATCCTCCCAAGAGCGGATTGGAACTTGTGGATAGAACAGCATTCCAACTTGTTTGACTTTCCCCTTACTTAGTAAGGGACAACTAAACAGAATAACCCCCAATTATCAATTAATCTTGAGAGTACTGCAACAAGAATAGGGCTTCCAGCTAATCAACTCCCAGTCAAGGCTTTTATTTAAATTTATATAAATTCTCTAATTTAATTTTCTGCCATTCAACTCAAACCTTTTTGAAAACATCTGATTAATAAAATAGCACACTTTTCTGCAACTCGTTGGGAGACGACCTGGGATTCATACTCCCATTATTTTGATTTTAATTTCTATGACACCCTTCTAAATTGATGAGCGGATTTCTGGTTGGTTGAGAACTATACTTGCAACGCATATTTTATAATCATTCTTAACTCGCCGATTTCCGCTCCCATCAATTTTTAGCACCGTTACCGGGGAGTTGCAATAGAGTGCTAAAGTTATTAATTGGAATTTATTTATTTGCATTTTATTTTATTTTGCTTCTATGAGCTGCTTGTTTCTTTCGTTAGATGACACGTTCGCTTCCTGATCCAAGCTTGCTAATATTCGATCCTGAGATTGAAAGAACTATTTCACGAATAAGGCAAGCTCGGCGTCGGTTAGTCCTCTCTGAGGGCGGATCTGAAACGTCATTTGAGAAAGAAACCAGCCCCCGTTCTACTGATTTGGTTGTTTCACGTGCAGGTAACATGGCAGCAGCCAGGAGAGTTACTATCCAGGAGGCTGGAGCCCCTGATTTTACAATGTAACCATTTCAAGCGCATCACCCAGCGGTAGCTACAGACTTTGAGATAAAGACCGCACTGCTCAATTTGATGCCCAAGTTTCATGGCTTACCTTCTCAAGAGCCTATCAAGCACCTGAGAGATTTTCAGGCAGCCTGTTCTACTGTCAAGCGTGATGGTGCAGATGAAACTTCAATTTTGCTGAAAGCTTTCCCATTTTCTCTTGAGGGAAAGGCAAGAGAGTGGTACTACACTCAACCAGCAGCAATTGTATCAAACTGGTATACACTAAGAAGAGAATTCTTGGAAAAGTTCTTTCCAGCTGAAGTTACTGATAAACTGAGGAAATATATTTTCATGATTGTTCAGGATGACTCTGAGACGCTTTATGAATATTGGGAGCGCTTCAATAATCTTCTGGAAGCTTGCCCCCAGCATATGATTGACAAGATAGTGTTACTCGGTTATGTCACATAGGGCATGAGGCCCCAAGATAAGACCACATTGGAAAGTGCTAGCAATGGTTCTATGAAAAAGTACAAGACCACTGATGAGGCATGGCAATTGATCAGTGACTTAGCTGAATCTACTAGGAATCACAGGCAGAAACAAGGCCACTCAAAAGCCGTTGCAGAAGTATCCTCTAGCAGAGAGACTACTGCTTTAACTCAGAGTATCTGTGAAATGACCAACTTGCTGAAGCAGATGCAATTGAATCAACAATAAGTTCAGCAAGCTCAACCTTCTCCACCACAGCAAAACCAACAGTTAGTCCCACAGAGAGTTTGCGGAATTTGCACTGATTATAGTCATTATACTGACGAATGTCCGCAGCTCCAGCAGGAAGACAACACCGTGGCAGTCACACATAAATTCTATGATCGCCCCAACCAAGGGTACAATCAAGGTGGCAATTACAACCACGGATGGCAAGACAATTCTAACCAGAATTGGAGGGACAACAACAACAACAGAGGAGGCAGAGATAATCAGGGAAATCAGAGGTGGAATAACAAGAACAACAGGCAGCAGAATCAGAATCAGCCTTACAGAGCACCTCACCTAAGGCAATCCCAAGGACCACAGAATACCCAACAGCAGACCTCTCAGTTTACCCATCCTTCTGCATCTGCCAATGATGACTTACTACAATCTATTGATCGGAGACAGCAGACCATGGAAAACAACATTAATGCCACTCTAAATGGTCTGACTGCTACTTTGCAGGCTCTTGTCTCTCAGATAGGGTCAATGAATAACTCCAATAACCAACCTTTGAGCTCCAGTGGAATTCCCTCTCAACCATTACCCAATCCCAAGGGTGGTATTAATGCCATCACCCTGAGATCCGGAACCACACTGCAAGAGAGGAACCAGGAGGAGCCAAACCCACCAGAACACGCCTCAGCTGAAGAGGTAGTGGAAATAGAAGATGTTGAAGAGGAAGAGGACATACAGGACGTGGCTGAAGAAGAAAAAGTGCAACCACAGAAGGAAGCACTAAAAGGCGCAGACACTGCAAAAGACACCACTCCTATTCTGTTTCCACAACTTGCAAGGAAGCCCAGGAAGCAGCTGGAACCTGATCCAAAAATGGTAAAGATATTCAAAAAGGTCGAGGTAACTGTTCCCCTTTTTGATGTTATTCAACAGGTACCTAAATATGCAAAGTTTCTAAAAGATTTATGTATACATAAAGACACAATTAATGAATTAGAAACTATTCCTTTAGGAAGTTCCATATCTGCTTTAATGGGAGGTTTACCTGAAAAGTGTAGTGACCCAGGTCCTTGTATAGTTAATTGTACTATTGGTGGTGTGATAATTTCTGAATGCATGTGTGATTTAGGAGCATGTGTGAGTATAATGCCTTTGTCTATATATGATGTTTTGAGGCTCCCTCCCTTAAAAAGGTCGGCAGCTCATTTTGTGTTAGCAGATAAAAGCATTATTACAGTAGTTGGAGTTGCTGAAGATTTACTAGTAGGCATTAAGGGACTCACGTTCCCCACTGATTTTTATATCCTGGAAATGCCCCAAAATGACTCAAACAAGCCATCATCAATCCTACTCGGAAGGCCATTCTTGAAGACCTCAAAGTTTAAATTAGATTCTTTCTCAGGAACATACTCTTTTGAAATAGATGGCCGAGTAGTGATCTTCAATCTGAATGGAGTCATGAAGCATCCTCCAGAGGATCACTCTATCCTCAAGTGTGACATTATAGATGAAACCGTGGCTGAAGTTCACCAGGAGGAATTTGAAGAGAAGCACATAGGACAAGGTCCAAGTGTGGGGACATTATCAGAGGACAATGACAGTGCCTTACCACTGTTACCAGCTCCAGACAACCCAGAGCCTGAACATGATCAGAAGTTAGCACTAAAACCCCTTCCTCCACACCTCAAATATGCTTACCTCAGCTACTTGGTGTGCTGAGGAGGCACAAGAAGGCAATTGGTTGAAGTTTGGCAGACATATTAGGCATCAGCCCTCAAGTTTGTGAGCATATAATATTTTTAGAAGAGGGAGCAAGACCTGTCCGTCAACCCCAGAGAAGACTGAACCCCACTATACTAGAGGTTGTCAAAAAGGAAGTGACCAGACTACTAGAGGCAGATATCATCTATCCCATCTCAGACAGTGAATGGATAAGCCCAGTACAAGTGGTGCCAAAGAAGTCTGGAGTCACTGTAGTGAAGAATGAGCATGGAGAGCTCCTGACAACCAGAGTTCAGAACGCCTGGAGGGTCTGCATTGATTACAGACGCCTCAACCAAGCAACCCGTAAGGATCACTATCCTCTTCCATTCATTGATCAAATGCTGGATCGCCTGTCAGGTAAATCGCATTATTGTTTTTTAGACGGTTACACAGGTTATTTCCAGATTCATATAGCTCCTGAGGATCAGGAAAAGACCACTTTTACATGTCCTTTTGAGACTTACGCTTACAAGAGAATGCCCTTTGGCTTGTGCAATGCAACCAGCTACTTTCCAGAGGTGCATGATGAGTCTTTTCTCTGATCTTATTGAGGACTGTATGGAGGTTTTTATGGATGATTTTAGTATTTATGGCGATTCCTTTGGCCTTTTCTTAGATGGATTATCTAGAGTTTTAGATAGGTGTCTCAGTACAAACCTGGTATTAAATTTTGAAAAATGCCACTTTATGGTTAAACAAGGGATTGTACTAGGACATGTTGTGTCTAATACTGGCATTTCTGTAGATCCAGCAAAGGTAGATGTTATTTCTAGTTTACCTTACCCCTCTTCTGTGATGGAGGTCCGTTCTTTCCTTGGCCATGCAGGTTTTTACAAGAGGTTCATTAAGGACTTCAGTAAGGTAGCAATTCCCTTATCCAGACTACTGCAGAAAGATATTGAGTTCGAGTTCAGTGAAAATTGCAAACAAGCCTTTGATAAGCTGAAGACCGCACTGACTCAAGCTCCAATTGTAAGAGGACCAGACTGGAGCCAACCATTTGAAATAATGTGTGACGCTTCCAACCATGCAGTAGGAGCAGCACTGGCTCAACGTGAAGGTAAGGATCCTTTTGTTATTGCTTACGCGTCTAAAACCTTAGATGCCGCTCAGTTGAATTACACTACTACTGAGAAAGAGCTTCTTGCTATTGTTTTTGCTCTGGATAAATTCCGAGCCTATTTACTTGGTACTAAAGTAGTAGTGTATTCAGACCACGCAGCTCTAAAGTATTTATTATCTAAAAAGGAGTCCAAACCAAGGCTTATACGTTGGATACTACTATTATAAGAATTTGATTTAGAAATTAAGGATAGGAGTGGTAACCAAAATTTAGTGGCAGACCACCTGAGTCGCCTTGAACATATTACAGATGATTCCACTCCTATATCTGATAATTTCCCATTTGATAAC
The DNA here is from genome assembly GCF_000816755.2 of Arachis ipaensis. Classification (NCBI taxonomy): domain Eukaryota; kingdom Viridiplantae; phylum Streptophyta; class Magnoliopsida; order Fabales; family Fabaceae; genus Arachis; species Arachis ipaensis. The sequence goes on from NC_029793.2 coordinate 104,640,413, forward strand.
CTGCAAGCAGTATCTGAGATAGTCCCTTGGTATGCACCTGTAGCTAATTATCTAGTTAGCCGCACTTTCCTCCAAACTTTTCTAAGCATCAAAGAGACAAGCTGAAAAGCGAGTCTAAATATTATATATGGGATGACCCATATTTATGGAGATGTGGCGCTGACCAGATAATTAGACGGTGTGTGCCTCAATCAGAATTCCAGTCCATCTTAGAGGCCTGTCACTCATCTGAGAGTGGAGGACATTTTGACCCTCAAAGAACTGCTAGAAAAATCTTAGACTGTGGATTCTGGTAGCCTACTCTTTTTAGAGACGCTGCTGAATTTTGTAGATCTTGTTTCCCATGCCAGAAATTTGGTAATATATCCAGGAGGGATAAGATGCCTCAACAATTTATGCTTTTCTGTGAAATTTTTTATGTTTGGGACATTGACTTCATAGGTCCATTTCCAAATTCTAATGGTTATTTCTATATATTGTTAGCTGTGGATTATGTTTCCAAATGGGTAAAAGCAATTCCTACCCGCAATAATGATGCTAACACTGTTGTTTCCTTTGTGAGAAACCATATTATCTGTCGCTTTGGATCACCATGAGCAATCATGAGCGATCAAGGCACCCATTTTCGTAACAGGAGACTAACAGGACTAATGAAGAAACATGGGATAATTCATAAAGTTGCAATAGCCTACCATCCTCAGACTAATAGGCAAGCCAAGGTGTCAAATAGAGAGATAAAGCGTATCTTGCAGAAGATAGTCAAACCTCATAGAAGAGACTGGAGCACTAGGCTACAAGATGCACTCTGGGCATACAGAACAGCATACAAAACACCCATCGGGATGAGTCCTTTCCGCTTAGTTTATGGAAAAGATTGTCATCTCCCTGTTGAAATAGAGCATAAAGCCTTTTGGGCAGTAAAGGAATGCAACATGGGAATTGAGAGAGCTGGAGCTGAAAGAAAGTTGCAACTGCAGGAACAGGAAAGCCTTCACCTAGAAGATTATGAGAACTCAAGACTATACAAGGAGAAGATGAAGGCTATACATGATCAGCACATCAAGAGGAAAGAGTTCCAACCTAGGAACTTAGTCCTCCTTTATAAATCTCGACTAAGGCTCATGCCAGGCAAGTTGAGATCAAGATGGGAAGGTCCATACAGAGTAGAGAAGGCCGAACCGTACGGAGTTTATCACCTAAGCCATCCTTCAAGTTCTGAACCTATCAAGGTTAATGGACATCGTTTAAAGCTGTACCATGGCGAGAAGCTGAAGAAAAACAAGGAGCTTGAGATCTTCCTCTTGGAAGATCCCCACATAGCTGAAGATTGAGCTAGTGGAGCGTCCAACTTGCGGACGTTAAAGCAAAGTGCTAGGTGGGAGACAACCCACCATGGTATGATCGTTCTTTTCCTTATTTTTAATTTTCTTATTCAATAACTCTTCTCTTCATTAGTACATTTCGTGCATCTGCATTCACATATTTAAAAAAAAATCACGCGACGCGACCGCCTCATTGACGCGTCTGCGTCGCAGGGAGCTGGGAGACAATAATAATATGAACAGAGAGTTACGCAGGAGCAGGGCTGGAGGCATGCCAATGGCACAAACCGTCCCACGCGACCGCGTTATATGGGAATAATGGCCTCCCACGCGACCGCGTGCCCCATGCGGCCGTGTGACCTGGATTTCGACGTAACAAGGGTGCACAGCCGAAAGTTGTGCTAGAGTGGTGCTAGACTGGCGCTGGACGCGCAGTCCATCTCACGCGACCGTGTGCCTCACGCGGCCGCGTCACATCCTAATATTTGACCACTCACGCGATCGCATGCCCCATGCGATCGCGTCACCCAAAATTTGGCACTAATATGATTTTGAACAGAGAGTTGTGCGAGTGCGAGGCTACCTTCGCGCCATTAGCCTAAAACGAGTCACGCGACCGCGTGACCGATGTGATCGCGTCATTAAGTTTAAGCGCAAGGCGCGCAACCACGTGCCCCACGCGACCGCGTCGCTTGCGCTGCACAGTTTTCCTAATTTGCCAATTATCATATCTTTTTGTCCCCAAATCCTATTTTCTCTTTTTCCTTCTTATTTCTTCTCCCTCCCTTCTTCCCTTCTTCCTTCTTTCTCACTTTTTACTCTCTCTCACCCCCATCAACAAGGTTCTTCTTGTTCTCCTTCCCTCCTTACTTTTCTACTATTTTTATATGTTATCTTCTTTTCTTTTCTTTTTGCCTTCATTATTCATATTTTCTTTTTCTTTCTTTTTCCTTTTTACTTGGTGTTATCAATTTATGTGAGTCACTATTTATTATTATATGCTTGTGGATTGTTGTAAATTTGTTTGACAATTATATATTGCTTTTTAAGGGATTACTTGCATGTTCAAATTCTTATTTTCAAAAACTTCTTCTACATGCATGCTATGTGTTTGTGAAAAAGCCCATATGGCATTATGAACTTCTCTACATTTTTCTACTCTAATATTCAATGCTTGCTTTTCACAAATTCCCTTTACCATTTTATTCATTGAATTTAATTGTCAATACAAACGTGATGGTTTGTTACGAGTGATGCTTGATCTATGCTACTCATGCCCTTTGCCGGCATGCCAATAAATACCTTGCATTCACTTATCATCATATGCACTAGTTATTTTCCATTAATGAGTTTTCACATGTACTCATGAGCGTGTGTTAATATCATTTACCTTTTTATGTGCATTTATAACCATCCTTTCCGTTCTCTTCCTTGCTCTATCTCTTTAAATTTAATTTACTTTCTCTTCCCTTTTTCAGGATGGCCACCAAGAAAGGAAAAGAGAAAGCTACTCCCAAACAACCAGCAAGAAGAGGAACAAAAAGAGCATTAGTGGCAGAGCCTTCTTCAACTGCGGTTAAGCCCTCAACAAAGAAAATTAAGAGGATCATAAAGGTTGATGATAAAGAAAGAGCCTTCCCAGCAAAGGACACTGCGCAATTCCCTAATCGCTACTGTGAGCAGATGTTCCCCATCCTGGCTGAAATGAGTTACAACAACGAATACCTTCTTCTCCTCCCGCCCAATATTGTTACCTTTGTTGAGCCGCAAATTACCCGAAGACAATGGGGTTTCCTACAGAGACAGCCAAGGCAGGTCAATCTTTCTTGGGTAGTCGAGTTCTACTCCAACTACCACCTACCAACCCTGCAGTCTGTCTATGTCCGTCAGAAGCAAGTCCCATTATAGAAGAGGCCATTCAAAAAGTTCTAAGTCTTCCCCCTATTCCAGAAGGATTGGATGCCTTTCAAGAAGCCGCACTCAAGCGCCAGATGTACCAATTTGACTGGGACGCCATTCTCAGAGTTATCGCACAACCTGATAGCAGATACATCTACGGATACCATCGTACCCGCCCTAAGGGAATTTCGGCTTCAGCACTTACCTTGGAGGCTCACGTATGGGCACAGATTATGTCCCATTACGTCTTTCCGAGCACTCACGAATCCTCCTTCACTGCGGACATGGCCGTTCTACTATGGTGCATTCTTACAGACCAACCTCTGAATCTACCAAGATATATCCGGAATGCCATGGGACATGTACAAATCACTGGCAACCTACCTTTTCCAGCCCTGGTCTTAGATCTTGTCTCAGCAGCCGGAGTCTCCTACAGAGCTGGGGACACCAAAGCCATGCTTCCACGGGATGATCAATTTGTCCCCAACGGGAAGTACTTTAGACTTCCAGTAACCACTACCAGCTAGCCTACTGAACCAGTTGAAGATATTTCTTCTTCAACACCACAAGCACCTACAATAGCCCAACTGCTCCAGCAGATACTTAAAAAGTTGGATCGGCAAGAACACAAAGCTAAGATGAGAGAGCGCCGTAACAAGCGCCGATTCACATACCTCAAGGAGCTGATCATGGGAAAATTCAAGGACTCAGACACCCCAGACTCCACTTCTTTTACCAGCACAGGGAGCCATGATGGTCCCGACTGTGGAGATACTGCTACCAGCCCACCTTTGTTCTTGACAGATGGCACCGAGGACGGTGCAAAGCCTTAAGTGTGGGGAGGTCGGTCAGTACCTGACTTCCGGAGGTAATTTCTCTTCCCTAGCACCAATAAATTAGGATATTTAATTAGATTTTTCTTTTATAGAATAGGATAAATTGCATAGTAATAGGTTAGTTGCATGCATGTTCTGCTTGATTGAAAAGACAATAAGTTTCTTCTAAGACCCTATCTTTGGAACAAAATTTTACTAATTTTAATTAAAACTTGTATGTTAAATTTGCTTGAAGTTGTATTTGGAACATGATTTTTGAGCTAAAGAACACACAACCTGTGAGATTTGAGCCTTTATGAATGGTTACATTATTTAACCATAATTATTTTATTCTTGTGTGTTTACTTCTCTATGATTGTAATCTATATTTTGTTTCATCCTATATGTCCAATGTTTATTATATTTATATGTTTGCATATGATTGAGGCCATTATTTA
>NC_029793.2:104645734-104646598 GCF_000816755.2 Arachis ipaensis
CCTATCTTTGGAACAAAATTTCACTAATTTTAATTAAAACTTTTATGTTAAATTTTCTTGAAGTTGTATTTGGAACATGATTTTTGAGCTAAAGAACACACAACCTGTGAGATTTGAGCCTTTATGAATGGTTACATTATTTAACCATAATTATTTTATTCTTGTGTGTTTACTTCTCTATGATTGTAATCTATATTTTGTTTCATCCTATATGTCCAATGTTTATTATATTTATATGTTTGCATATGATTGAGGCCATTATTTGTTGAGCTTACTTATCCAAATAAAGCCTACCCTTTCAATTACCTTTGTTAGCCACTTTGAGCCTTTAAATCCCATTTGTTCTATATTTTACCACGTTACTAGCCTTAAGCGAAAAAACAATTATATATCCCAAATTGAATCTTTGGTTAGCTTAAGATAGAATTGTGTGTGTTATTTAAGTATGGGAAATTGTGGGAACAAAGGATAATAAGGGAATGAGTCATGATAATATAAATGGAAATTTGGATACCTACTCATGTGAAACTATAAGAATTAAAAATCTATGTGCATTGATAAGCTATGTTATTTCTATGCTTCTATGTTCAAAAAATAATAATAATAATAATAATAAAAAAATAATATACTCAATATAAATAAGGGGAAAAAATTACCCCAATGCTAAGCCAAGCATTCAAAGATCAATGCATGTATGATAAAATCAAAATAAAAGGTTGATACATGAGTATGGATGTGAAAGAAATTTCTGGGTAGCTAGGTATGAATTTTAAAAGTTACATAGAATATATATAGGTTATGTTAAGGCTTGGGTTAATTAAAGATTTAATTTATAAGCTTACTTAGCCATATATATATATCCTT
>NC_029793.2:104646626-104660990 GCF_000816755.2 Arachis ipaensis
TATATATAGGTTGCATTGCATTTCATAGGTTTTACATGTTCTTACTCATTCATTTTATCTCCTTCAACTAAGCATGAGGACATGCTAATGTTTAAGTGTGGGGAGGTTGATAAACCACTATTTTATGGTTTATATTGTGTTTATTTATGTGGTTTTGTCATGATCTCTACCCACTTATTCATTAAATAAGCATGCATTTATAATTCCTTCCTAAAGTTATTGCATGATTAAAAACTTGCTTCCTAGAGACTTTTAATTATGTATTTTATTTCTCCTTTATTCCATTCGATGCCGTGATCTGTGTGTTAAGTGTTTCAGGCTTTATAGGGCATGAATGAGTTGGAGATTTGAGAGGAAGCTTGCAAAAATGGAAGGAACACAAGAAATTGAGGAAATGACCAGCGAGAAGCGACGCGGCCGCATGGATCACGCGACCACGCGAAAGAAAGGAAATCGCAGCGACGCTGCCGCATGGATGACGCGACCGCGTGGCAAAGCAGAAAGCCGAATGACGTGGTCGCATGGATGACGCGACCGCGTGACATGCGCGATCTGCATAATCTGCAGAATCGCTGGGGGCGATTTCGGGCCTTATTTTGACCCAGTTTTCGGCCAAAAAAAGCAGACTAGAGCCAGAGAACATGCAGAAACCAACAACAACATTCATTCCGCATAGTTTTAGTTTTTAGATCTAGTTTTCCTCTCCTCTAGGTTTTCTCTCTACACATTCATAGTTTTTAGGATTTGTTATGTTCATTGTTTTGCATTGGGATATTGAGAAGAGTTATTGCCTCATCAAGACTTCGACATTCTAGTTCGTTTTATTTACTTGTCTCTTACTCTTCCATGTTCCTTAATTTACTTAATTTTACTATTGGATTATTTTAGCATTTATTAAATACAAGAATTACTTTTTATTTTCAATTAATCCTTTGATCATTATTTATCATGTCTTTCTTTAATTCCCTTTCTTATGTTATGAACTCTTCATTTACAATGAGCAAGTAGTTCCCTAACTTGATGGGGAGTTGATTGAAAGAAACCCTTGAGTTGGGATGCTCAAGAGAAAGATTGTAATTGGGTTTATAATTGGATTGCTCTCTAGTCACTAACACCAATCCTCCCAAGAGCGGATTGGAACTTGTGGATAGAACAGCATTCCAACTTGTTTGACTTTCCCCTTACTTAGTAAGGGACAACTAAACAGAATAACCCCCAATTATCAATTAATCTTGAGAGTACTGCAAAAAGAATAGGGCTTCTAGCTAATCAACTCCCAGTTAAGGGTTTTATTTAAATTTATATAAATTCTCTAATTTAATTTTCTGCCATTCAACTCAAACCTTTTTTAACACATCTGATTAATAAAATAGCACACTTTTCTGCAACTCGTTAGGAGACGACCTGGGATTCATACTCCCAGTATTTTGATTTTAATTTCTGTGACACCCTTCTAAATTGATGAGCGGATTTCTGGTTGGTTGAGAACTATACTTGCAACGCATATTTTATAATCATTCTTAACTCGCCAATTTCCGCTCCCATCAGAGATTAATGACTGTTGACCCGGCATTAATCATTTACAGCCTGCCATGGAATAAATCAACAGAAGTTGAAGTAGACAGTGAGAAAAGTTGATCTAGAAGGAGAAAGCATCTCCAAAGCCTCAACCGTTCTCTTATCACTAAATTCACACCAATTAAGTAATTTTATCTTTATTCTATTTTTATGTGTTTTTCCACAACAAATATATTTTCTATCCACCTGACTAAGATCTACAAGGTAGCTGGTGTGCGAAATCGTGATCGTTCCTTCCTTGGTAATGGCGCTAAAAAATAAATACGCACGTTCATGTTCTTAATTCTATTTCACAACTTCGTACAACTAACCAGCAAGTGCACTGGGTCATCCAAGTAATAAACCTTACGTGAGTAAGGGTCGATCCCACGGAGATTGTTGGCTTAAAGCAAGCTATGGTCACCTTGTAAATCTCAGTCAGGCGGATTCAAATGGTTTTATGAATTGATAAGTAAAAGATAAATAAAATATAACTAGGATAGAGATACTTATGTAATTCATTGGTGAGAATTTCAGATAAGTGTATTGAGATGCTTTCGTTCCTCCTGACCCCTGCTTTCCTGCTGTCTTCATCCAATCATTCCTACTCCTTTCCATGACAAGCTGTATGTTGGGCATCACCGTTGTCAATGGCTACTTCCCGTCCTCTCAGTGAAAATGGTCCAAGATGCTCTGTCACAGCACTGCTATTCACCTGTCAGTTCTCGATCATACTGGAATAGGATCCATTGATCCTTTTGCGTCTGTCACTACGCCCAGCACTCGCGAGTTTGAAGCTCGTCACAGCCATCCCTTCCCAGATCCTACTCGGAATACCACAGACAAGGTTTAGACTTTCCGGATCTCAGGAATGGCCATCCATGGGTTCTAACTTATACCACGAAGATTCTAATATCTCGGACTCGGTCCCCTGTATTAGATATCCAAGAGATACCCATTCAATCTAAGGTAGAACGGAAGTGGTTGTCAGGCATGCGTTCATAAGTTAGGAATGATGATGATTGTCACGATCATCACATTCACATTGAAGTGCAAATGAATATCTTAGAAGCGGAATAAGTTTGTATTGAATAAAAAAACAGTAGTACTTTGCATTAATCCATGAGGAACAGCAGAGCTCCACACCTTAATCTATGGTGTGTAGAAACTCTACCGTTGAAAATACATAAGTGATGAAGGTTCAGGCATGGCCGAATGGCCAGCCCCCAAACGTGATCTAAAGATAAAACTAAAGATGTAAATACAATAGTAAAAAGTCCTATTTATACTAAACTAGTTACTAGGGTTTACAGAAATGAGTAAATGATGCAAAAATCCACTTCTGGGGCCCACTTGGTGTGTGCTTGGGCTGAGCATTGAGCTTTACACGTGTAGAGGCTTCTCTTGGAGTTGAACGCCAGTTTGTAACCTATTTCTGGCGTTTAACTCCACTTTGCAACCTGTTTCTAGCGTTTAACTCCAAAATGCAGCATGGAACTGGCATTGAACGCCAATTTGTGTCATCTAAACTCGGGCAAAGTATGGACTATTATATATTGCTGGAAACCCCTGGATGTCTATTTTCCAACGCAATTGAGAGAGCGCCATTTGGAGTTCTGTAGCTCCAGAAAATATACTTTGAGTGCAGAGAGGTCAGAATCCAACAACATCTGCAGTCCTTTTTCAGCCTAAATCATATTTTTGCTCAGGTCCCTTAATTTCAACCAGAAATTACCTGAAATCATAGAAAAACACACAAACTCATAGTAAAGTCCAGAAATGTGAATTTTATTTAAAAACTAATAAAAATATATTAAAAACTAACTAAATTATACTGAAAACTATGTAAAAACAATGCCAAAAAGCGTATAAATTATCCGCTCATCACAACACCAAACTTAAATTGTTGCTTGTTCTCAAGCAACTGAAAATCAAATAGGATAAAAAGAAGAAAATAAACTATAAATTCCAAAATATCAATGAAACTTAGCTCCAATCACATGAGCAGGACTTGTAGCTTTTTGCCTCATGAATAGTTTTGGCATCTCACTTTATCCATTGAAGTTTAGAATAATTGGCATCTATAGGACTTGACACCTTCACGCCACAAGCACATGGTTAGGGACAGCTTGGTTTAGCCGCTTAGGCCAGGATTTTATTCCTTTAGGCCCTCCTATCCACTGATGCTCAAAGCCTTGGATCCTTTTTATTACCCTTGCCTTTTGGTTTTAAGGGCTATTGGCTTTTTGCTCTTGCCTTTTGGTTTAAAGAGCTTTTCGCTTTTTTTGCTTGCTTTTTCTTTTTCTTTCTTTTTTTTTCGCTATTTTTTTCTTTTTTTCGCAAGCTTTCTGTATTCACTGCTTTTTCTTGCTTCAAAAATCAATTTTATGATTTTTCAGATTATCAAATAACATTTCTCCTTTTTCCTTATTCTTCAAGAGCCAACATATTTAACATTCATAAACAACAACTTTCAAAAGACATATGCACTGTTCAAGCATTCATTCAGAAAATAAAAAGTATTGTCACCACATCAAAATAATTAAACCAGTTTCAAGGATGAATTTGAAACCATGTACTTCTTGTTCTTTTGTAATTAAAACAGTTTTCATTTATGAGAGGTGATGGATTCATATTCATAACTTTAAGGCATAGACACTTAGACACTAGTGATTATATAGTAAAGACACAAACATAAATAAAACATAAAGCTCAAAAATAGAAAAATAGTAAAATAAATAGACAAGGAGATTAAGGAATGACTCCACCTTAGTGAGGGTGACGTCTTCCTCTTCTTGAAGAACTAATGGTGCTTTTGAGCTCCTCTATGTCTCTTCCTTGCCTTTGTTGCTCCTCCCTCATAGCTCTTTGATCTTCTCTAATTTCATGGGGGATGATGGAGTGCTCTTGGTGTTTCACCCTTAGTTGTCCCATGTTGGAACTTAATTCTCCTAGGGAGGTGTTGATTTGCTCCCAATAGTTTTGTGGAGGAAAGTGCATCCCTTGAGGCATCTCAGGGATTTCATGGTGGGGGATTTCCTCATGCTCTTGTTGAGGTCCATGATCTCTTGTTTGCTCCATCATTTTCTTAGTGATGGGCTTGTCCTCTTCAATGAGAATGTCTCTAGCCTTAGGTGCCCTAGATGGTTATGGAAAAACAAAAAGCAATGCTTTTACCACACTAAACTTAGAATGTTTGCTCGTCTCCGAGCAAAAGAAGAAAGAAGTGAGTAGAAGAAGAAGAAAATGGAGGAGATGGAGGTGTGTGAATGGTTCGGTCAAGGGGGTTTAGGTGGTTATGATGTGTGAAAAGGAAGGAGTGATGGTTTGAATTTAAGTGGGTAGGTGTAGGTGGGTTGTATAATGGTTTTGGAGGAGTAATGGAGGTGATTGGTGGAGGTTAATTGAGGAAGAGTGTTATGAAAAGGTGTGAAGATGAGAGAAGAAGTGGTAGGCATCCTGTGGGGTCCACAGATCTAGTGGGGCCAAGGACTTAACATCACTGCTCCAATTAGGCGTGTAAAACACCCTTGCTATGCAATCCTGGCGTTTAACGCCAGATTGCTGCCTGTTTCTAGCGTTAAATGTCCAAATGTAGCTTGTTTCTGGCGTTTAACGCCAGGTAGATGCTTGTTTCTGGCTGTTAAACGCCAAACAGATGCTTGTTTCCGGCGTTAAACGCCAGACAGATGCTTGTTTCCGGCGTTTAAACGCCAGACTGCTTTCCTCCAGGGTGTGCTATTTTTAATGCTGTTTTTTTATTGTTTTTTATTTTTCAGTAGTTTTTGTGACTCCACATGATCATCAACCTAATAAAACATGAAATAACAAAGAGAAAATAAAATAGATATGATTAAATAACATTGGGTTACCTCCCAACAAGCGCTTCTTTAATGTCAATAGCCTGACAGTGAGCTCCCATGGAGCCTCACAGATAATTAGAGCAAGGTTAGAACCTCCCAACACCAAACTTAGAGTTTGAATGTGGGGGTTCAACACCAAACTTAGAGTTTGGTTGTGGCCTCCCAACACCAAACTTAGAGTTTCACTGTAGGGGCTTTGATTGACTCTGCAGTGAGAGAAGCTTTTCATACTTCCTCTCCATGGTTACAGAAGGAGATCCTTGAGTTTGAAACACAAGGTTGTCCTCATTCAGTTAAAGGACTAACTCTCCTCTGTCCACATCAATCACAGCTCTTGCTGTGGCTAGGAAGGGTCTTCCAAGGATGATGGATTCATCCTCTTCCTTCCCAGTGTCTAGGATTATGAAATCAGCAGGGATTTAAAGGCCTTCAACCTTTACTAACACGTCCTCTACTTGTCCATAAGCCTGTTTTCTTGAGTTATCTGCCATCTCTAATGAGATTCCGGCAGCTTGCACCTCAAAGATTCCCAGTTTCTCCATTACAGAGAGTGGCATGAGGTTTATCCCTAACTCAAGGTCACATAGAGCCTTCTCAAAGGTCATGGTGCCTATGGTACAAGGTATTAAGAACTTTCTAGGATCCTGTTTCTTCTGAGGCAATTTCAGTTGATCCAGATCACTCAGTTCATTGGTGAGCAAGGGGGGTTCATCTTCCCAAGTCTCATTACCAAATAATTTGGCATTCAACTTCATGATTGCACCAAGGTACTTGGCAACTTGCTCTTCAGTAATGTCTTCATTCTCTTCAGAAGAAGAATACTCATCAGAGCTCATGAATGGCATAAGGAGGTTCAATGGAATCTCTATGGTCTCTAGATGAGCCTCAGATTCCTTTGGTTCCTCAGAGGGAAACTCCTTATCTATCACTGGACGTCCCAGGAGGTCTTCCTCACTAGGATTCACGTCCTCCTCCTCCCTTGTAGGTTCGGCCATGATGATTAAATCAATGGCTTTGCACTCTCTCTTTGGATTTTCTTCTGTATAGCTTGGGAGAGTACTAGGAGGAGTTTCAGTGACTCTTTTACTCAGCTGGCCACTTGTGCCTCCAAATTTCTAATGGAGGACCTTGTTTCACTCATGAAACTTAAAGTGGCCTTAGATAGATCAGAGACTATATTTGCTAAGCTAGATGGATTCTGCTCAGAATTCTCTGTATGTTGCTGAGTGGATGATAGAAAAGGTTTGTTATTTCTAAAACTGTTTCTTCCACCATTATTAAAGCCTTGTTGAGACTTTTGTTGATCCTTCCATGAGAAATTTGGATGATTTCTCCATGAGGGATTATAGGTGTTTCCATAGGGTTCACTGATGAGAGGACTTTTGTGTGGTCTAGAAATTTGCGGATAAATCCTCGTTGCAAGTATAGTTTCTAAACCTTCAAAAGTCCTTTCATACAAACGTTTTAGTTGTCACAAGTAACAAACCCCTTTAAAATTGATAACCGAAGTATTTAAACCTCGGGTCGTCTTCTCAAGGAATTGTAGGGAGGTATGTTCTTATTATTGGTTATGAGTTTGTAAATTGGGGTTCTGGAGTTTGGGCAATGGGCACAGGTATATTTTCAAAGCAATAAAATGGGCAACATAAGTAATTAACAAATAAAAGTATTAGAGTATCTAAAAGTAGAAGAGAAATATAAATTGAAGAACATTGAACCTGGGATTGAGAGTCACTCCTAAAACTAAGAGAAATCCTAAATCCTAATCCTAAGAGAGAGGAGAGAACCTCTCTCTCTAAAAACTACATCTAAAACTATGAAAAGTGAATTATGAAAGCTTTTTTTTTTAATGGATACATTCTCCCACTTTATAGCCTCTAATCTGTGTTTTCTGGGCCGCAAACTGGGTCAAAAACAGCCCAGAAATCGCTGGATGAGAAATCTGCCACGTTGATTTTTGTCACTGCGACGTGTCCGCGTGGATCATGCGTTCGCGTCACCTAGATTCAGGGAAACTATAGCATATTATATATCAAATCAAAGCTCCGGACGTTAGCTTTCCAACGCAACTAGAACCGCATCGTTTGGACCTTTGTAGCTAAAGTTATAGTTGTTTGAGTGCAAAGAGGTCAGGCTGGACAGCTTAGCAATTTCTCCAACTTCTTGTATTCCTTCCACTTTTGCATGCTTCCTTTCCATCCTCTGAGCCATTCCTGCCCTGTAATCTCTGAAATCACTTAACACACATATCAAGGTATCTAATGGTAATAAGAGAGGATTAAACATAGGGAACTTAAGGCCAAAGAAGCATGTTTTCAATCAAAGCACATAATTAGGAAGGCAAATGTAAAACTATGCAAATAGTATGAATAAGTGGGTAAAGAGTTGATAAAATCCACTCAATTGAGCACAAGATAAACCATAAAATAGTGGTTTATCAACCTCCCCACACTTAAACATTAGCATGTCCTCATACTAAGCTCAAGAGAAGCTATAAAGATGAAGAGGGATGGTAGAATGTATGAAATGCAACCTATGAATGTAACTACATGCAAAAATGTTTCTACCTACTTGGTTAAAAGTAAATAAGCTTTTCAAGACAAAAGTAAATCAGACTTCACTAATTCAAATTATACAATAAAAGATAAGTAAACTTGTAAGAAGATAGCTCATGAAAGCAGGGAACATAGAATCAAGCACTGAACCCTCACTGGTAGTGTATATCACTCTAACTCTCAAGTGTTTAGGGTCAATCACTCTACTCTTCTCTAATCATGCTTTCTAAACTTTGTTCTTCATCTAACCAATCAACAAATATTTAGCATACAGATGTAAACATCATGAGGTCTTTTCAGAGTTGTAATGGGGCTAGGGTAAAGGTAAGGATATATATATGGCTAAGTGAGCTATAATTTGAATCTTTGACTAACTTAAGTTCTCACCTAACATACATACACTCTATATAACTCTAGAGTCATGCCTAGCCCATAATTTCCACTTTTGTATGATTCCCATACTCATGTACTAAATTTTTTATATTTCTTTACTTTTGTCACATGTGCATTGATATTTTCATTAACTTAGCATTGGGGTAATTTTGTCCCCTTATTTATACGGGTTGTGTGTTCTTAGCTTTAAACCATGTTCCAATTTATAGTCTTCAAACAAGTTTTAACACAAAAAATTTTTTTTTTCAATTTAAATTAGTGAAATTTTTCAAAGATAGGGTCTTAAAAGAATTTTATTACTTTAACCAAGTAGTAACTAGATGCATAAAATCAAACAAATATGCAAATGCAACAACTAATTTAACAAAGAAAATTTAAACATCGGTGTTGAGATAGGAAGGTACTAACCCACGGAGATCGGTATCGACCTCCCCACACTTAAAGATTGCACCGTCCTCGGTGCATGCAAAGATGTACAAGTGGACGGGTCTCTCCAACTGATGCTTTTCTCCAAGGATTGTGCTGATGGACTTGTTTGTCTCCCCATGTAAACGTCTTTTGGTTCTCTTCCTGGTGGCCATCCTGAAAGAAAAAGGGAAGAAAGGTAACCCAATAATAAAGATAAGAAAATAAATGAAGTATGGTTGGGTTAATGTCAAATGATAAGGGTCTCATTTACATGGAAGCTTCAACATGTACGTGAGAAAACAATATAAGCACATGGCATACCAGTGGTGCAAAATTTGCAACAAAGGAGAGGAAAATGTGGGTAATGCAAGATAGTATAAGTTCATATCAATGCAAGAGAAGTACAAGTATTATAAAAGATTAGCATTGATTTGAATAATGTTACCCAATCAAAATAAAACAAGTCATAAGCACCAAGAAAATACCAGAAAAGATGTAACAGTGGAATAAGAACTTTTGAACACCAATGGAAAAATAATAAATTTAGAAAAGAAAATAAAAATATGCACAAAATTAAAATGCAATGAATGAAAGTATGCAATTAAGTAAAAGAGAATGAAAGTAAAGAAGGAAGAAGAAAAGAAGAAAGAAATAAGAATGGAAAAGAAAAATTTGGGAAGAAAAGATAAGATATTTGGCTGATCTGGATAAGCTGTGCGGCGCAGGTGACGCGGACGCGTGGGGCACGCGGTCGCGTGGTGCGCGATAAGGTTGGGTAACGCGGACGCGTGGGGAACGCGATCGCATGACTCGATTTGTGCTAGTGGCGCGAGTGCAGCCTCGCGGTCGCACAACTCTCTGTTCAAAACTTAGTATTGCCAAAATCCAGGGTGACGCGGTCGTGTAGTCGATGCGATCGCGTGAGTGACCATCAATGGGGGTATGATGCGGACGCGTGAGCCATGCGTCCGCGTGGTAAGGCGTGTGCGATCAGCACCAGTCCAGCACCACTCTCGCACAACTTTCGGTCGTGCACCCTTTCTTACGTCGATTTCCAGGTCACGCGGCCGCATGAGTGATGCGGTCGCGTGGGAGGCATTTTCCCACATGACGCGGACGCGTCGCGTGCGTGCTTCTCTTTCCTTTTTTTTTTATAATCTGAAAAAAAATGCAGAATGCAGTGTTAATATGAATGTGATGCAAAACTCCAGGTTCAATATAATAAAATAAAATAAAACTCGAAAACAAATAAAACTAAATAAAATTGAAAGAGGAACGATCATACCATGGTGGGTTGTCTCCCACCTAGCACTTTTAGTTAAAGTTCTTAAGTTGGACATTTGATGAGCTTCCTGTTATGGTGGCTTATGCTTGAACTCATCCAGGAATCTCCACCAATGTTTGTAATTCCAATGGCCTCTGGGATCCCAAACTTTGCTTTTACACCCGTCCTTGTGTTGATCATCATGATTCCATCCGGGTAACAAGCAATCTGAATTCTCACTAAAGCGGCCAAACAACTTCCTAGACCCATTCAGTTGAGCTTTACACCAACCTTTGCATTTAAACTTTTCGCTTTCAACCATAATGAACCTTGCAGGACAATTCTTACCACTGGCCATCTTCCTCTTACTCTTAATGCCACAAAGAGCTCTAAGTTGACCATCCGTCTCCAGTAGCCCATATTCAAGTGGGATTAGAAATCTAAGGGATATAAATTTTACCCACTTGAATGTTGTGAAGGATGATGGCAACTTAGGGGGAGGGGTCTCCAATAACTTTGGCAAGGTGATTTCAAGCTCCACTCCCTTGTACTCTTTGACAACTTCCACCTCTTTGCAAACTTCTTTAATTTCAACCTCTTCCTCTTGGTAGCTTTCTTCCAATTCAATCTCTTCTTCATTACTTACCAAGGGCATGGGAGGTTGTGCTTCTTCTTCTTTAATCTCTATCTCTTGACCAACCTCTTCCAAGTCTTCAACTATGATATGCCTTGGAGGTTGTACACCCTCCTCAACATCAAATGCAACCGTCTTGAAAGGAGGTTCTACGTCTTGACTTTCCCACGGAGGTTCAGCATCTCCTAAGTCTTCAACCACTTCTTCCTCTGCAACTATTATGGCTTCCTCCACTTGTTCCAATACAAAGCCATGTTCCTCATTGTCCACCGAAGTTTCTAGTGTCTCCTTCATGCTTTGCTCTTCTTTTGATTCTCCACATGTAGCCATGGGAGTTCTTTGAGTGCTCAGATATTGGGAAGCTATTATATTTATGAACTCGCCTAAGGTGGCCGCGAAATTTAGCACACTCTTATTCATCCTTTCTTGCCTCTGAAGAATAACACGAAGTCTGTTATCCATTGGAGGTTGGGGTGGATATGAGGATTCATTAGTTGGGAGAGAGGGTTCATAATATGAAGGTGGTTCATCTTGATAATGATATGGAGATGGTGAATATTGAGGTGGTGGTTCATGAGAGTAGTTGTGTTGGAAAGGTGGTGGTTCTGTGTATGGTTCATTTGGCTCATAAGGTGGTTGGTATGGTGGATACGGGTTAGGGTCATATGGAGGTGATTGGCGGAAAGGAGCTTGTGAGTATGGTGGTCCAAAGTCATGTTGAGGAGAGGGTTTATAGGCATATGGTGGTGGTTGTTGATAGTCCATTGGAGGTGGTTGTTGCCATGAGGGTTGATCAAATCCTTGTGGCTCCTCCCATCTTTGATTGTTCCAACCTTGATGCCTGTTCTCATTGTAATTTCTTCTTCCTGCAACATAATTGTAACCAGACTCATAGCGATGGGGGTGAGAACTCATGATAACAAATAAAAATTTACAAACAAAAAATAAAAACAAATTAAAATTAAAAGGTTATTGAAATTTAAATTTTTAAATTTGAAAATTAGATTTTGAAATCTGAAATTTTGAAATTTTGAATTTTAAATTTTTGAAATTTGAATTTTGAAATTTGAAATTTGAAATTTGAAATTTAAATATTGAAATTTGATTTTTGAAATAAGATAAGATAAGATTTTGAAAAAGATATGATTTTTTTGAAAAAGATTTAAATTTTGAAATTTTTTGAAATTTGAGATTTTAATTTTAAATTTTTAAATTTGAATTTTGAAAATTGAAATTTGAAATTTGAAATTTGAGTTTTAAATTTTTTAATTTTTGAATTTTAATGAGGAAAGAGAAAAACAATAAAATGACACCAAACTGAAAATTTTTAGATTAAAACGAAGAAAATAACTAAGAACAACTTGAAGGTCAAGATGAACACGAAGAACAACTTGAAGATCAAGATGAACACCAAGAAAAAATTTTTTGAAAAATTTTTAATAACTAAATAAAAACCAATAACCTCTTAATTTACGAAAAAAAATAAAAACAAAAATAAAAACAAATAAACAAGTAAAAAGCAGATATTTACAATAACTAATAATAAGGCACACGTTTGCAATTCCCCGGCAACGGCGCCATTTTGATGAGATGACTTTTGCGTGGTCTAGAAATTTGCGGATAAATCCTCGTTGCAAGTATAGTTTCTAAACCTTCAAAAATCCTTTCATACAAACATTTTGGTTGTCACAAGTAACAAACCCCTTTAAAATTGATAACCGAAGTATTTAAACCTCGGGTCGTTGATGAGCGGATATTTTATACGCTTTTTGGGGATAATTTCATATAGTTTAGAGTATGTTTTAGTTAGTTTTTAGTCTATTTTTATTAGTTTTTAGGAAAAATTTATATTTCTGGACTTTACTATGAGTTGTGTGTTTTTCTGTAATTTCAGGTATTTTTCTGGCTGAAATTGAAGGAGTTGAGCAAAAATCTGATTCAGGCTAAAAAAGGACTGCTGATGCTGTTGGATTCTGACCTCCCTGCACTCAAAGTGGATTTTCTGAAGCTACAGAACTCGAAATGGCGTGCTTCTAATTGCGTTGGAAAGTAGACATCCAGGGCTTTCCAACAATATATAATAGTCTATACTTTGCACAAGGATAGACAACGTAAACTGGCGTTCAACGCCAGTCCTCTGCCCAATTCTGGCGTCCAGCGCCAGAAAAGGATCAAAAGCTGGAGTTGAACGCCCAAACTGGCATAAAAACTGGCGTTCAACTCCACAAATGGCCTCTGCACGTGAATTGCTTAAATCTCAGCCCCAGCACACACCAAGTGGGCCCCATCACACACCAAGTGGGCCCCAGAAGTGGATCTCTGCATCATCCATCATAGTTTATCCAATTTTTGTAAACCTAGGCTACTAGTTTAGTATTTAAACAACTTTTAGATACTTATTTTGTATCTCATGACATTTCAGATCTAAACTTTGTATTCTCTAACGGCATGAGTCTCTAAACCTGTGACAGAGCGCGTGAGCGTAGTTTTCACTGGAAGGATGGAAGGTAGCCATTGACAACGGTGATCCACCAACACACAGCTTGCCATAGGAGGACGTGCGTGCGTGAACAAGAAGACAGAGGAAAGCAGAGATTCAGAAGACAAAGCATCTCCAAAAACTCCAACATATTCTCCATTACTGCATAACAAGTAACCTTTAATCCATTATCTATTGTTTATTCGCAATTCAACTGATAAACATAATTGACTTCCTGACTAAGATCTACAAGATAACCATAGATTGCTTCAAACCAACAATCTCTGTGGGATTCGACCCTTACTCACGTGAGGTATTACTTGGACGACCCAGTGCACTTGCTGGTTAGTGGTACGCGTTGTGAAAAGTGTGATTCACAATTCGTGCACCAGTCGTCTTCTCAAGGAATTGCAGGGAGGTATGTTCTTATTATTGGTTATGAGTTTGTAAATTGGGGTTCTGGAGTTTGGGCAATGGGCACAAACTGCTTTTTGGATGGCTATTCAGGCTACAACCAGATTGCAGTGGATCCCCAGGATCAAGAGAAAACAGCATTCACATGTCCATCTGGAGTGTTTGCTTATAGAAGGATGCCCTCTGGGCTATGTAATGCGCCTGCAACCTTCCAGAGATGCATGCTCTCTATTTTCTCTGACATGGTGGAAAAATTTCTGGAAGTCTTCATGGATGACTTCTCAGTATATGGAGACTCATTCAACTCCTATCTTGATCACCTGAAACTTGTTCTGAAAAGATGCCAAGAAACCAACCTAGTTTTAAACTGGGAAAAGTGTCACTTCATGGTGACTGAAGGAATTGTTCTTGGGCATAAAATCTCAAACAAGGGAATAGAGGTGGATCAAGCAAAGATAGAGTCAATTGAGAAATTACCACCACCTGCCAATGTTAAGGCAATCAGAAGCTTTCTAGGACATGCAGGATTCTATAGGAGGTTTATAAAGGATTTTTCAAAAATCGCAAAACCTCTAAGCAATCTGCTAGCTACTGACACGCCATTTGTGTTTGACACAGCATGCCTGCAGGCGTTTGAAACGCTGAAAGCTAAGCTGGTCACAGCACCAGTCATTTTTGCACCAGACTGGACATTGCCATTTGAGTTAATGTGTGATGCCAGTGATCATGCCATTGGTGCAGTATTGGGACAGAGACATGACAAGCTTCTGCATGTCATTTATTATGCCAGTCGCGTT
>NC_029793.2:104661398-104683301 GCF_000816755.2 Arachis ipaensis
AGCTGTCCCTAACCATGTGCTTGTGGCGTGCAGGTGTCAAGTGAAAACTTGAGACTGAGCGGTTAAAAGAAGGTCCAAAGCAAAAAAGAAGAGTGTGCTTAAGAACTCTGGACACCTCTAATTGGGGACTTTAGCAAAGCTGAGTCACAATCTGAAAAGGTTCACCCAGTTATGTGTCTGTGGCATTTATGTATCCGGTAGTAATACTGGAAAACAAAGTGCTTAGGGCCACGGCCAAGACTCATAAAGAAGCTGTGTTCAAGAATCATCACACTGAACTAGGAGAATCAATAACACTATCTGAGTTCTAAGTTCCTATAGATGCCAATCACTCTGAGCTTCAATGGATAAAGTGAGATGCCAAAACTGTTCAGAAGCAAAAAGCTACTAGTCCCGCTCATCCAAGTAGAATCTGAGCTTCACTCAAAAACTCTGAGATATTATTGCTTCTCAACTTATTAGTCTTCTATTTTATTTGTCTAGTTGCTTGAGGACAAGCAACAGTTTAAGTTTGGTGATGTGATGAGCGGATATTTTATACGCTTTTTGGGGATAATTTCATATAGTTTAGAGTATATTTTAGTTAGTTTTTAGTCTATTTTTATTAGTTTTTAGGAAAAATTTATATTTCTGGACTTTACTATGAGTTGTGTGTTTTTTGTAATTTCAGGTATTTTTCTGGCTGAAATTGAAGGAGTTGAGCAAAAATCTGATTCAGGCTGAAAAAGGACTGCTGATGTTGTTGGATTCTGACCTCCCTGCACTCAAAGTGGATTTTCTGGAGCTACAGAACTCGAAATGGCGTGCTTTCAATTGCGTTGGAAAGTAGACATCCAGCGCTTTCCAGAAATATATAATAGTCCATACTTTGCACAAGGATAGATGACGTAAACTGGCGTTCAACGCCAGTCCTCTGCCCAATTCTGGCGTCCAGCGCCAGAAAAGGATCAAAAGCTGGAGTTGAACGCCCAAACTGGCGTTCAACTCCACAAATGGCCTCTGCACGTGAATTGCTTAAATCTCAGCCCCAGCACACACCAAGTGGGCCCCAGCACACACCAAGTGGGCCCCAGAAGTGGATCTCTGCATCATCCATCATAGTTTATCCAATTTTTGTAAACCTAGGCTACTAGTTTAGTATTTAAACAACTTTTAGATAAATCCTAAGAGAGAGGAGAGAACCTCTCTCTCTAAAAACTACATCTAAAACTATGAAAAGTGAATTATGAAAGCTTTTTTTTTGAATGGATGTATTCTCCCACTTTATAGCCTCTAATCTGTGTTTTCTGGGCCTCAAACTGGGTCAAAAATAGCCCAAAAATTGCTGGATGAGAAATCTGCCACGTTGATTTTCGTCACTGCGATGCATCCGCGTGAATCACACATTTGCGTCATCTAGAGTTAGGGTAACTATATCAGATTATATATCAAATCGAAACCCCAGACGTTAGCTTTCGAACGCAACTGAAACCGCATCGTTTGGACCTCTGTAGCTAAAGTTATAGCCGTTTGAGTGCGAAGAGGTCAGGCTGGACAGCTTAGCAATTTCTCCAACTTCTTGTATTCCTTCCACTTTTGCATGATTCCTTTCCATCCTCTGAGCCATTCCTGCCTTGTAATCTCTGAAATCCCTTAAAACACATATCAAGGAATCTAATGGTAATAAGAGAGGATTAAACATAGAGAACTTAAGGCCAAAGAAGCATGTTTTCAATCAAAGCACATAATTAGGAAGGCAAATGTAAAACCATGCAAATAGTATGAATAAGTGGGTAAAGAGTTGATAAAATCCACTCAATTGAGCATAAGATAAACCATAAAATAGTGGTTTATCATTCACCCATGTAATTTACCTCTGCTATTGTAGGGTTCTCAGGATCATAAGCTTCTTCTTCAGAAGAGGCCTCTTTAGTACTGTTGGATGATTCCTTCAATCCATTTAGACTCTGAGAAATCATATTGACTTACTGAGTCAATATTTTATTCTGAGCCAATATGGCATTCAGAGTATCAATTTTAAGAACTCCCTTCTTCATAGGCATCCCATTATTCACAGGATTCCTTTCAGAAGTGTACATGAACTGGTTATTTGCAACCATGTCAATGAGTTCTTGAGCTTCTGCAGGTGTTTTCTTTAGGTAAATGGTTCCACCTGTAGACTGGTCCAGTGACATCTTTGATAATTTAGATAGACCATCATAGAATATATCCAGGATGGTCCATTCTGAAAGCATGTCAGAAGGACACTTTTTGGTCAGTTCCTTGTATCTCTCCCAAGCTTCATAGAGGGATTCACCTTCCTTTTGTATGAAGGTTTGAACATCCACTCTAAGCTTGCTAAGATTTTGAGGAGGAAAGAACTTGGCTAAGAAAGTCGTGACCAGCTTATCCCAAGAGTTCATGCTATCCTTAGGTTGAGAGTCCAACCATATTCTAGCTCTGTCTCTTACAGCAAATGGGAAAAGCATAAGCCTGTAGACCTCGAGATCAACCCCATTGGTCTTAACAGTATCACAGATCTACAAGAATTCAGTTAAGAACTGAAAAGGATCTTCAGATGGAAGTCCATAAAACTTACAGTTCTGTTGCATCAGAGAAACTAATTGAGGTTTAAGCTCAAATTTGTTTGCTCCAATGGCAGAAATTGAGATGCTTCTTCCATGTAAATTGGAATTTGGTGCAGTAAAGTCACCAAGCATCTTCCTTGCATTGTTATTATTTTCAGCCATGTCTCCTTCTTTTTCAAAAATTTCTATCAGATTTTCTCCAGAGAGTTGTGCTTTAGCTTCCCTTAGCTTCCTCTTCAGAGTTCTTTCAGGTTCAGGATCAGCCTCAACAAGAATATTCTTATCCTTGTTCCTGCTCATATGAAAAAGAAGAAAACAGAAAAGAAAATATGGAATCCTCTATGTCACAGTATAGAGATTCCTTATGCAAGTATAAGAAGAGAAGAATGTAAAAAGGAGAAGAGGTAAAATTCGAACACAGAGAGGAAGATGGGGTTCGAATTTTGGGTGGAAGAGAAGTGTTAGTAGATGAATAAATAAATAGAAGGAGATGAGAGAGAGGGAATTTCGAAAATTAATTAAATTAAAAAATAAAATTTAAAGTTAAATTTCAAAAATTAAAATTAAAATCAAATTAAATTAAAAATTAAAACAATTAGTTAAAAAAAAGGAAATTTTGAAAAAGAGGGAAGGGATTTTCGAAAATTAGAGAGAGAGAATTAGTTAGGTAGTTTTGAAAAAGATAAGAATCAATCAAAAAGTTAAGTGGTTAATTGAAAAAGATTTGAAAATCAAAATTGAAAAGATAAGAAGTTAGAAAAGATTTTGAAATTGATTTTGAAAAAGATGTGATTGAAATTTATTTTGAAAAAGATTTGAAAAAGAAATTTAAAAAGATTTGATTTTGAAAATTAAAGTTGATTACTTGACTAACAAGAAACTAAAAGATATGATTTTAAAATTTAAAGATTGAACATTTCTTAATAGGCAAGTAACAACTTAATATTTTTGAATCAATCACATTAATTGTTAGTATTAAATTCGAAAATATGAAATAGAAATAAGAAAAAGATTTTTGAAAATCAATTTGAAATTTTCGAAAATTATGAAAGAAAAATGAAAAAGATTTGAAAAAGATAGAGTTTTTAAAATGAAAATTTGATTTGACTCATAAGAAACAACTAATTTTGAAAAAATTTTGAAAAAGTCAACCCAAATTTTCGAAATTTTATGATAGAATAAGTGAAAGATATTTTTTTGATTTTTTGAATTTTTAATGATGAAAGAGAAAAACATCAAAAAGACTCAATGCATGAAAATTTTGGATCAAAACATGTGATGCATGCAAGAACACTATGAATGTCAAGATGAACACCAAGAACACTTTGAATGTCAAGATGAACACCAAGAACTTATTTTTGAAAAATTTTCAAGAAAAGAAAACATGCAAGACACCAAACTTAAAATTTTTTATTCTTTAGACATTAATGTTTCAAGAATACATATGAAAAACAAGAAAAGACACAAAACAAGAAAATATGAAGATCAAACAAGAAGACTGGCCAAGAACAACTTGAAGATCATGAAGAATGCAATGCATGAAATTTTCGAAAATAATTTTTTTAGAAAATTAAAAAGATGCAATTGACACCAAACTTAAAACTTGACTCTAGACTCAAACAAGAAACACAAAAATATTTTTGATTTTATGATTTTATAAATTTTTTTTTTATTTTCTAAAATTTATTTTTAGAAAAACAAAAACAAGGAAAAAATTTTTGAAAAATTTTTGAAAACTTTTTGAAAACAAAACAAAAGTTGGAACAAGAAGAAAATTACCTAATCTGAGCAACAAGATGAACCGTCAGTTGTCCAAACTCGAACAATCCCCGGCAACGGCGCCAAAAACTTGGTGTGCAAAATCGTGATCGTTCCTTCCTTGGTAACGGCGCTAAAAACTAAATACGCACGTTCATGTTCTTAATTCTATTTCACAACTTCGTACAACTAACCAGCAAGTGCACTGGGTCATCCAAGTAATAAACCTTACGTGAGTAAGGGTCGATCCCACAGAGATTGTTGGCTTGAAGCAAGCTATGGTGACCTTGTAAATCACAGTCAGGCAGATTCAAATGGTTTTATGAATTGATAAGTAAAAGATAAATAAAATATAACTAGGATAGAGATACTTATGTAATTCATTGGTGAGAATTTCAGATAAGCGTATAGAGATGCTTTCGTTCCTCCTGACCCTCTGCTTTCCTGCTGTCTTCATCCAATCATTCCTACTCCTTTCCATGACAAGCTGTATGCTGGGCATCACCGTTGTCAATGGCTACTTCCCGTCCTCTCAGTGAAAATGGTCCAAGATGCTCTGTCACAGCACCGCTATTCACCTGTCAGTTCTCGATCATACTGGAATAGGATCCATTGATCCTTTTGCGTCTGTCACTACGCCTAGCACTCGCGAGTTTGAAGCTCGTCATAGCCATCCCTTCCCAGATCCTACTCGGAATACCACAGACAAGGTTTACACTTTTCGGATCTCAGGAATGGCCATCCATGGGTTCTAACTTATACCACGAAGATTCTAATATTTCGGACTCGGTCCCCTGTATTAGATATCCAAGAGATACCCATTCAATCTAAGGTAGAACGGAAGTGGTTGTCAGGCACGCGTTCATAAGTTGGGAATGATGATGATTGTCACGATCATCACATTCACATTGAATATACTAAACTAGTTACTAGGGTTTACAAAAATGAGTAAATGATGCAGAAATCCACTTCTAGGGCCCACTTGGTGTGTGCTTGGGCTGAGCATTGAGCTTTACACGTGTAGAGGCTTCGTTGAACGTTGAACGCCAGTTTGTAACCTGTTTCTGGCGTTTAACTCCACTTTGCAACCTGTTTCTGGCGTTTAACTCCAGAATGCAGCATGGAACTGGCGTTGAACGCCAGTTTGCGTCATTTAAACTCGGGCAAAGTATAATCTATTATATATTGCTGGAAAGCCCTGGATGTCTACTGTCCAACAAAATTGAGATCATACCATTTGGAGTTCTGTAGCTCCAGAAAATCCACTTTGAGAGTAGAGAGGTCAGAATCCAACAGCATCTGTAGTCCTTTTTCAGCCTAAATCAGATTTTTGCTCAGGTCCCTCAATTTCAGCCAGAAATTACCTGAAATCACAGAAAAATACATAAAGTCATATTAAAGTCCAGAAATATGAATTTTATTTAAAAACTAATAAAAATATATTAAAAACTAACTAAATTATACTGAAAACTATATAAAAACAATGCCAAAAAGCGTATAAATTATCCGCTCATCAGTAGCCTTTGCTTGCTCAATCTGAAAATCTCCGTGAAATCGACCCTCACTCACCTGAGGTATTACTTGGACGACCCGGTGCACTTGCCGGTCTATCTATGCAAATATTGCAGAGTCAATTTCGTGCACCAAGTTTTTGGCGTCGTTGCCGGGGATTGTTCGAGTTTGACAAACTACCGGACTATCTTGTTGCTTAGATTAGGTACTTGTTATGGTTTATTTGCTATTTTATTTGTGTTTCTTGTTTTCTTTGTTAAAAACTTTTCAAAATCTTTTCTTTTCTTTAGTAATCTTTTTCGTTTGTTTGAGTCTTGTGTCAATCTTTAAGTTTGGTGTCTTTTTGAGTCTTTTCTTTTCTTTTCTAACTTTTTCAAAAATTAGAGTCTTTGGTTTCAAAATTCTTAAGTATGGTGTGTTTTTGGTGTTTCTTGGTTTTTCTTTCCTTTAGTTTTTCGAAAATTATTTTTGGTGTTCTTTCTTGTATTCAAAATTGTTCTTGTTATTTTTCTTATTTGATTTTAAAAATTTTAAGTTTTGTATCTTGTAGTGTTTTTCTTTTAAAATTTTTTAAATTAGTGTCCCTGATCTTCAAAACCTTTAAGTTTGGTACCTTTACTTGGTTTTGGTTGATTTTTTCCTATCTTGATTTTTCGAATATTGTTCTTGTTTTTCTTTCTTGGTGTTCAAATTGTTCTTGGTCCTTTTCTTTGTTTGATCTTAAAATTTTTAAGTTTGGTGTCTTTTTGTGTTTGTCCTCCAGAAATTTCGAAAATATTGTCCTTAGATTTCAAAAAATTCTAAGTTTGGTGTCTTTTAGTGTTTGTCTTTTTAATTTTTCAAATTTCAAAAATTCAAAAATTCAAATTTTAAAAGTTCTTGTTATCTTTTCAAATCTTTGTCTTATCTTTCTCTTTACATTTAAAATTTTATCTTATCTTGTTTTAAATTTAATTTTTAAAATTCAAATTTCAAATTCCTATCTTATCTTTTCAAATTCAATTTTCAAGCTTTAAGATTTCAAAATTCAAAAAAAAAATTCAAATCTCAAATTTTAAAATAAAATCTTTTCAAATCATATCTTTTTAATTTAAATATTTCCTATCTTATTTTCTTTTAAATTTTAAATTTTAATCTTTTTAAATCTTTACTATCTTTTCAAATTTGATTTTTAAAATCTTTAATTTCTAAATCTTATCTTTCTTAACTTCTTTTTTAAAAAAAATCTTTATCTTATCTCTCTTCTTAAATTTTAAAACCTACTTATCTTATCTTCTTTTTAAATTTAAAACTTTTTAATTTTAAATCTTTATTTTCTTTTAAAGTTGAATTTCCAAATCTTTATTTGACTTTTCTTTCCACTTTTCAAAAATTTGCTCTTTAATTTTAAATCTTGTTAGTTAATTGGTTGTTCATATCTTTTCTTAATCTTTCCTTTTCTTATTTTTTCAAAATTTTTAACTTATTATTTTTCTTTATTTTCAAATTAGTTTTCCATTTTTATTTTATTTATTTATATAATTTTCAAAAAAAAATTAATTCTTGTCTCTTTTCTTCTTTTTGGTGTCTCACTGGGAGATCTCTATACTCTAACATAGAGACTCCCACTTTTCTCTTGTCTGAACAAATGAAAAATACTTGTCAAACTAGCATAAGATGACTTGCATCAATATCTCACTGGGAGCTTTTTATACTCTGACATAGAGACTCCCACTGTTCTTTGTCTCTTGTTTGTGTATGGAAGAATAGGAAGAGTGCACTATGGATCTAGAGGGAGAGGCACAACCAAGAAGAACCTTGGGGTCTTATACAGCCCCCACTCTTGACTTCTATGGAAGCAGCATTAGTATACCTCCTATTGGAGTATCTCATTTTGAGCTCAACCCACAGTTAATCACTCTAGTGCAGCAAAACTGCCAGTTTCAGGGACTTCCTCAAGAGGAGCCCGTAGAATTCCTTGCTGAATTCTTGCAATATGCTGACACAGTGTACACTAACGGAGTAGACCAGGATATCTACAGGTTGTTGCTCTTTCCATTTGCTGTGAAAGGCCAAGCAAAGAGGTGGTTGGATAATCAACCCAAATCAAGCTTTAAAACATGGAGTTAGCTGGTGGAAAAGTTTTTGAATCAATACTTTTCCCCAAAGAAGTTGACCCAACTAAGACTGGACATTTAAGGCTTCAAACAAGAAGATAATGAATCCCTTTTATGATACTTGGGTGAGATACAGGATGATGCTATGAAAATGCCCTACTGAAATATTTTCAGAATGGGTAAAGTTAGACATCTTCTATTACAGACTCACAGATATGGCTAAGATGTCCTTAGACCATTCTGCTGGTGGTTGATGAGCGGATATTTTATACGCTTTTTTGCATCATTTTCATATAGTTTTCATTATATTTTGTTTATAAGTTTTATTATGTTTTCATAGGTTTTAGTGCAAAATTCATATTTTTAGATTCTACTTTGAGTTTTTGTATTTTATGGTGATTTCAAGTATTTTCTGGCTGAAATTTAGGAGCTTGAACAGAAGTCTGATTCAGAAGCAGAGAAAGGACAGCAGATATTGTCAGGATCTGACCTCCGTGCACTCGAAGGAGCTTTTCTGGAGCTACAGAAGACCAAATGGCGCTCTGTTAATGGCTATAGAAAGCTAACATCCAGGAGTTTCCAAAAAATATGTAATAGTCCATACTTTTTTTCGGAATTGAAGGCCTAAAACTGGCATTCAACGCCAGCCACCAGCCCCATTCCTAGCGTCCAACGCCCACAAGGGAGCAACTGGAGTTCAACGCCCAAAAAAGGGTCCCTAGCCAGCGTTCAATGCCCCTAAGAGACATTGGCACATGGGAGACACTCAAGCTCAGCCCAAACATTCACCAAGTGGGCCCCAGAAGTGGATTTTCACACTCCTAAGTCTAGTCCATCATATTTCTGTAATCATTGGTCATTAGATTAGTAATAGGAGAAGATCACCCATGTTTAGGATCTTCTTCCTCCCCCATTATTTTTGAACACTATTATGTACAGTATGAGTCACTAAACCTCCTAGGTTAAGGTTAGGAGCTCTGCTAATTTTCATTGATTAATAAAAGTATTACTGTTCTATTCAATTCGTGTGTGACTCTATTCTAAGATGTATCTTCATTCTTCAACCTTATGAATGGGATGATCCGTGACAATCATCTTCATTCTACATGGGTTCAATGTGAGTCCTAACCAGAGATCACTGAACCACCAGCTTAATTATACATCTCTTAGATGGCTAATCCACGACTTCATTGGGGACTTCTCGAGACACTAGTTCAGCCGAGGTATGGGGAGATTAAGGTCTTCGTGATAGAGGCTAGAACCAAAGGTGCAGCATTCTCTGATCTGGAAGATTCGACCTTGTCTGTGAAATTTTGAGTAGGATCATCAAAGGGATGAACTTCTGGAGCTTCACCCTCCTTCAGATTAGGCGCACACTAAACTTGTCATTTGGTCTGAGAGGGGAAGATTCAATGGCCATGACCGTACTCCGTCGATCACTTACAGCCTACCATGGAAGGAATCACTCATAGTCGGAGAAAGACAGTAGGAAAGGTCGATCTAGAAGAATGAAGCATCTCCGAAGCCTCAACCGTTCTCTTATCACTGTTTTCAATTAAATTAAGTAATTTCATCCCTATTCATGTTTTATGTGTTTATCACAACAAACTATCTTTTCTAATCGCCTGACTAAGATCTACAAGGTGTCTATAGCTTACTTTAAAACAACAATCCTCATGGGATCGACCCTGACTCACCTCAGGTATTACTTGGACGACCCAGTGCACTTGCTCGTTCAGTTGTGCAGAGTTAATTTCCGTGCACCAAGTTTTTGGTGCTGTTGCTGGGGATTGTTCAGATTTGACAAACTAACGGATTATCTTGTTGCTTAGATTAGGTACTTTTTAATTTATTGAGTCTTGCGTCAATCCTTAAGTTTGGTGCCTTTTTTCATCTTTGGTCCCTTTGGTAATTTTGGTCTATCTTTTCTTGAGTCTTTAGAAAATTGTTCTTGTTACTTTCTTTTATTTGATTTCAATTTCTTTAAATTTGATGTCTTTTGGTGTTTTTCATGTAAATTTCGAAAAATTAGTGTCTTGGCTTTTAAAATTTTAGGTTTGGTGTCCTTTAGTTATTCTTTAATTGCTTTGAATTTTCAAATTGTTCTTTGTGTTCTTTCTTGGTATTCAAGTTGTTTTTATTTTTTTTCTTGTTTTGATCTTAAAAGTTTTAAGTTTGATGTCTTTTGGTATTTTCTTTTTTTAGTTTTCAAAAATTTAGTCTTAGATCTAAAAGTTTTAAGTTTTGTGTCTTTTGGTTGTTTTTCTCTTTCTTCATTAATTCAAAAAATCAAAAAATATCTTTTCTATCTTTATTTCAAAATTATTTTCGAAAATTTCAAACAAAATTTCAAAATCATTATCTTATCTTATCTTAATTTCAAAAATCAAATTTCAAATCTTATCTTTTATTATCTTATAATATCTTTCTTTTAATTTGATTCTTTCTTATCTTATCTTTCTTTTAAATTTTAAAATTCAAAACTTTTTCAAATCTTTATCTTATCTTTTGTTATCTTTCATTAAATTTCAAATCATTATCTTATCTTATCTTAAATTTGAATTTCAAAAGCAAATTTTTTCAAAAAATCAAATCTTTTTCAAATCTTTATCTTATCTTGTTTCAAATTCAAAATTCAAAATTTAAAATTTAATTTTCAAAAATCCTATCTTATCTTATTTTAATTTCAAATTTCAAAATCTTTATCTTATCTTAAACTAATTTCAAATTTCAAAATCAACTCTTTGTCAAAATTCAAATTCAAAAAATTTTCAAAATCAAATCTTATCTTTCTAGATTCTTGATCTTTAAAATTTCAAATTTGAATTTTAAATCTTTAAATTTTAAATTTCAAATATTTTAAATTTTAAATTTTTCAATCTTATTTAGTTTGACTCTTTCTTTTAAATTTTAAATTTCAAATTTTATCTTTCTTTTCAAATTCAAATTTCAAATCTTTTTGTTTGACTTTCTCTTTTTGAATTTTAAAATTTTCAAAATCAAATCTGTATAAAAAAATTAATTTTTAAATTCCTTTTTCCTCTTTAATTTTCAAAATCTCCCTCTTTATTCTCTTCTATTTCTTTTTGGATATCTCACTGGGAGCTCCCTATACTATGACATAGATACTCCCATTTTTCTGTCTCTTATTTATGTATGCAGAAACACCGAAGTCACTATGGATCAAAAGGGAAATACACGAATTGGGAGACCTCTGGGTTCCTATACATTTGACACTCCTACTGACTCAGATGACTTTAAGGTCAACCTAGACCAGATCCTGCTATTACAGCAAAAGTGTCAGTTTCATGGACACCCACAGGAAGACCCCAATAAGTTCATGTCCAACTTTCTGCAGTTCTGTGACATTGTAGAGGCCAATGGAGTAGACCCTGAAGTCCCCAGACTAAAACTCTTTCCATTTGCTCTGAGTGCTCAAGCAAATGAATAGTGGAATATGGAACTCAGAGGAAGTGTGAACACCTAGGATAAGGTTGTTAACAAATTCCTGAACAAGTTCTCTCCCTCACAGAGATTAACTAAGCTAGTGACAGATGTTCAGACCTTCAGGAAGAAGGAGAGCGAGTCCCTCCATGATGCTTGGGAGAGGTACAAGCTGATGTTCAGGAATTGCCCTCCCCATATGTTCTCAAGATGGAGCAAGACTATCATCTTTTATGAAGCCATCTCTGAGATAGCCAGGAAGATAATAGATCACTTTGTAGGTGGTTCTCTGTACTTTATAGAGACACATGAAGAAGCAGATGAGCTCATTGAGATAGCTGCCAATAACTAGCACTTATACTCCTGTGAGGAAACCCCAGTTAGGACAGAAGCTCTAGACATGGAGACCTTAAAAAAAGGTGGAATAGTAGTCTTCAACAAAGAGGCCGAACCTCAGAAGCATGCTACTAAGGGACTTAAGACAATCAAAGACCAGGAGGATCCTGAGAATGCCATTGAGCATGCCCCTACAGAGAAAAAAGAACCTCAAGTTGATTCTTCTCTGGGCATGCAAGAGGAGCTTGTGACTCCCACAGAGCACGCCCTTACAGAGGTGAAAGAGCCTTAAGAGCTACCTTTCTTAGGGGTACAAACAGAACCAGAAGATGAGCAACTGGCTCATTTCTTAGTAGCATTCAAGAAGCTACAAGTCAATATCTCTTTTACAGATGTATTGGAAAAGAACACTTCCTATACGGCCTGTCTAAAAGGCATTCTTTTTGAAAAGAAGGACCTAAGGGGAGATGAGACTGTGGTACTGACCAAAGAATGCAATGCTTTAGTCCAGAATGAACTACCAAGGAAGATGCCCGACATAAGGAGCTTTCAGCTCCTATGTCCTATTGGAAAGATCACTTTTGACAAGGCTCTGTGTGATCTTGGCTTGAATTTAAATCTGATACCTTCATTTGTGATGAAAAATCTAGGAATTCAAGAGGCACAAGAAACAAGGATTACCTTGCATGAGGACTGGATGGTGTTCAAGGTTCTTGACCCTCCATTACCCCTGACAAGGGAGGCACTTGCATAAAGGATTCAGCATTCAAGCCTCCTCCCTTGATTGAAACCAATTCAATCCCTCCTAAGACCAAACATAAGTTTGGTGTTGGATGTACACTATCCACCAAGGAGGAAGGCCCTAAAAGAAAGATGCCTAGGGGCTGGAAAACCAAAAAGATCCCTACTAAAGGCTTCTCACCATGGAAGATGGTAGTATTCACTTATCTCATCATGGTATTCACCATGGAAGAGGGAAGTGGCAAAAAGGGACACCAACATATTGCTGCAAGCCCAACCCTGCCTTATGCAGTGAACAAGAGCCTGTCTCTTAAGCGTATTAAGCTAATCTATGAGAGCTCAAGAAGGACGCTTCTAGTAAGGAGTAAGAGTTTAATCCTCTATGACTACCTTTCTCCTTGAAAGGAGCTATCCGTCAAGCTAATGACATTAAAGAAGCGCTTGTTAGGAGGCAACTGAAGAACTGAAGATTGATGGTTTAGAAGTTATAGTAAATACTCGTTACAAGTATAGTTACTAAACCAAGCAATCAACCTTTCTTACAAAAGTTTTGGTTGTCACAAGTAACAAACCCCTTTTAAATTGATAACCGAGTATTTAAACCTCGGGTCGTCTTCTCAAGGAATTGCAGGGAGGTATGTTCTTATTATTGGTTATGAGTCTTGTAAATTAGGGGTTTTAGAAAGTAAGAAAGCAGTATGTTGCATGAGAAGAATAAGATAAATAAATAACAATAAAATAAACCCTTGGCAAAGTATAAGAACTGGAAGTCCTATCCTTATCTATATGTCCGTTATTTTCTGTATACATGCATTTATATGATTGAGGCCATCATTTCATTCAGCTCACTTACCCAAATAGCCTACCTTTCATCAACCATTGTTAGCCAATTTTGAGCCTATTTAATCCCTTTCGTTCTTAATTTTAGCACATCACTACCCCTAAGTAAAAAACAATAAATGTCCCTTAATTTGGATCTTTGATTAGCTTAGGCTAGTGAGGGTATGTATCATGTGGGTATGGGAAACTTGGGACATTGGTTGAGGTAAAAGTGTATTTTGTATTTTTGTTGAAAGTATTGGAAATTGGGTACATATTCATGCACTAAATGTAAAACCATATGCATTGATGCCTTTGTATATATTTTAGATTGAAAAGAAAAAAGATGTGAAAAAAAATGTAAAAAAAAATATAAAAATAGAAAGAAAAAAATATATATGTGGAAGGAAAAAAATGCAATAAAAAGGGGACAAAAATGCCCCAAAGCAAAGTAATAATAAAAATGCATATGGAATGTGAATTAAAGAGAATGCATGAGTATGTGAAAAAGTGGAAATCATGGGTAGCTAGGCATTGTATTAGAATTGTATAGGTTGTTATATGTGTTTGGTGAGAGCTTAGGTTAATCAAAGATGCAAATTTCAAGCTCACTTGACCATATGCATCCTTACCCTTACCCTAACCCCATTACAACCTATGAATAAGACCTCATGATGAATGTATGCATGCATTGAATAATTATTGATTGTTAGAAGAAAAAAAAATCTTGGAAAGCATGAGTAGAAGAGAATTGAGTGAATCGACCCTATACACTCGAGCGACTAGAGCGGATACACTTCCGGTGAGGGTTCGATGCTCAATTCCTTATTCCCGGCTTTCATGAGCTTTCTTCTTGCAAGTCTATTTGAACTTCAATTTTTATATTTGAATTGGTAGGATTCATGAATCTTCATATGATCTTAGCCCTACCTGTTTATATATGTTCTTGGAGATTGATTCATTTTTAACCAAGTAGGTAGAAGTATCTTGCATTTAGTTGCATTCATATAGATAGATTGTATATAGTTTCTTTACATTGAATAAATGTTCATACCCCTTTTCTTGTCTTTCTTGGTTTAGCATGAGGACATGCTTAGTTTAAGTGTGGGGAAGTTTGATAAACCCCAATTTTGTGGTTTATCTTATGTTGAATTTAGGGGATTTTATTAACTTTTCTCACATTTATTTAATGAAATAGCATGATTTTGTGAATTGCTCCTAATTTGTGCTTAAAAGTAAAAACATGCCTTTTAGGCCTTAAAATTGCTAATTTTAATTCACTTTAATTCCATTCGATGCCTTGATATGTTTGTTAAGTGATTTCAGGTTTAAAAGGCAAAGATTGGGTTGAAAGAATGAAGAAAAAGCATGCAAAAATGGAGAATTCATGAAGAAATGAGGATTTGCTGAACTGAAGGCCACACGCACGCGTCACCTACGCATACGCGTGAGATGGAAATTTGCAAGAGACGCACGCGTCACCCCACGCGCACGTGTGACCATAGAATCAGCAATTGACATGCATGCGTCATCCACGCGGACGCGTGATGTTGGTCACGTGACTAGTAAAGGCAAAACGTTGGGGCCGATTTCAAAGTTCATGGAGGCCCAAATCCAACTCATTTCTGATGCTTTTGAACCCAAGGATGGAAAGGAATTGAGGGGGGTAGGAGCACATAGTTTGAGTTTTCATTATGTTTTAGGGTAGACTTCTAGAGAGAGAGGCTCTCTCCTCTCTCTAGATTTTAGGGTAGTTTATGTTAATTTTTCTTAGATCCAAGTTATAATTCTTGTTTTGATTTCAATTCTCTATATATTTTAGTGTTCTATTGTCTTAATCTTATTAGTTTCTCTTGTTAATTTCTTGTTTGCTCTCTTTTATGTTTATGAACAATTGTTAGATCTCAATTTCTTCTCATGCAATTTTATATTTCTATGTCTTTTGATATTTACTTCACTTGTTATTATTAATTCCTTGCTTTTGTTAGTTATAGCTTTTATTAATTCTTGCATTTTGTGATGTTTACTTTTATTGCACACTATGTGTTTGATAGAATATTTTGTAGGATGACCATGCACCTCGAATTTCTCATAACCATTATCACCAGCCCAAATTAGATGCCAGTTTTTAGACTCCTTCCTAACCTTCTCAAGCCTACTTTTGATAACTGGTGATAGTACTCCCACGTGATTTTCCAACTTTACCTTATTCCTAGCCATTGTACGCATTACAAACATTCCGACTTCCTCTAGCAGTGTGATGATTTGCTTTCCTCATTCTTCCTTTATCTTTGAGTTAAATACTTCACATGCATTATTGCAAATAGAGTCCAACTTCGACTTGTGACTGAACTTTGACCATGTCCATGAATCCCCTGGCCATTTTTCCAGATATGCCCAGGCATCCCGTTAGCCTCTAATCTTATCCATTAACTCCTTGAACTGCTGGTACGTAGTGGCCCGTGCGCAATCCCACAACAATCCGCTTAGCTCCAAGTCTTTCCATTGTTTATTGAAATTACGTCACAAATGCCACACACAGAAACGGTGATGCACATTAAACATCACCTCCCTTATGGCTGGAATCAAACCCTGCAACAGAAATTGAGACAGCATAGCCATGGTGAGTGAGAACACATAATGATTCACCATAACAGTCCTTAACTTTCACCCCATGCACCATAATAGACCCTGACTTTTAAAAAATACACTATAACAGTCCCTAACTTTCAAAATGATTCACCATAATAGCCCTTAATATTTACATCGTGCAAACAACATAGTCCCATTCCAATTTTGCAAATCAGTTCATATTCAACCCAAATAAAATTCACCAAACTGATTTCAAGAACAACTCATTAACGATTGCTTATGCTATTATGCAGACTTTCTGATTTCAAGAATCAATAATCAATATATCATCATCATTAACCAATGTTACTCACACACATACAAAATCAAATAAATAATCCTTATTCAATAATCATTAAGCTTTTTGCATCAATATATTTAATTAGTATAAGCCTAACATCAGATTAAAAACAACATAAGCAATGAAAAGTAATAATCAGTATTTCAATAATCAAATTAAATCAATAAATCAATAAGCATAACATTAGAATAACAACCATTAGACTTTTTGCATCAATATATTTAATAAGTATAAGCCTAGCATCAGATTGAAAACAATACAAGCATAAAAAGTAATAATCAGTATTTCAATAATCAAATCAAATCAGTAACCACTAACAACCAAAATGCATCAGTATTATTATTATTCAAATGGAATGTATCTATTATTAAAAGTAATCATTAGTATTTCAATATTAAATAGAATGTATTTATTATTATTATTATTATTATTATTATTATTATTATTTAACTAATATACCACTAACCACCAAAATGCATCAGTAAATAAAAATCAAACATACCTTTTGCATATCAAAAATAAAACACCACCCGTGTGTCTTGTAGTCTCTAAGGTCTTGATGCAACAATTCCAAGAACCACTTCCAATTATCTTTATTCTCGACGTTCACAATTGTCCATGCAATCACGTAGATGTGGTGATTAGCATCTTGCCCGAAGCTGACAATATTTGGCCTCCAAATACGGTCTTCAAGAAAGCACCATCAAGACCAATTAGTGGACGGCAGCTAGCTTTAAAATCGTTCTTGGAATCGGCTAAGCACACGTACATCTTCTCCAAGATTGGTCCCCATGTGGCTGTGGAGTTGTGCAAATTTGAACAGTTGATCCTGAATTGGTCTTGAGTAAAGTAAGGCCGTAGTCTCTCAACATAGCATATTGTGCCTTCTCATCCCCATAAACCACATTTCTAGTATCACTCAGTGCTCTTGAAATTGAATTCCTATTGAGGGATAGATCATACTTTGTCTTGAAGAATGTTGTAACATCATAATGTCTAAAGTTAGGATACTTCCTCACTTTCTTTACCAGCTTACTTGCAACCCAGTTTCGGTTTGCATCCCTATTCTTATCCTCTCTAGGACAAGTATGATCATCCATGAAAGTCTTCACTTGCCAGCAGCTGTCCTCATAGTCCCTTGAGGCATAAATCACCCATTTACATTCTTTGACTTTACATATTGTCCTTACTCTTTTTCTATCATTTTTCTTAAACTTGATACGCCTTTCCTCTTGGATGGTGTAC
This sequence comes from Arachis ipaensis, assembly GCF_000816755.2. Taxonomy (NCBI): domain Eukaryota; kingdom Viridiplantae; phylum Streptophyta; class Magnoliopsida; order Fabales; family Fabaceae; genus Arachis; species Arachis ipaensis. The sequence goes on from NC_029793.2 coordinate 104,678,849, forward strand.
TCCCTCACAGCCTCTTTGAAGTCCCATTTGGTATTAAATTTCATTTCGACTTCTAAGTGCAGTTCACCAAACCTTGAACCCTCTCAAAACACTGAAAAAACTTCTAGAATCATCGTCTTCATCCAGCTCATCTTCATAATTTGGTGGGGTTTTCATCTCCAACGAATGCCATGAATTTGCACCATCAGAATCAGCTCCGGGATCATAAGCATTATAGTCTTCAACCTTTGCATCCCCCACAAAACCAAGATCAACTTCTTGATCTAAAACATCTTCCACAAATGCATCATAATCAACTATTATCTTCTCTTTACCCTTACCAGATGCACCTGTAGGACCATTCTTCAATTTCACATCCTTCCTTCTTGAGGAAGAAATATTAACCAAATCAATCAAATCAGAGGAGCTGTCATCCCCTACTAGCTTATAACTTTCATCTTCAGCACTATCATAGCTATCAGAGGAGTCTTCATTAGAAGATAGAACAATTTCAGGAACCTTTACTGACTTATCTTTTGCAACATATCTTCGACAGTGTCTCATGCTCATGGTTGTAGACCTCAGACAATACTTCCTGAACAAATTGGTTTTGGATTGTGTTGATTTATGTGTGAATTTTGGGATTGTCTCAGGCTTAGGCTTAAGTTTGGCTTTGGTGGGTTCTTGATTCTTAGGAATAGAATATATGCTCTTGGACTTAAGGCTGGGCTCTACAATTGGTTTCTGATCAGCATAGGGTTTAAGATCAACAACTGGAGGGGACACGTTATGATAAGCATGGGTAGAAGTGTTTGGAATGACCCTGGCTTCCTTACCAACATCTCCTACTTGATCATCAACATATACCATAACCTCTTTTCCTTCCAGAATCTCAGGTGTTGACACTTCATGCTCAATGAACACATCAACCAGACAATTGTTTTTCTTAGCAAAGAAACACATCTCCCTTAACTCTCCATCATTGTTTAACCTCCTGAGTCCAACCTCTAGACTCCTACCTAGAACAAGCCACCAACATTCCTTCATCTTGTCATACCCAAGCTCTTTATGGTAATTCCTAATATAGAAAACATCTAATGTATCTTCATCAATATCACCCAAACAACTTTTCTTATTAGGAGAATAAACCATCCTTCCTTCTTCATTTTTTTCAAAGCTACCCCCATGATGGAACATAATGTCAATTAGATTTTCCATCTGCATCAGAAATAAAAATTGTACACATTAACTCAATGACCATGGTCACAACCCAAAAATCAACAGATTGCATTTCATGGATGGTAAAAAAAAAAAAAACTTTTCCCTGTTTCATTAGGCAAAAATAGAGCATGTTTAAAATCCATAACCTAACATAACAATATATAAAACCTTAAAACTTTATCAATGATGAAAACACCCCACCACAAACAAGCAGAAAGCCAACTAAACCCTTGAAAATCAAGCTATGATTGTCAAAAAAAAATAAGGGCACTGTGTACTCACCTCAATAACAACAACAATAGTGCTTCCTCAATAACGGCACTGTGAACTCCACGATGACACTTGTAGTCCCGCAAAATTGTCGAACTCGCAAACCCTAAACAACTACACTAAGCCTTCACCATTGTCAGAGGAAGAGGGAGTTTAAGCATTTTGGTGTTGGAGAAAGGAAGGAGAAGACTGTGAGTGATCAAAATCCATATGGCTCTAACGTTTTATTTTCTTCATTCAGGTAGAATGGTGATGTTTTACTCTCTTTAGGCACCAAAACCCTAAACGACACTGTATGGAACATCCACCATGGTAGCCACTTGTCAGATCAGCACTCCGATTTGCTGACTCAGGCCAGAAATAAGCTTGGGGACTTTTATGGAGCCTGAGTTCAATCTCGAGGACCAAAATGGTGCAATTGAAAATTCAGGGGTGAAATTGGTGCAGGGGCCAAATCCGAGGGACCATTTTGGGGATTTAGTCCTCTAACAATTTGTCCTTGGCTAATTATCATCCCTACCACATAATCGTCATAAAATGCCAAATTACACTATTATTATGTATGATAATTCCGTGTATTATATATATAAGGGTAAACTATCAAAATTTTCTCTAATTTTTTAATACGCTAACAAAAATATCTCTCATTTTGGTTAACAATAAAAATATCCAACGTTAAATATATATTCTCAAAAAAAATTTTAGAGAATGAATTTTGATACAGTTTTTCGCAAGCTTGATTAGAAAAATAAAATATTTTTATCCCTAAAATTTGGTAATTTTATGTTAAGTATCTGTGATTTGAAGGGAAAAGAAAAAGTGGGATCTAGCTCAACACGGATATGGGTGGGTAATTTGGTTGGGCCTGGGTTTTTTAGTCAATGGGTGTGAAATTTCTTGGTTACCACTAACGTACCTGTGGCCCAATGAAACTAAGAAACTTCAGACCAAAAAGAAAATGATTTGGCGCAAACCAGTACGTGAAAAAGATTAAAAGGGTAAACTAAGTTTGCCAAACTAGTTACACTAGTTAAGCATTGACCATGGGCTTTTTCTTTCTTCCATTGTTTCAGAAAACCGCATTTTACATACCCACCACAAACACACACAAATACATAATTAAGACATAGATGTTAGTTAACTTAATACTACACTAAACACTATTGATGAATATTTGTTTTTATCAAAATAGTTGTCTATAAAATCTACCGTTGGATTAAAATTTATATAAATTGTATATCAATTCAAAATCGTTTGATATTTTTTTTTATAGATTAAAATTGATGATGATATAAAATTTTAAAACACATATATTTTAGATCATATCTATAAATTTCATGTCAATCCAAAATCATTTGATATACTTGTTGTTAGTTACATTTATTATCTTTTAAACATTTTGAATTTAAATTTATAATTAGAAAGAAAAAATAATCCAAAATTTTCAAACCAAATAAGTTAAATTACCAAGTTTGAATAACCCTAGCTAGATAAAGCAAAACAAACCGGGTCAAGGACAAGAAGTGTATATAGAGTTAGCAAAGCCCAATTTGGTAATTTTATACCGCGTGTGCTGCGGTTCATGCACGTGGATGTGAGATTGAATAATTTGGTCTACCACCTAGGTTAAATGATGATGATACACGTGCATATATTGGTTCATGAATGGGGGGCAAAAGAGGAAAAACATACAAAAGCAAGAAACACAAAGAAAATGGGTAGATACATAGATAAATAGATAGATGGATAATCATCTATCTCATTTGCCATGTTTCTTTGTTCTTCTTTTCCATTTTGGGGACCATTTTCTTAAAGAAATGTCTACTCAAAGTGGAACACAACTCCTTGAATTCTGATGAATGTGAGGCTTTCATTAATTCATTCACAACCATGGTTTCTCAACATGGCCAATGCATACTCCATCACCATTAGTACCCCAATATATATAAACCATAATAATTAAATTAGCAAAAGTAAAGTCAATTTTTTCTTTTGTTTAATTAATATATATACACATGCATAGAGTTATCAATTGACATAACGTAACATTCATATATACTCTTGATTTGGCCATTTTGAACCTTAATTTCCAAAAGCATGATTGTAGTGGGATCTTGGTAAGCCACACTTAGGTGTTAGGTGTCCATCAAATAGAGGTTTAATTTGGAAAAATGAAAAAAAGCGCAAAATAATTGAGTGTTTTGTTTGATATGAGAAAAAAAAAAAAAGGAGACTTTCGTTTCATAAAAAAAATGACTTTGAAAATTGCTTTTCATATTGGTGATGGGTCCAAATATAGTCCAGAACAATCGTCATTCCACTTTCACTTTAATAGTTTAATTTCAATACATTTATAGGTTTATGCATTCGCCAATAAATCAAAGCTAATAAAGGTTTTCTTTAATTTATTTGTGTTCACCAAAGCTTTGAGCTCTATTATTTCCTTTTTGATTGCAATCATAAAAATAAAGAATAATCGAAGTATCATTATTGGGATATTTTTTTAAATTGATTTCGCGGAAAAAGCATGAGTGACGTATTACATATAGTTTCTTTTTAACCTGTATATTATTTCTTATAAATAATAAACGCAGAAATGGCCAAATAATTAATACTAAATCATTAAATCCTTGTAGATTGAATAATTAAGAAGTCTTTAACTACTTAACAAGGACTTTAAATAGGGTTAAATTAAAGTAGAATGGATCAATAAAAAAAAACATTTCTAGGTCAACTTCTATCAAACTTTTTCTTTTGATCAAGAATAATATTTTCGTAAATAAAAACTAGTTATATGGACATGTGATGTGTAACATGTAACAGCTGAGCAATCCAGTGATCACAAATTAACATTATGTATATATACAAATATACGCCAGCTTTTAGTATGTGGTTTCGATCGTCTTATATTATTTCATGTTATCACCTGCCTGGTTCATCACAAAATTAATATGATAAATTAATCTATATAATAATAATAATG
>NC_029793.2:104683429-104684541 GCF_000816755.2 Arachis ipaensis
GTGTATATTTTATAAATAAAAGAAAGAAGAATATTATTTTAATATTTTTCAAAAGAAAAAGAGTGTAATTTTCTCATATGATAATGATGATAGTAGAGATTCTAATAAACCAATATACATAACAGAAAGCATGGAATAGACACTAATTAATCACATCATCAATGAGCTAAATTTTGCTAGATAGAGCCGATAGTTTGTCCAAGAAGTTTTGTAAAACATGTCTTAACTATAACTAGGACTTTAATTTATCCATGCATGCATATATAGAGAAAGCACTAAACATTATGTCCTAAAATTAAAGTGAATTATTGTTATGTTTCTTAGTGGACTACCTTTCACAAACTTCACTGATTATTGTCTCAAACACTGATTCTTCTTCTGTTGCTAACTCTTTTCTTCTTTTTCTCTTCTTCTTCTGTGTTGCTAACTCTTTTTTTCTTTTTCCCCAACTCTTGATGAGAAATTTAGAGTAATAAATGACAGGCGATGTTTCTGGGAATCAAAGTGACATCATGTTATGTCACCCCAAGTAGAAGTATTATTATGATCATCATAGCAAATTTGACTTCATATATATAATTAAACATGAGATCATAGCTAGAAGTATGGGAATATAAGATCATAGAATAGTTGGTTTTGACCCCTCAAAATTAAACGTGATTTCAAATTATGATTTAATAGTCAAATTCGTCCCTAAAAGATTATTTATTCTTTAAATTAGACCTCAAATAATTTTTTTAGTTATATTAGTTTTTGAAAGATAAAATATAAGTCAAATTGGTCCTTCCGTTAGTTAGATGATGACGTGTCACATTAAGTGTCACATGGCATAATGATGTGGTAGGTTAATGCCACATGTCGCAAGATGATTGGTTGACGTGTTAGGTTAGTGACACCTAAAACACCACATGTCACTTGATATATAAAAAGGTTATTTACAATCAAAATAGTCTCTGCAAGTCTAGACGTAAATCATTTTCTTCTCTAAAATTTTAAAAATTAATCAAATTAGTCCTTATATAAATTTCTTTTATTTTTGTTCATAATATTAAATTTAAAATATTTTTTATAGTATTAATTTTAATATTATTTATAGACCTTAATAAAAAAAA
>NC_029793.2:104686613-104705748 GCF_000816755.2 Arachis ipaensis
AAATTTTAAAGATTTAAATTTTAAAATAACTACTATATTATTTAGTGAAATTTAAAATATTAAATTTTTAAATATATAATCAACAATAATTTGATAAACTCATTTAAATAAAAAATTTTACTATAAAAAAAATTTACAATAAAAATGTAAAATTTTAAAATACAAATGACAAAATAATTTTATAATAAGTTAATTATTTTTATTATTTTATGTAAAGAGAATTTTGTTTATTAAGGTCTAAAAAATAATAATAAATTAGTACCATAAAAAATATTTTAAATTTAATATTATGAAGAAAAATAAAAGAAATTTATATAAGGACTAATTTGATTAATTTTTAAAATTTTAGGGATGAAAATGACTTATGTCTAGACTTTCAGAAACTATTTTGATTGTAAATAACTTTTTCACATGTCAAGTGACACGTCAACCAATCATCTTGTGACACGTGGCATTAATCTATCACATCATCATGCCATGTGGCACTTAACGTGATACGTCATCATTTAACTAACGGAAGGACCAATTTGACTTACGTTTTATCTTTTAAAAACTAATATGACTAAAATAATCATTTGAGAACTAATTTAAAAAATGAAGGAACCATAAAAGATACCACCATTTCTGTCTTGCCAAATAGCCCACACCGTTGCTACAAAGATATAGTTGTTGTAACACCCCAATTAACCCAAGCCTTGCCTCTAGCCGTAAAGCAAGGGTTAACCAAAGGTTACGACAATTCTAAGGCTTATACATATTTATATAGAAAGAATAATATAATCTAGAAGCCCGATGAAGGAATAAAACTTAAAGTTAGAGTATGAAAAGCGCAAAACGCATAAACGGAGCAACTAACTTAAAGCACAAGAAATATATACAATTTATATCAAAATATCATAGTATAATATTAGAAGGATCTAGCCACGACTCGCGGAGTTTAAGCCGGCTAGCCATATACAGACCATACATGAAATCAGACAGTAAAAACAGCTTATACAAATTTTGTTCTCTCAATACATGCCTCTAGGCTAAACAAAATACAAAAGTGAGAGATGTATAGCAAAATAAATCAAGGGACTCAAAAGGTATCTGGATCCTCCGCTTCTGTTACTATCCAAGCAACTCACTGAGGTGGGTTGCGACCTGTATCTGAAAAACAACAACAACGTATGGAATGAGAATCGGAGGTTCTCAGTATGGTAACAGTGCCCAATGATGTAAGATGTAAGGCTCCGGGACGCCGAAGGCAATCCTAGAACTTCACATCACATACGGATATTCAAGCTTAGAATAACATAAATAAATTAGGAACTTAAACCATAAACCGAGTTATCTAAACTTAGGAAAAATTCTAACTAATACTAATCACACCGCTGTATCCCAAAGTCATCGCCAACCTAACCTCCGTGGATCCTATCGCCACCGCCTATCTAACCTCCTCAACACCAAACAAACACAGATAACGCAGACAAGGAAACCACAGGTAGTATTCATATATATATATATACAAGTAATTCAAGAAGCAAGTAGGCATGCTATACAATTAAGCAAACTCAAGTAAACAAAGCAAGCAAGCATATAGAAGATGCATATGATGAATGTCTGCCCTATTGGCTGTGATATCACATGTCGGTTATTGCCAAACCCGACAGAAAATCCGGTCGACAACTCCCGGATTAGTCTCTCTATTGCGCATAAGGAGGAAAATTCCGAGGGATGAGTGCCCTACCACCTTCTCCTTTTAGAGAGAAATATTCCGAGGGAGCGTGCCCTACCACCTTCCTCTGGTTGCCGTATGATTCCGTGGGTTAGTGCCCTACCACCTTGCAATCAGAGAGAAATCACATTTTTAGGAGGAATAGTTTCGAGGGATAAGTGCTCTACCACCTTCTCCTTTCAGAGGGAAATATTCCAAGGGAGCGTGCCCTACCACCTTCCTCTGGTTGCGAGAAATATGAGTGAATGAGAAGCCCAGCTTCAACTCTCACATCTGAACATAGGCGGGAGATTGCCACAGCCCCGACGACGGAGAACAATGCATACCGTAATCACATATTCAGTCTTAGAGGCCACTCCTCTAAACACACCTCCACTCATACTCTTCACAACCATCATAAATTCCCAGGTTCCATTCCGAACTCCTTAGTTCATCAGTTTTCTCAAATTTTCTATCAGCAATCATCATACTTACCACTCTTTCTTCTCGCTCAACTAACTCATCCTCACTACACCAGAGACCTAAACCTCCGTTTACTAACTTTTCATAGTAAAACCCAAATTAAACCTCCTAAGACCTTTCCCATATTTCAACATCCAAAAATTGAGCCCAAGAGTCTTAAAATGGTGTTATAGAAGCTTACAACCTTGTTGGGAAGGTAGAATAGTTGAAAAACAAGCAAAATTTGAGAAACATGGCGTGTGTGGTCGCACAGGGGTGTGTGCGTGCGCATGCCCAGGAGATTTTAAAATGTGTGCGTACGCACAGGGGTGTGCGTATGCACAGGTGGCAAAACTTACAAAATCTATTCACTTGCACAACCTGTGCCAGCGCCCCTAACAGACTGGCCTTCCCGACGTGTGCATCCGCACAGGCCTGTGCATCCGCACAGGTTGAAATTCTTCCTTAGATATGTGCGCGTACAAGCTATGCTAGCGCTGCAAACAGAACGCATTTTCCTGCCTGTGCGTGCGCACAGGTATGTGCATTTGCAAAGGTTAAAATTTTCGCAGGGTGTGCGTCCGCACAAGGGTGTGCGCTCGCACATATCAGAAATCATGAAATTCTGCAACCTTACAGAATTTCAGATTTTTAACACCAACTTTGAATGATTATAACTTTCTTACAAAATTCTAATTTTCATAAACTTTATATCGATTTAAAGGGTTTTCAAAGATCTTTAATTCTAACTAAATTTCAATCAATTTCAAAAATCGAGGCAAAAGTTATGATCAGACAAAGTTCACCAAAAACTAACTTTTACCCAAAATCACAATTTCCACAATTCCTTTATAAAACACAACCAAGACCAAACCAAACCATTCCAAACTTCATTTCTCATCAATATTAACTCTTTATGTCATATAATACCAAGCACACCACAATTTCCTTTACCATTCATCATCCTCAACTTCCACATCAATAAATCACATTATAATCAATCCTCATTAATACTTTTCCAACTACCTTACCAAATCATCAACATTATCATCATATATACTAACACAATCCACTTCTCAACTTCACAATTCATTCATCCTTATCATATCATTATTAATCATCATAATCAAACTCAACAACCATCAACTCATCATAAATCAACATATAACAACATTCAATACTCATCAACCATATCACAAGCCTCCATCAACAACAATAAGTCTCACACTTCTCATCAACCTTTATAATAATTAAAATACCAATAATCATCATCAAATCATATAATCATTAACATCCTTTATTCCAAACCACGACAACATTTTACATTAACTTATTACCTTAATTTTCCATAATCTTCATTATCCACCAATATAACTAATCACCATAAATACTCATCAATTACATCAATTCACACATAATTATTTATGTACCAATATCATTCAATCCTATCTTAGGGTCAACTAACCTAAGTGTCCAGAAACATTACATATTACATAAAGGAAACCGAAACCATACCTTGGCCGATTTCCAAACACTCTAAACACCAAAATGAAACCGTCAAACTTGATCCAAAGCCTCAACCAACTCCAACAAACACCAAAGCTCAAACTAACAACACATATATCACCAAAATCAAAACCTAAGATACATAAAATAACTAAACACAATAGTTTAGGTGAAACCTTACCTTACCCAATGAGATTAGAGGTAAAATCCAATAATTACCCGCTACTAGAGATCACCTAAACAAGCAAAACCACAAAACTTGCTCAAAAACTAAACCTAAAACGTGCAGAAACTTGGGGCACGAAAATGGGGAGTGAGATGCATTCTCTTACCAGATTTCTTTAGACAGAAAGGAAGAGCTCGTCGAGAGCTTTGCGTGGCCACAAACGGCTTGTCAATCGGAGGTCCGTAGCTCAAGTTATCGCGAGTTGAAGTGAGGAGTAAATAGTATTTTCTTCTTCCTCTTCTCCCCTCTCAATCTGATGTGTGTGTGTGTTTATGAGATGAGGGTTCATTAATGAACCCTTATATATGTTGGACTTGGGCCCAACTTGGGCCCGGTCCAACCCGTTAGCGTTTTTAGCCCGTTTGGCCTAACTTTGGGCCAAACCTTTAACACTAACGCCCGGTTTTCCATTCCTAATATGTTTCTAGGATTTTCGACTGTTTTCACTTTTTCTCTCACAGAACTGGGCAGACTTAAATCGGTTTGACCGGTTCAACTGTCGATTCGTAGCTTTTTACGGTTTTTCGCAAAAAACACATTTTCTGACTCGGAAAGACCTATTGAGTCCAAAAATTATATTTAAATCCCAAAATTCTCATTCTAACTTTTCGGAACTTAATTTGGGCATGTAAAAATTATTTTATTCGTGAAAAATCCGGTTCTTACAGTTGCCATTTTTGAAACCTTGCTTGAACCAATCGAAAAGATCCAGATGAAAAAAATTGACATTCGAGAATCCCGTATAACCCAAAACCAGCTTCATCGTATCACAGTCTCGAAGAAAATGCATAATTGTATTTAGAAGATGGATACATCTAGTACAAATATTAGAAACAAAGAGATTTCGTTAAAACGGAGCTACTGAGTTGGTAGAAAAGAGTAGAGACAAAGCTACACCAAAATTTCACTTTTTCTAGTATGTGAATTTTCTAAAGCCAGGGCCAATTAATATCTTCAACCCAATTAACTTTCTTTTTAGGCAGCCACTTATATCCAGATTTAACTAAATATAACTTAGAAGTAGAGTTTGTCCACATCCAATCCGAACTACCATTCGTAGCACAAATAGGAGAATAACTCACAATATCATCCTTTATTTTATCAGTAATAAAAGAATAAATTCTTTTCAAATACCAAGAATCATTCTTTTATATATATATATATATCCTTGATTCTCATGTCTAATTCAACAATTTTTTAAAATTTCACTTTAGCATCCACCGGACCTGATTACATCCAATTATCAAATTAGAAAGATTTATTAAATGAGTCAAATTTTTATACAAAATTTTTCACTAAAAATAGCTGCAGCATGAGAAGTTGCCTTCTAAATATTAGACAAAGAACTATTGGCAGTAACCTTAAAAATATTTCTATTTTTAAGGTATTTGTTAAGCATGAGCTAGACCCACAATTTATCATAGTTATTTGTTAATTGCCAAACTAATTTTTCAATAACAAGTAGATCGCCAAGCAAGAGTTCCTAATTACAAGACCTCCATATTTTTAGGAGTAGTTAAGGTTCTCCAAGAAACTAAATGTAACCCCGACTAGTAGCACTACCATTCCAGATGAAATTTTAATAGCCGCATCAATATTCAAACACATAGAGCTCAGGAAAGACTAACTTGCATTCTATAGATAAAAATAAAAGATAAAACAAGTTTGGCTAGGAAAACCTTACCAGCTCTATTGAGGAATCTCCCTTTCCAAGAAGCAAGTCTATTCCAAATCTTTTCCGTCACATTATTAAAATCTGCTTAATGATTCTAGTATATGTGAGAGGCACCCCAAGATATTCTCCAATGAGTTAGCAAATTGGATTGATGAAATACTTGTAAAGATATTTTTCCACTGAAACATTAAAAAAACATATTGTAAAATCCACGAAATTAGTGAATAATTAGATAATAAATAAATTATTAATCAAATAAATTAGGAAACAAAATTTTATAGTTTAATATGATATAGCTAATTAAAATAAGAATTTTGACACAAATTTTAAAGAATTTGGCCCAAGATTGGGCCGAACAGGCCGAACCGAGCGAACTGGGCCCATAATAGGCCCAAGGCCCAACTCAAACCTTTATTAATGAAGAGCTTAGATCTTCCATCCTCAAACCCTGAGGAAAACATGCTGCACAAGAGGAAAGGGGGAGGAAGGAGATACCAAAAACCCTTGCCTAATTTCAATTCTCAATAACTTTTGATCCGGAGCTCCGATCGCCGCACTGTTTACGGCTACGCGTTCGTCTTGAAATCCTCCACAAAATGCACCTAACAATTTGGTAAGGAATCAGCTATTTCTCTTCCAATCTCTCTCTCCTTAAATTCGAAAATATTAGGTTCTTGGGCTTTGGAATTTTGTGATTTAATGATGTTAGGTATGCTCAAGTGGTGCGGAATTACTGGACCTTGTCCCAATTTCTTGTTGGTAAGGTGAGGGATCTTTTACTCTTATGAAATTGGGTATATAGCAAATCCTATATTGATTTAGTGGTGTTTATATGATATTGGATTGAATTATATGTATTGATGGCAAATTTATGGAGTTGGAAGCTTGAGCTTTGGACTTGGTAGCTAAATTTTCTATTTAGAGAGGTTCGAAGCCTTGGATTTTATGGAACGATGGTCAATTATGATGTTTCGAGATTAACAAAGAATTGGCCACGGTATAATTTTGGTTTCTCGTATATAATATGTAATGTGTTGTGAAAATTTAGGCTAAATGACCATAGGATAAGTTTGGATTGAATGTTTTGTTGTTGAGGTGATTAGGGAACTAATATGTATATGTGTGCAATGAATTTGAGAATTGATATATGTATGTGAATATTGAAGAGTTATGAAAGATGATTGACGAGTGAATTAAAATGTATTGTGTGATTTTGGATTGTCGGGATTGAGAATGTGAATGTTGAGGATTCATTATAAGATTAATTATGAGTTATGTTGTGTTGGCTAATGGTATGAGTGTGGTGGAAGGTTGATGAGATGATCTATTGAATGAATAATAATGTTATTTTAATGTTTGAGTATGGAATTATGTTTGATTATGAGTTCTTGGGGTTGAAGTTGATGAGTTATATTGGTGGGTTGTGAAATGTATGAGAAGGGTTAAGATTGAATTTAGCTTGTTTTGGGTTGATTAAAAACTTGGAATGTTGGTTTTGAGTTGGAAAACTTGGTAAAAATAGAGGTTGATGTTTTTGATAAAAAATTGAATTTTGGCCGAACATCGGCAAGCCATAACTCGGTTTCCAGACCTCAAATCTTTTACAAATTTATTTCATTTGAAAATTGGGTTTTTGAAGTTTACACCGTTCGAAGAACGGATAAAAAATATTTTAAAACGAAAAAGTTATGCGCATCGGAAGTTTGGAGTAAAAAATTGAAAATTCTGCAGCATTCAACATTTTTGCCAATCTGTAGATCTTGCGTATGCGACCACTGCACGCAACGCGACCAACCTTTTCGGGATTGGCATCTTGCATATGCGAGCAGGGTGCTTACGTACGCGAGCAGTGGTTTTTTGAGGGGTTGCGTACGCGACCACCTGCACGCGACGCGACCAACCTTTTCGGGTTGGGCATCTCGCGTATGCGAGCAAGGTGCTTGCGTTCGCGAGCAGGGAAAAACTCACCCACGCGTACGCGTGGCCCACGTGTACGCTGATGAGCAGATATTTTATACGCTTTTTGGCATTACTTTCATAGAGTTTTAGTTATGTTTTGTTGAGTTTTAATATGTTTTAGTAGGTTTTAGTAAAAAATTCACATTTTTGAATTCTACTTTGAGTTGTTGTGTTTTCTTATGATTTTAGAAATTTTCTGGCTGAAATCGAGGAGTCTTGGCAAAGTCCGAGTCAGAGGCAAGGAAAATGTAGCAGATGCTGTTAGATTTTGACCTCCATGTACTCAAACGAGCATTTCTAGAGTTACATGGGTCCAAATGATGCGTTGTCAATGGCGCTGGAAAGATAACTTCCCGAGCTATCCAGCAATATATAATGTTTTATACTTTTCTTCGAAAGAGACTGCCCATATCGGGCGTTGAACGCCCAAAACACCCCCTTTCTGGCGTTCAATGCCCCAAGGAAACTCAAGCTAGCGTTGAACGCCCAATTCACCCCTTTTCTAGCATTCGACGCCACCCAAGGAGTACAAGGCAGCATAGACAACCCCCCTAATGGGCGTTCAATGCCCATTCCTCAAGTTGGACGCCAAGCTCAGCCCAAGCACTCAACCAAAGTAGGCCCAAGAGTGGATTTTTGCACCTCTAGTCTAGTCTATCATATTTTTGTACTTCTTAGTTATTAGGTTATTATATATAGGAGAAGATCATCGATGTTTAGGATCTTCTTCCACCTCTATTTTTGAATACACTAATTTCTGTACAGTATGAGCAACTAAACTTTCTAAGTTAGGGTTAGAAGCTCTGCTGATTCTCATGGATTAATAATATTACTGTCTCTATTTCAATACATATCTGATTCTATTCTTTGACACATTCTCGTTCTTTAATCTTATTAATTGGGGGTGAAACGTGACATTCATTCCTATTCTACATGGGTTCCGTGCGAGTCCTGACCCAGATAGCATTGAGCTGCAGCTAGAGAATACATCACGGATTCCAAGAGAGCACCTGGGCTGACTTTGGATATGTGACATGAAATCTCGTTGGTCGTGGGTTGCTGAGGTCTCTGTGGCGCTAAGGCTAGAGTCAGAAAAGCAGCATTCTCTGATCTAGAAGATCCGACCTTGTCTGTGGCATTTTGAGTAGGATCACAAAGGGGAGTGGATTGCTTAGAGCTTCATCTTCGGCCGTACTGAGAAATGATGAGTTAACTTGATGAGAGGACATGAGTTAATCACTTACGGCTGCTATTGAATGAGTCATTCATTATTGAAGTAGACAGTAAGAAATGTTAATCCGGAAAGAATAAGCATCTCCGAAGCCTTAACTAATTCCTTATCACTATTTTTACATCAATCTGGTATTTCTTCCTTTTACTATTTGTTTTTGCTTTCAACAAACAACCATCTTTTCTAATCGCCTGACTAAGATTTACAAGGTAGCCGTTGCTTGCTCAATCCGACAATCCTCGTAGGATTCAACCCTCACTCACCTGAGGTATTACTTGGACGACCCGGTGCACTTGCTGGTTCAGTTGTGCAGAGTTAAATTTCGCGCACCAAGTTTTTGGCGCCGTTGCCAGGGATTGTTCGAGATTGACAAACTACCAGACTATCTTGTTGCTTAGATTAAGTACTTTTTACAGTTTATTTGCTCTTTTACTAGTGTTTCTTGTTTTCTTTTCCAAAAATTTTTCAAAACATTTTCTTTTCTTTAGTAATCTTTATCTTTTGTTTGAGTCTTGTGTCAGATTTTAAGTTTGGTGTCCCTTTTCATTTTTATCTTTTTCTTTGAATTTTCGAAATTGTTCTTGTTTTCTTTCATGATGTTCGAAACTTTCTTGGTAATTCTTCTAGTTTGATTTCAAAATTTTTAAAGTTGGTATCTATTGGTGTTTTTCTTTTAAATTTTGAAAAACACTAGTGTCTTTGATCTTAAAATTTTTAAGTTTGATATCTTATCTTATTTTAAATTCAAATTTCAAAATCATATCTTATCTTTCTAGATTCTTGATCTTTATCTTTCTTATCTTTTGATTATCAAATCTTATTTTAGCTATCTTGTTTTCAAAATTTCAATTTTGAATTTCAAATCTTTAAAAAATCTTTTCAAATCTCATCTTATCTTATTTGACTTATTCTTTAAAAAAAATTTTAATTTCAAAATTTTTTCTTGATTTCCTCTTTCAAAATTTTCAAATAAAATATTTTTCTTTCCAATTCCTTTTAGTTAGTTACTTGTTCTATCTTATTTTAATTTTAAAAGTTTAGTATCTATGTAATTCTGTTTCTCTCTCTTCTATTTTCGAAAACTTCCTACTTCTTTCTCTCTCATTATTTTCGAAATTCCTCTTCTTCTTTCTTTCTTTATTGTCGAAAATTTCATCTCTCATACCCTCTCTATTTTCGATTATTCTTTTAAGTAAAATACACCTTTATTTTCTTTTTCTTCTTATCTCACTGTGAGTTCTCTATACTCTGACATAGAAACTCCCATTCTTTCTCTTTCTTGGTTCTCTTTTCTTGTTTATGAGCAGGAACCGAGGTACAGAACCTCTCTTTGATCCTAAACCTAAGAGGACTCTAAGAAAGCGTTTACAACAAGCTAGAGCACAACACTCTGGAGGAGACCTCACAGAGCTTTTCGAACAAGAAGTTGAAAATACAGACATGGCAGCCCATCCTAATGATGAAGGAGACGCAAGGAAGGTCCTTGGTGACTTTACTGTCCCCACTTCTGACTTCTATGGGCGCAGCATCTCCATACATGCCATTGGTGCAAATAACTTTGAGCTAAAACCTCAACTGGTCACGCTAGTTCAACAGAACTACCACTTTCATGGACTTCCACAGGAAGATCCCAACAAATTCATCTCTCATTTCTTGTAGATCTGTGATACTGTCAAGACCAATGGAGTGGATCCTGAGGTTTACAAGCTTATACTTTTTCCCTTTGCTGTAAGGGACAGAGCTAGGCTCTGGCTGGATTCTCAGCCTAAGGAAAGCCTGAACTCTTGGGAGAAGGTGGTCAATGCATTTTTGACCAAGTTCTTTCCACCTCAGAAACTGAGCAAGCTTAGGGTGGAAGTTCAAACCTTTAGACAGAAAGAGGGTGAATCCCTCTATGAAGCCTGGGAGAGGTACAAGCAACTGATCAGAATGTGCCCTCCTAATATGATCTCAGATTGGACCATGCTAGATATTTTCTATGGTGGCCTTTCTAAATTGTCCAAGATGTCATTAGACCACTCTGCAGGTGGATCACTCCACTTGAAGAAAACGCCTAAAGAGGCAAAGGAACTCATTGACATGGTTGCAAACAACCAATATATGTACACTTCTGAGAGAAACCATGTGAATAGTGGGGCTACTGAGAAGAGAGGAGTCATGGAGGTAGTCACTCTGAATGCCATATTAGCTTATAATAAGATTCTAATCCAACAGGTCAACATGATTTCTCAGCATTTGACTGGAATGCAAGCTGCAACTGGCATCACTCAAGAAACCTCCTATGAAGGAGGTGTCTATGATCTAGATCAACCCATGATGGAGGAGCTTAACTATATGGGAAATTTCTCAGGGAATCCCAACAATGAGCCTTATGAAAATACCTACAACTCATCATGGAAGAATCACCCCAACTTTTCATGGAGGGATCAACAGAAGCATCAGCAAGGCTTTAACAACAATCAAGGTGGAAGAAACTGGAATAGGTTCAATAACAAACCATTCCTGATGTGTGGAAAACAATCCAACACAAAACTCATCGGCAAGTGTACCTGGTCGCATCAAGTAATAATAACTCACATGAGTGAGGTCGATCCCACAGGGATTGAAGGATTGAGCAATTTTAGTTTAGTGGTTGATTTAGTCAAGCGAATAAGTATTGGTTGAGTGGTTTATAATTGACAGAAGCTAAATTGCTTGAAATGTAAAGGGAGAGAGAAGAATTGTAGTAAATTAAAGAGAACAGAAAATAAAAGTGCTGAATCTTAAAGAACAAGTAATGTAAATTGCAGAAACTTAAATTACAAGAAATGTAAATGGCTGAATCTTAAAGTGCAAGAAATGTAAATTGCTTGAATTATAAAAGGAATTGGGAATTGGGATTGCAGAATTTAAACGAGAACAAGTGAATTGCAATTAAACAGAAGAGTAGAAGGTGAATTGAAGTAAAGTAGATCTAAACAGAAAAGTAGAAATGCTTGAGAAATTAAAATAGAAAGTGACAGATGCTTAATTGCAGCAATTTAAAAAAGGGTTAAAGATCTCAGGAGTGGAAGAGACTAGAAAACAAGTATAGATCTCAAATCCTTCCTTGATCCAACAAGAGCAATTACAAAAGAAGTAAAGAAAAGTAAATTGCAGAAAGTGTAGAAGAAGATGCAGTAAACAGAAATGGAAATCGAATTTGCAGAAAAATAAACAAGAGATCTCAAGGTGAGATTAAAACAGAAGTTCTTCAATTCTCCACCCAAGATCCAAAGCAAGAAAATAAAAGAGTGCTCAAGCAAGAACAAGGAAGAAGAGAGATCAATTCCCCTTCCTAATTCTCTAAGATCTAAATTCAAAAGTAAAAGCTCAAAATGAAAAATGAAAGTTCAAAGAAAAATTAAAGTAAAGTCTAGCGGTCCTAATTAAATCAAACTAGCTCCTATTTATACACTTTCTATTCTTGGATTTTAGAATTTGGATGGGCTTTTTAATTTAGTGAAGAATTGAATTAAGTTGGATTTTTTATTGAATTTCAGCCCATGTGAAAGTTGCTCCCAGGAGGATGCTCTGCTCATGTGAGGAGCAGAGCATTGGAGCCTTGTGTGGGGATCCTTTTGCGTCCAAGGCTGGGAGAAGCATCAGGGGAACGCTCCGCTCATGTGGGGAGCGGAGCATTGGGGCCTTGTGTGCATGTCTTGTGCGCACCCAACTCCCTGGCCGTGTCAAATGTTGCACGCCTTGCTTCCCTGGACCGTGTCAAGCATGCTTGTGTGTGCCAAGCTTCAGCGCTCTGCTCTCCTTGTGAGCTGAGCATTGGTGCTTCCAAGGGGAGGTCCTTGGTTCGAAACTTGAGGGAAGCATGCGCTGGTGCCATTTCCTTGGTTTCTTGTATTGCCTTTTCTCCTTGCTTCCTCATGGTGCTGTGTTCGAAACTTGGGGGATGCTTTTGGCCAATTTTTGGCTTGTTTTCGTTGTGAGTAGCGCTCCCCTTCTTCCCTTGGGTCATGGGTTCAAACCTTGGAGCAAGCATTGGCAACTTATTTCCTTTGATTTATTTTTAGTGGAAGCCCGATAATGCTCCCAAGGAGAGCTGAGCATTGTTTTTCCTTTCCTTGTTTCTTGGCTTCAAATTGTGTTCAGCTCTCAAGGGGAGCAGAGCATTGAAGCTTGCCTCCTTGGTTCATTGTTGCGCTCCCTTGGAGAGCACTGGGCTCTTGGGGAGAGCTTTGTGGCTTCCCTCCTTTCATGTGCCACACTTCTCAATTCCCTTTGCCACATTATTTTCTTCCTTGGGCCACACTTCTTAAGCCACGCTTTCTTATTTTCTTCTTTTCTTCACCTATAAGAAATCAAAACAACCAATCAAAGTATCACCAAATTCACAAGGTTTATAAATCAATAAAAATCAATTAAATTTGGCTCAATCCTCATGCTTTAGTATCGATTAAATGGTGGTTGTTTGATTCAAAGAAACTATGCATTTCCATTCCAAATTACTTACTTAGAATGCAAGAAAGTGCATAAAACCAAATGAAAACAAAGAAAAAGACTAGTGAAACTAGGCTAAGATGACTTGTCATCAATTCTCACCTTCTCAACAACAGATGGAGACTTCTAAGCAAAGCCTCCCTGACTTAGCCACCATAGTCTCCAATCTCTCTAAGACCATTCACAATTTTATGACAGAAACTAGGTCCTCCATCGGGAATCTAGAGGTACAGATTGGTCAGCTGAGTAAGAGGATCCCTGAGATCCCTTCTAACACTCTTCCAAGTAATATTGAAGTGAACCCAAGAAAAGAGTGCAAGGCCCTCAATATAGGAGCTGAGGCCGAAACAGAAGAGGAGCTTCTAGCGTTGAACGCCAACAAGGGAGTAGCTGAGTGTTAAACGCCCCTTAGGGAGCAATCATTGGCGTTGAATGCCAAAATAGGAGAGGATGGGCATTCAAAGCCTACTAAGGACCCTCCTATTGAAAAACTAAAGGAAATTAGAGCTCATAAGGAGACCATAGAGTTCCCTTTGAATGCCCTGTTATAGATTATGGAGTCTAAAGAATACTCCTCCTCTGATGAGGAAGAGGAAACTAGGGAAGAAAAATTTGCTCGGTACTTGGGAATCCTCATGAAGCTACATGCCAAATTCTATGGAACAGAGGCATTGGAGGAGGAACTTCTAGTACTTACCAAAGAGTGCAGTGTCCTGATTTAGAAGAAGCTACCTCAGAAGATGCTAGACCTCGGGAGTTTCCTAATTCCCTGTACCATAGGGATAATAACCTTTGAGAAGGATTTGTGTGATCTTAGGTCAAGCATCAACCTCATGTCTCTCTCTGTAATGAGAAGGCTGGGAATTCTAGAGGTGCAAGGTGCCAACATTTCCTTAGAAATTGCAGATAGGACCCTAAAAAGGGCATATGACATGGTAGAGGATGTCCTAGTGAAGGTTGAAAATCTTTACATTCCTGCAAAATTTATAATCCTAGAGACTAGAGAGGGCAAGGACGAGTCTATCATCCTTGGAAGGTCATTCCTAGCCACTGCCAAAGCCATGATTGATGTGAAAAAGGGAGAGTTAGTCCTGTAGTTGTATGGGGACTGTATCTTGTTCAAGATGTCCAAACCTAACTCCCCATCTGACACAAGAGGTACCACTGCGCAGCATATAGTGTTTGAACCTTATTTATGTACAGAGCTATACAGAGCCCCTAGACACCAACTCTAAGTTTGGTGTTGGGCAAGCTTCATCAAGCACTGAGAAGGCAGACATCAAGAAGAAGGTACCTAAGCGGATATTTTATACGCTTTTTGGCATTACTTTCATAGAGTTTTAGTTATGTTTTGTTGAGTTTTAATATGTTTTAGTAGGTTTTAGTGCAAAATTCATATTTTTGGATTTTACTTTGAGTTGTTGTGTTTTCTTATGATTTCAGAAAATTTCTGGCTGAAATCGAGGAGTCTTGGCAAAGTCCGAGTCAGAGGCAAGGAAAATGTAGCAGATGCTGTCAGATTCTGACCTCCATACACTCAAATGAGCATTTCTAGAGCTAAAGAAATCCAAATGACACATTCTCAATGGCACTGGAAAGATAACTTCTAGAGCTATCCAGTAATATATAATAGTCTACACTTTTCTTCGAAAGAGACTGCCCATATTGGGCGTTGAACGCCCAAAACACCCTCTTTCTGGCGTTCAACGCCCCAAGGGGACTCAAACCAGCATTGAACGCCCAATTCACCCCCTTTCTGACATTCAACGCCACCCAAGGAGTACAAGGCACCATGGAAAACCCCCTCTAATGGGTGTTCAATGCCCATTCCTCAAGTTGGACGCCAAGCTCAGTCAAAGCACTCAACCAAAGTAGGCCCAAGAGTGGATTTTTGCACCTCTAGTCTAGTCTATCATATTTTTGTACTTCTTAGTTATTAGGTTATTATATATAGGAGAAGATCACCGATATTTAAAACCTTTTTCCACCTCTATTTTTGAATACACTACTTTCTGTACAGTATGAACAACTAAACTTCCTAAGTTAAGGTTAGAAGCTCTGCTGATTCTCATGGATTAATAATATTATTGTCTCTATTTCAATACATGTCTGATTCTATTCTTTGATGCATTCTCGTTCTTCAATCTTATGAATCAGAGGTGAAACGTGACATTCATCCCTGTTCTACATGGGTTTCGTACGAGTCCTGATCCGGATAGCATTGAGCTACAGCTAGAGAATACATCGCGGATTCCAAGAGAGCACCTGGGCTGACTTTGGATATGTGAGATGAAATCTCGTTGGTCGTGGGTTGCTGAGGTCTCTGTGGCGCTAAGGCTAGAGTCAGAAAAGCAGCATTTTCTGATCTAGAAGATCCAACCTTGTCTATGGCATTTTGAGTAGGATCACAAAGGGGAGTGGATTGCTTAGAACTTCATCTTCGACTATAGTGAGAAACGATGAGTTAACTTGATGAGAGGACATGAGTTGCTCGGATATGGTGGACTGTTAAGGTTTAGAAGAGATTAACTTGATGAGAGGACATGAGTTAATCACTATTTTTACATCAATCTAGTATTTCTTCCTTTTACTATTCGTTTATGCTCTCAACAAACAACCATCTTTTCTAATCGCCTGACTAAGATTTACAAGCTAGCCATTGCTTGCTCAATCTGACAATCCTCGTGGGATTCAATCCTCGTGGGATCGACCCTCACTCACTTGAGGTATTACTTGGATGACCTGGTGCACTTGCCAGTTCAGTTGTGTGGAGTTAAATTTCGCACACCATACACGTGACCGCTATTTTTAGCAAAAAATAAATTTTGTGTTTTAAAGCCTAATTTCGAACTACTAAACCTCTATTTTTACTCTTTTAGCCCTAGATCTTCATAGAATGCCTAGTAATGAAATGAAGTTAGGAAAAGGTGGTAACTTAAGTGTGAAGCAAGTTGCGGGGTAATGAATTATGATTGTGCAGTGGTGATTTTGAGCATGAGAAGTGTTAACTGAACTAATGTAATTGCGATGATGATAATAATAAATTTCAATTGAGATAGAAATAGGTTGATAAGGATAATGACATTAAGGTATGATGGTGATTGAATTTGAATGAATTAAATGAGCTAGAGGTGACCGGGTAAGAGGTGGTGGCACTGACCACTCGCTCCGGGTATATGTTAAAGAAGTATAGAGATGTTGAGTATGAATGGACATGATGATGGTATTGGTGTGTTGGATGTGGGAAAAGTAGTAGGGAGCTTGATGAGCGGATATTTTATACACTTTTGACATCATTTTCATATAGTTTTCATTATGTTTTGTTTAAGTTTTATTATATTTTCATAGGTTTTAGTGAAAAATTCATATTTTTGGACTCTACTTTGAGTTTTTGTGTTTTATGATGATTTCAGGTATTTTCTACCTGAAATTGAGGAGTTTTGGAAAAGTCTGATTCAGAGACAGAGAAAGGACTACAGATGCTGTTAGGATCTGACCTCCATGCACTCGAAGGAACATTTCTGGAGCTACAGAAGCCCCAATAGTGCGGTCTCAATGGCTCTAAAAAGCTAACATCCAGGGATTTCTAGAAATATATATATTTGTTCATACTTTGCTTTAGAAATGAAGGCCCAAAACTGGCGTTCAATGCCAGCCACCCACCCCATTCCTGGCATCCAACGCCCAAAGGGGAGTAGCTGGCATCCAACGCCCATTCAGGAGTCCAAAACTGGTGTTGGATGCCCAAAAGGGAGCACCAGCTCGTGGCTTCACTCAAGTTCAGCCCAAACACTCACCAAGTGGGCCCGAAAAGTGGATTTTTGCACTACAAGACTAGTTTATCTTATTTCTGTAATTCTTAGTTACCAGATTAGTATATATAAGAGGAGATCACCCTTGTTTAGGATCTTCTTCTTCTTCCCCTACTTTACATTCGAACATCATATTGTACAGTATGAGTCACCAACCTCCTAGGTTAAGGTTAGGAGCTCTGCTGATTCTTATGGATTAATAATATCACTATTCCACTTCAATCTATCTTGATTCTATTCTAAGATGTATCTTCGTTCTTCATCCTAATGGATTGGGAGTGAACTTGACCTTCATCCCTATTCACATGGGTTCTTACGAGTCCTTGATGGGATAGTATTGAACCACAAGCTTGAATATACATCTCTTAGATAGCTAATCCACGTCTTCGTTGGGTACTTAGAGACATCAGTGTAGCCGAGGTGCGGGGCGATTAGGGCCTTTGTGGTATAGGCTAGAACCGAAGGAGCAGCGTTCTCTGATACGGAAGATCTGACCTTATCTGTGGCGTTTTGAGGTGGATCACCAAGGGAATGGACTGCTAAAGCTTTATCCCTGTTCAGATTAGATGACCGCTGACCCGGCGTTTGATCTGAAGCAGAGGAGATTAATGACCGCTGACCTGGCGTTAATCATTTACAGCCTGCCATGAAAAGAATCAATCAGAAGTTGGAGTAGATGGAGAGAAAAGTTTATCCAGAAGGAAGAAGCATCTCTGAAGCCTCAACCGCTCTCATACCATTGATTTCACACCTATCTAGTAACGTTTTATTTATTTAATTGTTATATGCATTTTTTCACAACAACAATCATCTTTTCTATCCGCCTGACTAAGATCTACAAGGTATCCATTGCTTGCTCAGACCAACAATCCTCGTGGGATCGATCCTCATTCACTTGGGGTATTACTTGGATGACTCGGTGCACTTGCCGGTCTATTTGTGCGAAACTTGCGGAGTCAGTTTCGCACACCAAGTTTTTGGCATCGTTGCCGGAAATTGTTCGGATTTGACAAACTACCGGATTATCTTGTTGCTTAGATTAGGTACTTTTTTTTTGTTTGTATCTTTGTTTTCTTTTTCAAAAACTTTTTCAAAATCCATCTTTTCTTTGTCTTTTGTTTGAGTTTAGTGTCAATTGTTAAGTTTGGTGTCCTTTGTGTGTTCTTTATTTCCTTTAATTTTCGAAAACTGTTCTTTAGTGTTCTTCTTGGTATTCAAGTTGTTCTTGTTTCTTTTCTTGTTTTGATCTTAAAATTTTTAAGTTTGGTGTCTTTTGGTGTTTTTCTCTTTTCTTCATTAATTAAAAAAAATCAAAAAAAATATATTTTCTATCTTTATTCAAAAATTTCAAAAATCTTCCCTCCTTTTTTATTTTTTATTTAAAAATTTTTTGTGTTTTCTTGTTAGTAAAGTCAAATTTCAAATCTTATCTTTCTTTTAAATTTTAAAATTCAAAAATTTTCAAATCTTTATATTATCTTTGGTTTATCTCTCTTTAAATTTCAAATTATTATCTTATCTTATCTTAATTTTAAATTTCAAATTTAAATCTTTTTCAAAAATCAAATTTCAAATCTTCACTATATCTTATCTTTTCAAATCTTTTTTCAAATCTTATCTTATTTCAAATTCAAATTCAAAATTTAAAATTCAAATTTCAAAATCTTATCTTATGCTAATTCAAATTCAATTTTTAAAATTCAAAATTTAAATTCAAATTTCAAATTTCAAAATTAAATCTTTTTCAAATCTCCTATCTTATCTTATTTTCAAATCTTTCTTAATTAGTTATTTGTTTCCTCTTTCTTCTTTTTCAAAACGTCCTAACTAATTCCTCTCTCTTCTATTTTTCGAAAACTTCTCTTCTCTTTCTCTCTATTATTTTTCCAAAATCACATTCAAGTTTTCAAATCTTGTTAATTTAATTAATAAATAAAATAAGAACAAAAATATTTTAATTCTAGTTTCTCTTTTTACTTCAAAATTTCAAATTCTCTACCCACCTTTATTTGAATTTTTCTTCTTTTCTCTCTATCTTTATTCTTCTTTCTTCTTCACATCTCACAGGGAGTTCTCTATTCTTTGACATAGAGCC
>NC_029793.2:104708251-104719831 GCF_000816755.2 Arachis ipaensis
AGTAAAGTCAAATTTAAAATCTTATCTTTTTAAATCTTTTCAAATCTTTTCTTTTAATTTGATTCTTTCTTATCTTATCTTTCTTTTATATTTTAAAATTCAAAAACTTTTCAAATCTTAACAATATTTTATCTTTTCAACTTATTTTCAAATCTTTATCTTATCTTATTTCAATTTCAAAATTCAAAATCAAATCTTTTTCAAAACTTTTCAATCTCTATCTTATCTTGTTGACTTTTCTTTCCCAATTTTAAATTTCAAAATTTTAAAATCAAATCTTTTTCAAATATCCTATCTTATCTTATTTTCAAATCTTTCTTAATTAGTTACTTGTTTTCTCTTTCTATCTTTTTCAAAACCTCCTAACTAATTCCTCTCTCTTCTATTTTCGAAAACTTCTTACTTCTTTCTCTCTCTTCTTTTTCGAAAATCATCTTTCAATTTTCAAATCTTTTTAGTTAATTAGCTTTTAATTTCCTATCAATTAATAAA
Source organism: Arachis ipaensis (assembly GCF_000816755.2). NCBI lineage: Eukaryota > Viridiplantae > Streptophyta > Magnoliopsida > Fabales > Fabaceae > Arachis > Arachis ipaensis. Next base: position 104,708,744 of record NC_029793.2, read on the forward strand.
TAAACTAAAAACAAAAATATTTTAATTCTAGTTTCTCTTTTTACTTCTTAAATTTTCGAATTCTTCTACCCTTCTATTCGAATTCTTCTTCTCATTCCTCTATCTTCATTCTTCTTCCTTCTTCATATCTCACTGGGAGTTCCCTATCCTTTGACATAGAAAGTCCCATTCTGTTTCTTTCTTGTTTTTCTTTTTCTTGTTTATGAGTAGGAACAGGGATAAAGAACCACTCTTTGACTGTGATCCTGAACCTGAGAGGACCCTAACGAAGCATTTGCAACAAGTTAAAACACAACACTCTGGAAGAGATCTCACAGAACTTTTTGAACAAGAAATAAAAAAATACAAACATGCCAGCCGAGCAGAATAATAGAGGCGATGCAAGGAAGGTTCTTGGTGACTTTACTGCTCCCACGTCTGACTTCTATGGAAGAAGTATCTCCATACCTGCCATTAGAGCAAATAACTTTGAGCTTAAGCCTTAGTTAGTCTCTCTAATGCAACAGAATTACAAATTTTATGGACTTCCACTGGAAGATCCACATCAATTCCTATCTAAATTCTTGTAAATTTGTGATACTATTAAGACCAATAAAGTGGATTCTGAGGTCTACAGGCTTATGTTTTTCCCTTTTACTGTTAGAGACAGAGCTAGGATATGGTTGGATTCTCAACCTAAGGAAAGCCTAGACTCTTGGAAAAAGTTGGTCAATACTATTTTGGCCAAGTTCTTTCCACCTCAGAAAATGAGCAAGCTCAGGGCGGAAGTTCAAACCTTTAGACAAAAAGATGGTGAATCCCTCTATGAAGCTTGGGAAAGATACAAGCAACTGATCAGGAGATGTCCTCCTGATATGCTCTCAGAATGGTCTATCCTAGGTATCTTCTATGATAGTCTATCTGAGATGTCTAAGATGTCATTGGACCACTTTGCTGGTGGATCATTCCACTTGAAGAAAACGCCTGAAGAGGCATAGGAACTCATTGAAATGGTTGTCAACAACCAATTCATGTACACTTCTGAGAGGAACCCTATGAACAATGGGGTAGCTCAGAAGAAAGGAGTCCTGGAGGCTGATACTCTGAATGCCATATTGGCTCAGAACAAGATCTTGACCCAACAGGTCAATATGATCTCTCAGCATTTGACTGGATCACAAGCTGCAACTGGCAGCATGCAATAAGCCACCTATGAAGGAGATGCTTATAATCAGGATCAACCTAGAATGGAAGAGGTGAATTACATGGGAGAACCCTATGGAAACACCTACAATCCATCATGGAGGAATCATCCGAACCTCTCATGGAAGGATCAACAGAAGTCTCAGCAAGGCTTCAGCAATAATCAAGGAGGAAGAAACCAGAATAGGTTTAATAATAATAAACCATTCCCATCTTCTCAGCAACAGATGGAGACTTCTAGGCAGAGCCTTTCTGACTTCACAACCATAGTCTCCGAACTCTCTAAGACCACTCATAGTTTTATAACAGAAACTAGGTCCTCCATCAGAAATCTGAAGGTACAAGTTGGTCAGCTGAGCAAGAGAATCCCTGAGACCTCTCCTAACACTCTCCATAGTAACACTGAAGTAAACCTAAGAGAAGAGTGCAAGGCCATCACTGTAGAAGCTGAGGCCAAATTTGAAGGGGATACTCTGGCGTTGAACACCAGGAAGGAAGTCCTTACTGGGCGTTTAATGCCCTAGGAAGCACCATCACTGTCGTTGAATGCCAGTAAGGAGGTCCTTACTGGGCGTTCAACGCCCAAAGAGGCACAACAGCATTGAACGCCAGTAAAGGGATACAAGCTGGGCGTTCAACGCCCAAAGAGACACAAGTCCTGGCATTGAATGCCACAGTAGGAGTAGTTGGCGACCCTAAGCCCACTGAGAACTTCTCTATTGAAGAACTGATAGAACCCAAGGTTCATGAGGAGCCCATTGAAGTTCCCTTGAATGCTTGGTTGAAGATCATAGAATCTCCAGCAGAAGTTACCTCAGAAGAAGTCGGATCCTGGATGCTTCTTAATTCCTTGCACCATAGGTACTATGACCTTTGACAAGACTCTATGTGACCTAGGGTCAAGCATAAACCTCATGCATGCCTCTCTCTGTAATGGAGAGTGGTGCACGAAATTGTGATCTCTGAAACAGCGCCAACAACTTGGTACGCACGATCGTAATCTCAACTCTTTTTCACAACTCCGCACAACTAACCAGCAAGTGCACTGGGTCATCCAAGTAATAAACCTTACGTGAGTAAGGGTCGATCCCACGGAGATTGTCGGCTTGAAGCAAGCTATGGTCGTCTTGTAAATCTCAGTCAGGCAGATTCAAATGGTTATGGGATTTTGATAATTGAAATATAATTAAAATATAAAATAAGATAGAAATACTTATGTAATCCATTGGTGAGAATTTCAGATAAGCATATGGAGATGCTTTGCTCCTTCTGAATCTCTGCTTTCCTACTGTCTTCATTCAATCATTCATACTCATTTCCATGGCAAGCTTTATGTTGGGGGATCACTGTTGTCAATGGCTACCGTCCGTCCTCTCAGTGAAAATGGTCCAAATGCGCTGTCACGGCACGGCTAATCATCTGTCAGTTCTCGATCATGTTGGAATAGGATCCATTGATCGTTTTGCGTCTGCCACTACACCCAACACTCGCGAGTTTGAAGCTCGTCATAGTCATCCCTTCCCAGATCCTACTCGGAATACCACAGACAAGGTTTAGACTTTCTGGATCTCAGGAATGGCCGCCAATAATTCTAGCCTATACCACGAAGACTCTGATCGTGAATCAGGAGGCTAAGAGATACACACTCAAGCTATTGCAGATAGAACGGAAGTGGTTATCAAGAATGCGTTCATAGGTGAGAATAATGATGAGTGTCACGGATCATCACATTCATCAAGTTGAAGTGCGAGTGAATATCTTGGAATAAGAATAAGCTTGAATTGAATAGAAAAATAATAGTACTTTGCATTAATTCATGAAGAACAGCAGAGCTCCACACCTTAATCTATGGGGTGTAGAAACTCCACCGTTAAAAATAGAAAAGTGATGAAGGTCCATGCATGGCCGAATGGCCAGCCCCCTAAACATGATCAAGAGATCAAAAGTGATACAAAGAAAGTCTCAAAATGATCAAAAGATGTGAAATAAATCACTAAAAGTAGTTTTTATACTAAACTAGTAACTAGGATTTACAGAAATGAGTAAATGATACAGAAATCCACTTCCGGGGCCCACTTGGTGTGTGCTTGGGCTGAGCATTGAGCTTTACACATGTAGAGACTTCTCTTGGAGATAAACACCAGGTTGCAGCCTGTTTGTGGTGTTTAACTCTAGTTTGTAACCTGTTTCTGGCGTTTAACTCCAAAATAGGGTAGGAAGTTGTCGTTTGAACGCCAGTTTGAGTCATCAAAACTTGGATAAAGTATGGACTATTATATATTGCTGGAAAGTCCTGAATGTCTACTTTCCAACGCAATTAAGAGCGTGCCAATTGGGTTTCTGTAGCTCCAGAAAATCCACTTCGAGTGCAGGGAGGTCAGAATCCAACAGCATCTGCAGTCCTTTTTCAGCCTCTGAATTAGATTTTTGCTCAAGTCCCTCAATTTCAGCCAAAAAATACCTAAAATCATAGAAAAACACACAAACTCATAGTAAAGTCCAAAAATGTGAATTTTTCATAAAAAATAATTAAAATATATTAAAAACTAACTAAATTATACTAAAAACTACCTAAAAACAATGCCAAAAAGCGTATAAATTATCCGCTCATCACAACACCAAACTTAAATTGTTGCTTGTCCCCAAGAAACTGAAAATCAAATAGGATAAAAAGAAGAGAATATACTATAAATTCCAAAATATCAATGAAACTTAGCTCCAATTAGATGAGCGGGACTAGTAGCTTTTTGCCTCTGAACAGTTTTGGCATCTCACTTTATCCTTTGAAGTTCAGAATGATTGGCATCTCTAGGAACTTAGAATTTAGATAGTGTTATTGATTCTCCTAGTTCAATATGTTGATTCTTGAACACAGCTACTTTATGAGTCTTGGCCATGGCCCTAAGCACTTTGTTTTCCAGTATTACCACCGGATACATAAATGCCACAGACACATAACTAGGTGAACCTTTTTAGATTGTGACTCAGCTTTGCTAGAGTCCCCAATTGGAGGTGTCCAGGGTTCTTAAGCACACTCTTTTTTTGCTTTGGACCACGACTTTAACTGCTCAGTCTCAAGCTTTTTACTCGACACCTTTACGCCACAAGCACATGGTTAGGGACAGCTTGGTTTAGCCGCTTAGGCCAGGATTTTATTCCCGTGGGCCCTCCTATCCATTAATGCTCAAAGCCTTGGATCCTTTTTACCCTTGCCTTTTAGTTTAAAGGGTTACTGGCTTTTTGCTCTTGCCTTTTGGTTTAAAGAGCTTTTGGCTTTTTCTGCTTGCTTTTTCTTTTTTTTTTTTGCCATTTTTTTCCGCAAGCCTTGTTTTTCACTGCTTTTTCTTGCTTCAAGAATTAATTTTATGATTTTTTAGATTATCAATAACATTTCTCCTTTTCCATCATTCTTTCAAGAGCCAACAGTTTTAACATTCATAAACAACAAATTCACAAGACATATGCACTGTTCAAGCATTCATTCAGAAAATAAAAAGTATTGTCACCACATCAATATAATTAAACTAATTTTAAGGATTAATTCGAAATCATGTACTTCTTGTTCTTTTATGGTTAAAACATTTTTCATTCAAGAAAAGTGATGGATTCATAGGACATTCATAGCTTTAAGGCATAGACACTTAAACACTAATGATCATGTAATAAAGACACAAACATAAATAAACATAAAGCATAGAGAATGAAAACAGAAAAAATAAATAGACAAGGAGATTAAGGAACGGGTCCACCTTAGTGAGGGTGGCGTCTTCCTCCTCTTGAAGAGCCAATGGTGTTCTTGAGCTCCTCTATGTCTCTTCCTTGCCTTTGTTGCTCCTCCCTCATAGCTCTTTGATCTTCTCTAATTTCATGGAGGAGGATGGAATGCTCTTGGTGCTCCACCCTTAATTGTCCCATGTTGGAGCTTAATTCTCCTAAGGAGGTATTGATTTGCTCCCAATAGTTTTATGGAGGGAAGTGCATCCTTTGAGACATCTCAAGAATTTCATGATGAGGAATTTTCTCATGATCTTGTTGAGGTCCATGAATGGGCTCTCTTGTTTGCTTCATCATTTTCTTTGTGATGGGCTTGTGAGCTGAATCTCTCCATCTCCCATGACTTAGAGAAGGAAGCTTTTGCCTTCCCTTTCCTCTTTCTAGAGGTTTCTTTGGCCTTATGTACCATAAATGATTATGGAAAAACAAAAAGCAATGCTTTTACCACACCAAACTTAGAGTCTTTGCTCGTCCTCGAGCAAAGAAGAGAAAATGAACGAGAAAAAGAAGAAAATGGAGGAGATGGAGGGAGATGGTGAATTCAGCCAAGGGGGTATAAGGTGTTTGTGATGTGTGAAATGGAGAGAAGAAGAGGTGGGGTAGGTGGGGATCCTGTGGGGTCCACAGATCCTGAGGGGTCAAGGACTTTAACATCCCTGCTCCATTTAGGCGTGCAAATGCCCTTAGAGTGCAATCTTGGCGTTTAATGCCAAACTGCTGCTTGTTTCTGGCGTTGCCAGCTTTTCTCCCTTTCTTGGCGTTTAATGCCAACTTGGTGCCCTGTTCTGGCATTAAACGCCAGTCTGGTGCCTGTTTCTGGCGTTTAACGCTAGCTTGATGCTTCTTTCTGGCGTTAAAGCACCAGTCTGATGCTTCTTACTGGCGTTTAAATGCCAGTAGGCTTATCCTCCAGGGTGTGCTATTTTTTTATGCTATTTTTCATTCTATTTTTGATTTTTCAGTTGTTTTTATAGCTTCACATGACCATCAACCTACAAAAAAATATAAAATAACAATGGAAAATAAATAGATAATAATTAAATAACATTGGGTTGCCTCCCAATAAGCATTTTTTAATGTCAATAGCTTGACAGTGAGCTCTCATGGAGCCTCACAGATAATCAGAGCAGGGTTGGGGCCTCTCAAAACCAAACTTAGAGTTTGACTGTGGCTTCCCAACAACAAACTTAAAGTTTGGTTGTGCCCTCCCAACACCAAACTTAGAGTTTGAATGTGGGGGCTTTACTTGACTCTGTATTGAGAGAAGCTTTTCATGCTTCCTCTCCATGGTTACAGAAGGAGAACCTTGAGTCTTGAATACAAGGTAGTCCTCATTCAACTGAAGGACCAACTCTCCTCTGTCAACATTAATCAAGTGCACTGGGTCGTCCAAGTAATAAACCTTACGTGAGTAAGGGTCGATCCCACGGAGATTGTCGGCTTGAAGCAAGCTATGGTCGTCTTGTAAATCTCAGTCAGGCAGATTCAAATGGTTATGGGATTTTGATAATTGAAATATAATTAAAATATAAAATAAGATAGAAATACTTATGTAATCCATTGGTGAGAATTTCAGATAAGCGTATGGAGATGCTTTGCTCCTTCTGAATCTCTGCTTTCCTACTGTCTTCATTCAATCATTCATACTCCTTTCCATAGCAAGCTTTATGTTGGGGGATCACCGTTGTCAATGGCTACCGTCTGTCCTCTCAGTGAAAATGGTCCAAATGTGCTATCACCGCACGGCTAATCATATGTCGGTTCTCGATCATGTTGGAATAGGATCTATTGATCCTTTTGCGTCTGTCACTACGCCCAACACTCGTGAGTTTGAAGCTCGTCACAGTCATCCCTTCCCAAATCCTACTCAGAATACCACAGACAAGGTTTAGACTTTTTAGATCTCAGGAATAGCCACCAATAATTCTAGCGTATACCACGAAGACTCTGATCGTGAACCAAGAGGCTAAGAGATACACACTCAAGCTATTGCAGATAGAACGGAAGTGGTTGTCAGGAACGCGTTCATAGTGAGAATGATGATAAGTGTCACGGATCATCACATTCATCAGGTTGAAGTGCGAGTGAATATCTTGGAATAAGAATAAGCTTGAATTGAATAGAAAAATAATAGTACTTTGCATTAATTCATGAAGAATAGCAGAGCTCCACACCTTAATCTATGGGGTGTAGAAACTCCACCGTTGAAAATACATAAGTGATGAAGGTCCAAGCATGGCCGAATGGCCAGCCCCCTAAACGTGATCAAGAGATCAAAAGTGATACAAAGATAGTCTCAAAATGATCAAAAGATGTGAAATAAATCACTAAAAGTAGTTTTTATACTAAACTAGTAACTAGGGTTTACAGAAATGAGTTAATGATGCAGAAATCCACTTTCGGGGCCCACTTGGTGTGTGCTTGGACAGAGAATTGAGCTTTACACATGTAGAGACTTCTCTTGGAGTTAAACGCCAGGTTGCAGCCTGTTTGTAGCGTTTAACTCTAGTTTGTAACCTGTTTCTGGCATTTAACACTGAACGCCAGTTTGCGTCATCAAAACTTGGGCAAAGTATAGACTATTATATATTGCTGGAAAGCCCTAGATGTCTACTTTCCAAAGCAATTGAGACCTTGCCAATTGAGTTTTTGTAGCTCCAGAAAATCCACTTCGAGTGCAGGGAGGTCAAAATCTAACGGCATCTGTAGTCCTTTTTCAGCCTCTGAATCAGATTTTTGCTCAAGTCCCTCAATTTAATCCAGAAAATACCTAAAATCACAGAAAAATACACAAACTCATAGTAAAGTCCAGAAATGTAAATTTTGCATAAAAATTAATAAAAACATAGTAAAAACTAACTAAATTATACTAAAAACTACCTAAAAACAATGCCAAAAAGCGTATAAATTATCCGCTCATCAAAGAGGCTGGGAATCTTTGAGGTACAAGCTACAAGAATCTCACTAGAGATGGCAGATAAGTCCATGAAAAAGGCTTATAAACTGGTAGAGGATGTCTTGGTGAAGGTTGAAGACCTTTACATCCTTGCTGATTTCATAATCCTAGATACTGGGGAGGAAGAGGATGAATCCATCATCCTTGGAAGACCTTTTTTAGCTACAGCCAAGGCTGTGATTGATGTAGACAAAGGAGAGCTAGTCCTACAATTGGATGAGGACTATCTTGTATTCAAGGTTCATAAACCTTACTCTACCTCAGTTGAAGGAGGCACCACTAACAAACATGAAGTGCTTTAACCACTCCTCTTAGTACAGAACCCAGACACCAACTCTAAGTTTGGTATTGGGCAACCATCCTCAAGCTCTGAGCGGAATGGCAGCAAGAAGAAGGTGCCTAAGGGCTGGAGGGATAAGAAAATCCCCACTGAAGACCTCTCGCCTAGCATGAGAGTTGTCTTCACTGACAATCCAGTCATTCCACACACTGTGAACAGGATCCTATCTCTAGAACATATGGAACTTATCCATGAGAGCACAGGCAAGAAGTTCACAGTAAGGGGCAAAATTTTGAGCCCCTATCCATCTCTGTAAGGAGCTAACTGTCAAGCTAGTGACGATAAAGAAGCACTTGTTGGGAGGCAACCCAATCATAATTAGTTATATTTGTTTTTCTTTAAGTTTATTTTACATAATTATTTCATTTCAGTTTGTGATCATGTGTAGTAGTTAGAACAGAAACAAAAACAGTCAGAACAGGAAATAGAACACCTTGGAGCAGTACTTTGCTGGCGTTGAACGCCAGAAAAGGGGCCAGAGTGGGCGTTCAACGCCCAAGAAGAGCAGCATTGTTGGCGTTGAACGCCAGCCAGGAGGCAGAGACCTGGCATTGAACGCCAGGAAGGAGGTCTTCTTTGGGCGTTTAACGTCCTAAGAGGATCACAAAGCTTGCGTTGAACGCCAGCTAGGAGCAGGAGCTGGGCGTTCATCGCCCACAAGGGGGTAGGAAATTCGAATTCCCTAGCCTCCCAAGATCAATGGGTTCCAAAGAATCTCCACTTACCCCACCTTCTTCTCTCTTACTTTCACTCTTCCCCACACACTCTTCCCCATAAACCTCAACCAATCACATCCATATCTCTTTCCAAAACCATCATAACTCCCACAAACCCCACCCACTTCAAATTCAAAATTTCCCACCCATTTACCCTTTCCATAACCGAACCCTACCCCATCCCACCCCTATAAATAACCCCTCATACCACCTCTCCAACACACACTTCATACACTAAAGCCCCACTTGGCCGAATCCTCCTCTCCTCCTTTCTCTACCAAATCTCTTTTTTTTCTACACTTTTCTTCATATTTTGCTTGAGGATGAGCAAAGCTTTTAAGTTTGGTTTTGGAAAAACCTTACTTTTTGCTTTCCATTCACACTTATGGCACCCAAAGTCGAAGAATCCTTTAGAAAGAGGAAAGGAAAAGCAGTTGCTTCCACCTTTAAACCTTGGAAGATGGAGAGATTCATCACCAAAGCTCATCAAGACCACTTCTATGAAGTATTGGCAAAGAAGAGGATGACTCCTGAAGTCCCCTTTAGGCTAAAAAAGAATGAGTACCCAGAGATCTGATGAGAAATCCGAAGGAGAGGTTGGGAAGTTCTAACCAATCCTATCCAGGAAGTTAGAATCTTAATGGTACAAGAGTTCTATGCCAATGCATGGGTCACGAAAAACTATGATACAAGCGTAAACCCAAGTCCCAAAAATTGGCATACCATGGTCCGAGGGCATCTCCTAGGTTTCAGCCCAAAAAGTGTAAGGTTGCGCTCCATTTGCAAATAATGTAAGGAGACCCACATCCTTTCACTAGAAGAGTCAATTTTGATTAGAGGCTGGACCAAGTCCTTTCAGATATTCCTGTGGAAGGAGTTCAGTGGAAGAGGGATGCTCAAGGCACTACAAGAATATAGCTGATTAGCTACCACAAAAATAGTCGTAAAATTATCGCTAATCTGTTGCCAAATCTAATTTGTGACGGATTAGCTACTGCCTAGCAACTAATGCTTTCCTCGCTAATTACAAGTCGCAGATCAGTGAGGAAAACACAATAGTCGCTAATTCATCAAAAACTTTTTTAGCTACCGAATAAATAGTCGCAAATCCATCACTACAGTAAAAGCTAATTCCATAGAAGAAATTGACTAAAAGGTAGTCGCTAATTAGCGACAAACTCTACTGTACCAAAATCATCGCTAAATTCAAACTAACTTCGTAGACAAAATGGAATGCTTAGTTGACGCTAATTAGCAAGGAATTTTTTCGAACCTAATTCGTCGCAAGTTGTCCGCTAATATGATCGCAAATCTGCCACATTTTGCAGCAAATTTATAACTAATCTTTGAAAATCCTTAATCAAATTTGTAGAAATTTCGTCGCTAAACCAAAACTATTCTAAATGAGAAGTAGAGTTATGAAGTAATCGCTAATTTGCTAAAAAATATGTAGTCAATTAGTTGTAATACTATAGCAAATATTATCGCAAATTCCTTTTTGAACTAGTAACAAATCAATAGGTATCTTATGAATGTTTTAGTCGTAATTGAGTCTTTAATCTATCACCATCATCAACAGCGAGTATGTCGCTATACTAAAATAAACAGTATATTATTTTTTTATTTTAGTAATTGAACTAAAAGATTATAACTGGTGCACGAAATTGTGATCTCAGGCAACGGCGCCAGAAACTCTGTACGCACGTCTTAATAAATCGTTTTTCATTCACAACTTCGATACAACTAACCAGCAAGTGCACTGGGTCGTCCAAGTAATAAACCTTACGAGAGTAAGGGTCGATCCCACGGAGATTGTCGGCTTGAAGCAAGCTATGGTCACCTTGTAAATCTCAGTCAGGCATTCCTTTTTGAACTAGTAACAAATCAATAGGTATCTTATGAATGTTTTAGTCGTAATTGAGTCTTTAATCTATCACCATCATCAACAGCGAGTATGTCGCTATACTAAAATAAACAGTATATTATTTTTTTATTTTAGTAATTGAACTAAAAGATTATAACTGGTGCACGAAATTGTGATCTCAGGCAACGGCGCCAGAAACTCTGTACGCACGTCTTAATAAATCGTTTTTCATTCACAACTTCGATACAACTAACCA
>NC_029793.2:104721381-104722540 GCF_000816755.2 Arachis ipaensis
GGCTAATCGTCTGGAGGCATCACCCTTGTCAATGGCTGCATCCCATCCTCTTATGAAAATGGTCCAAATGCTTTGTCACAGCACGGCTAATCATCTGAGGTTCTCGATCATACTGGAATAGGATTCACCCTCCTTTTGCGTCTGTCACTACGCCCAGCACTCGCGAGTTTGAAGTTCGTCACAGTCATTCAATCCCAGAGTCCTACTCGGAATACCACAGACAAGGTTTAGACTTTCTGGACTCTCATGAATGCCGCCATCAATCTAGCTTATACCATGAAGATTCTGATTAAGAGATCTAAGAGATACTCATTCAGTCTAAGGTAGAACGGAAGTGGTTGTCAGGCACGCGTTCATAGGGAATGATGATGATTGTCATGTTCAACACATTCAGGTTGAAGTGCGAATGAATATCTTAGAAGCGGAAAAAGTTGAATTGAATAGAAAAACAATAGTACTTTGCATTAATCTTTGAGGAACAGCAGAGCTCCACACCTTAATCTATGGAGTGTAGAAACTCTACCGTTAAAAATACATAAGTGAATACAGGGTAAGCATGGCCGAGTGGCTGGCCTCCCATGGAGGTCTAGAGATCTAAAAATGATTAAAAGATGTTCAAAAGATGTCTAATACAATAGTAAAAAGTCCTATTTATACTAAACTAGTTACTAGGGTTTACAGAAGTAAGTAATTGATGTATAAATCCACTTTCGGGACCCACTTGGTGTGTGCTTGGGCTGAGCTTGAATGTTACACGTGCAGAGGCTCTTTCTGGAGTTGAACGCCAGGTTGTAACATATTTCTGGCGTTCAACTCTGGTTTGTGACGTGTTTCTGGCGTTTAACTCCAGACAGCAGCGTAGAACTGGCGTTCAACGCCCTTTTACGTCGTCTAAACTCGGTCAAAGTATGGACTATTATACATTGCTGGAAAGCCCTGGATGTCTAATTTCAAACGCAATTGAAAGCGCGCCATTTTGAGTTTTGTAGCTCCAGAAAAGCCACTTTGAGTGCAGGGAGGTCAGAATCCAACAGCATCAGCAGTCCTTCTTCAACCTCTGAATCTGATTTTTGCTCAAGTCCCTCAATTTCAGCCAGAAAATACCTAAAATCATAGAAAAACACACAAACTTATAGTAAAGTCCAGAAATGTAAATTTA
>NC_029793.2:104722809-104725233 GCF_000816755.2 Arachis ipaensis
TTCCATCTCCCATGACTCGGAGGTGGAAGCTTTTGTCTTCCCTTTCCCTTTTCTAGAGGATTCTCCGGTCTTAGGTGCCATTAATGGTAATGGAAAAACAAAAAGCTTATACTTTTATCAAACCAAACTTAAAATATTGCTCGCCCTCGAGCAAGAGAAGAAAGAAGAGATGAAGAAGAAGAAGAAATGGAAGAGAGGGAGAGAAAGATGTGTTTCGGCCAAGAAGGGGAAGAGAGGGGTGTGTTGTGTGAAAATGAGGAGGAATGGAGGGCTATATATAGGGAAGGGAGGGGGGGTAAGGTTCGGCCATATAGGGTGGGTTTGGGTGGGAAATTGATTTTGAATTTTGAAGGTAGGTGGAGTTTATGAGGTAGGTTTATGGGGAAGAGTGGATGGATGTGAGTGGTGAAGTGGTGATAAGGAAGAGAGATTGAGGTGATTGGTGAAGAGTTTTGGGGAAGAGTGTTTATGGGATTGTGTGAAAGAGGGGTGAGAAGAAGTGAGTGGAGGTAGGTGGAGATCCTGTGGGGTCCACAGATCTTGAGGTGTTCAAGGATTTACAACCTTGCACCAAATTAGGCATGTAAAATGCCCTTGCACACAACTCTGGGCGTTCAGCGCCAGATTGGTGCTTGTTTTGGGCGTTGAACGCCCATTTGTTGCCCATTTCTGGCGTTGAACGCCAGAACCATGCTTGTTCTGGGCGTTCAGCGCCAGCTCTTCTCCAGGGTGCAATTCTGGCGTTGAACGCCAGCCAGATACTTCTTACTGGCGTTTAAAGGTCTTCCTCCAGGGTGTGATTTTTCTTCTACTGTTTTTGATTCCATTCTCAATTTTTTGATTTATTTTGTGACTCCACATGATCATGTACCTATAAAGACATATAACTAATAAAAATATAATTAAATAAAAATTGGGTTGCCTCCCAACAAGCGCTTCTTTAATGTCAATAGCTTGACAGTGGGCTCTCATGGAGCCTCACAGATGTGCAGAGCTTTGTTGAGACTTCCCAACACCAAACTTAGAGTTTGGATATGGGAGTTCGACACCAAACTTAGAGTTTGGTTGTGGCCTCCCAACACCAAACTTAGAGTTTGACTGTGGGGGCTCTGGTTGACTCTGTTTTGAGAGAAGCTTTTTATGCTTCCTCTCCATGTTTACAGAAGGATAACCTTGAGTTGTAAACACAAGGGAGTCCCCATTCAATTGAAGGACTAATTCACTTCTGTCAACATCAATCACAGCTCTTGCTGTGGCTAGGAAGGGTCTTCCAAGGATGATGAATTCATCCTCATCCTTCCCAGTATCTAGAACTATGAAATCAGCAGGGATGTAAAGGCCTTCAACCTTTACTAACACATCCTCTACTTGTCCATAAGCCTGTTTTCTTGAATTGTCTGCCATCTCTAATGAGATTTTAGTAGCGTGCACCCCATAGATTCCCAGTTTCTCTATTACAGAGAGGGGCATGAGGTTTATCCCTGAACCAAGGTCACATAGAGCCTTCTCAAAGATCATGGTGCCTATGGTAAAGGGTATTATGAACTTTCCAGGATCCTATTTCTTCTGAGGCAATGTCAGTTGATCCAGATCACTTAGTTCATTGGTGAACAAGGGAGGTTCATCTTCCCAAGTTTCAATACCAAATAATTTGGCATTCAGCTTCATGATTGCACCAAGGTACTTGGTAACTTACTCCTTAGTAACATCCTCATTCTCTTCAGAAGAGGAATACTCATCAGAGCTCATGAATGGCATAAGGAGGTTTAATGGAATCTTTATGGTCTCTAGTTGAGCCTCAGATTCCTTTGGTTCCTCAAAGGGAAACTCCTTATTGATCACTGGACGTCCCAGGAGGTCTTCCTCACTGGGATTCACATCCTCAACCTCCCTTACAGGTTCGGCCATGGTGGTTATATCAATGGCCTTGCACTCTCCTTTTGGATTTTCTTCTGTATTACTTGGGAAAGTACTAGGAGGGATTTCAGTGATCCTTTTACTTAGCTGGCCCACTTGTGCCTCCAAATTTCTAATGGAAGACCTTGTTTCATTCATGAAACTCACAGTGGCCTTAGATAGATCAGAGACTAAGTTTGCTAAATTAGAAGTATTTTGTTCAGAGTTTTCTGTCTGTTGCTGAGTGGATGATGGAAAAGGTTTACTATTGTTAAACCTATTTCTTCCACCATTATTAAAGCCTTGTTGAGGCCTTTGTTGATCCTTCCATGAGAGATTTGGGTGATTTCTCCATGATGAGTTATAGGTGTTTCCACAAGGTTCACCCAGGTAATTCACCTCTGCTATTGCAGGGTTTTCAGGATCATAGGCCTCTTCTTTAGAAGGCGCCTCTTGAGTACTGTTGGATGCAGCTTGCATTCCATTCAGACTCTGAGAAATCATATTGACTTGCTGAGTCAATATTTT
>NC_029793.2:104725678-104754565 GCF_000816755.2 Arachis ipaensis
TCAGACAGACCATCATAGAATATATCCAGGATGGTCCATTCTGAAAGCATGTCAGAAGGACACGTTTTGGTCAGTTGCTTGTATCTCTCCCAAGCTTCATAGAGGGACTCACCTTCTTTCTGTCTGAAGGTTTGAACATCCACTCTAAGCTTACTCAGCTTTTGAGGAGGAAAGAACTTGGCTAAGAAAGCCTTGACCAGCTTATCCCAAGAGTTCAGGCTATCTTTGGGTTGAGAATCCAACCACACTCTAGCTCTGTCTCTTACAACAAAGGGAAAAAGCATGAGCCTGTAGACTTCAGGATCTACTCCATTAGTCTTAACAGTATCACAGATCTGCAAGAATTCAGTTAAGAACTGAAAAGGATCTTTAGATAGAAGTCCATGAAACTTGCAGTTTTGCTGCATTAGAGAAACTAATTGAGGTTTCAGCTCAAAGTTGTTTGCTCCAATGGTAGGGATGTAGATGCTTCTTCCATGTAAATTGGAATTAGGTGCAGTAAAGTCACCAAGCATCCTCCTTGCATTATTATTATTTTCGGCTGCCATCTCCTCTTCTTGTTCGAAAATTTCTGAAAGGTGCTTGCTGGATTGTTGTAATTTAGCTTCTCTTAGTTTCCTCTTCAGAGTCCTTTCAGGTTCTGGATCTGCTTCAACAAGAATATTCTTGTCCTTGCTCCTGCTCATATGAAAAAGAGGGAACAAAAAAATAATAATAGGGATCCTTTTTACCACAGGTATAGAGGTTCCCCTGTGTGAGTAGAAGAAGAAAAGAATGTAATGTAAAGAAAGAAACACAAGGGTAAGGAGAGCAGAGATGTGGGATGAAGAGAAGTGTTAGTAGATGAATAAATAAACAGAAGGAGATGAGAGGGGGAGGTTTTCGAAAATAATTTTTGAAAAAGAGTTAGTGATTTTCGAAAATAGTTTTTGAAAAAGGTTAGTAATTTTCGAAAATTAAAATCAAAAATTAAAATAATTAGTTAATTAAAAAGAAATTTTGAAAAAGAGGGAGATATTTTCGAAAATTAGAGAGAGAGTTAGTTAGGTAGTTTTGAAAAAGATAAGAAACAAACAAAAAGTTAGTTAGTTAGTTGAAACAAATTTGAAAATTAATTTTGAAAAGATAAGAAGATAAGAAGTTAGATATTTTAAAATCAAAGTTTTGAAAAAGATATGATTTTGAAAAAGATAAGATAAAAAGATATTTTTGAAAAGATATGATTGAAATTAGTTTTGAAAAAGATTTGATTTTTAAAATCACAATTAATGACTTGATTCACAATAAATCACAAAATATGATTCTAGAGCTTAAAGTTTGAATCTTTCTTAACAAGTAAGTAACAAGCTTGAAATTTTTGAATCAAAACATCAATTGATGATGTTATTTTCGAAAATTATGATGTAAAATTAAGAAAAAGATTTTTGAAAAATATTTTTTTGAAATTTTTGAAAATAGATAAGAAAAATGAAAAAGATTTTATTTTTGAAAAAGATTTTGAAAAAGATAAGATTTTTAAATTGAAAATTTGATTTGACTCATAAAAACAAATAGATTTTAAAAAATTTTGAAAAATTCAAATCTAATTTTCGAAATTTTAAGTGAAAAAGGGAAAGATATTTTTTTGATTTTTGAACTTTTTATGATGAGAGGGAAAAACATGAAAAAGACTCAATGCATGAAAATTTTGGATCAAAACAATGAATGCATGCAAGAATGCTATGAATGTCAAGATGAACACCAAGAACACTTTGAATGTCAAGATGAACATCAAGAACGTATTTTTGAAAAAGTTTTTAATGCAAAGAAAACATGCAAAATACCAAACTTAAAATTTTTCATGTATAGACACTATGAATGCAAGAATGCATATGAAAAACAAGAAAAGACACAAAACATGAAAACATCAAGATCAAACAAGAAGACTTACCAAGAACAACTTGAAGATCATGAAGAACACTATGAATGCATGAATTTTTCGAAAAATGCAAGATGAATAAGCAATTGACACCAAACTTTCAACTTGACTCAAGACTCAAACAAGAAACATGAAATATTTTTGATTTTTATGATTTTTTTATTTTTTTGGATTTTATTTTAATAATTTTTTTTTCGAAAATCATTTGAAAAAGAAAAAAAAGGATTCCAAAATTTTTAATATGAATTCCAGGAATCTTATGCTCTTTAGTCTAAAGCTCCAATCAAAGGGCAGGCATGGCTTAATAGCCAGCCAAGCTTTAGTATGTAACTCAGACATGACACGCCCGACATTCCCTATCCAGAAGAATTAGACATGGCTTTACAGCTAGCCAGGCTTTAACATGCTTCATGAAACACTAGAATTCATTCTTAAAAATTCTGAAGAAAAATATATTTTTGAAAATATTTTTATTTTAAAATTTTTTTCGAAAACAAAGGAGAGATTCTTGAAAGATTTTTGAAAAATTTTTGAAAACTTTTTGAAAATAAAATAAAAAGAAAATTACCCAATCTGAGCAACATGATGAACCGTCAGTTGTCCAAATTCGAACAATCCCCGGCAAACGGCGCCAAAAACTTGGTGCATGAAATTGTGATCTCAGGCAACGGCACCAGAAACTCTGTATGCACGTCTTAATAAATCGTTTTTCATTCACAATTTCGATACAACTAACCAGCAAGTGCATTGGGTCATCCAAGTAATAAACCTTACGTGAGTAAGGGTCGATCCCACGGAGATTGTCGGCTTGAAGCAAGCTATGGTCACCTTGTAAATCTCAGTCAGGCGGATATCAAATAGTTATGGAGTTTTCGAATATTAATAATAAATAGAAAATAAGGATAGAAATACTTATGTAATTCATTGGTTAGAATTTCAGATAAGCGTATAGAGATGCATTCGTTCCTCTGAACCTCTGCTTTCCTGCTGTCTTCATCCAATCAATCTTACTTCTGTCCATGGCTGGCTTTATGTAAGGACATCACCGTTGTCAATGGCTACTTTTAATCCTCTCTGGAAAATGGTCCGATGCGCTGTCACTGCATGGCTAATCGTCTGGAGGCATCAACCTTGTCAATGGCTGCATCCCATCCTCTTGTGAAAATGGTCCAAATGCTCTGTCACAGCACGACTAATCATCTGAGGTTCTCGATCATACTGGAATAGGATTCACCCTCCTTTTGCGTCTGTCACTACGCCCAGCACTCGCGAGTTTGAAGTTCGTCACAGTCATTCAATATCCTACTCGGAATACCACAGACAAGGTTTAGACTTTCCGGACTCTCATGAATGCCGCCATCAATCTAGCTTATACCACGAAGATTCTGATTAAGAGATCTAAGAGATACTCATTCAATCTAAGGTAGAACGGAAGTGGTTGTCAGGCACGCGTTCATAGGGAATGATGATGATTGTCACGTTCATCACATTCAGGTTGAAGTGTGAATAAATATCTTAGAAGCGGAATAAGTTGAATTGAATAGAAAAACAATAGTACTTTGCATTAATCTTTGAGGAACAGCAGAGCTCCACACCTTAATCTATGGAGTGTAGAAACTCTACCGTTAAAAATACATAAGTGAATACAGGGTAAGCATGGCCGAGTGGCCAGCCTCCAATGGAGGTCTAGAGATCTAAAAATGATCAAAAGATGTTCAAAAGATGTCTAATACAATAGTAAAAAGTCCCATTTATACTAAACTAGTTACTAGGGTTTACAGAAGTAAGTAATTGATGCATAAATCCACTTCCGGGACCCACTTGGTGTGTGCTTGGGTTGAGCTTGAATGTTACACGTGTAGAGGCTCTTTCTAGAGTTGAACGCCAGGTTGTAACGTATTTCTGGCGTTCAACTCTGGTTTGTGACGTGTTTCTGGCGTTTAACTCCAGACAGCAGCGTAGAACTGGCGTTCAACGCCCTTTTACGTCATCTAAACTCGGTCAAAGTATAAACTATTATACATTACTGGAAAGCCCTGGATGTCTACTTTCCAACGCAATTGGAAGCGCGCCATTTTGAGTTCTGTAGCTCCAGAAAATTCACTTTGAGTGCAAGGAGGTCAGAATCCAACAACATCAGCAGTTCTTCTTCAACCTCTGAATCTGATTTTTGCTCAAGTCCCTCAATTTCAGCCAAAAAATACCTGAAATCACAGAAAAACACACAAACTCATAGTATAGTCCAGAAATGTGAATTTAACATAAAAACTAATGAAAATATCCCTAAAAGTAACTAGATTCTACTAAAAATATACTAAAAATAATGCCAAAAAGCGTATAAATTATCCGCTCATCAATAACGCATACAAATAAAATTATTTCATCAAAAATGCTGTGAATCATGTAACAATTAAAATTTATTTACAACTGAAAAGGATGACTGGATACAGAATAATCCACTAATGACTTGATGCAAATGACTTCTACAAAAAATGTAGGTCTTGACTCGCATTTTCAAATTGAGATATCTATCATAGTGGCTAATGAGTAAAAAGGGAGTAAGAAGCTACAATGCAATATTTACTAAGGCCACTCCACAGGGAGGAGATTTGGAATAAAAGACCAAATTGATCACAAGCTAACCTGTCTAATGACATCATTAAGACCAGGACAGAGGCTTCCACAAGTAACAACTGCAGCCTTTACTTCTTTTGGTTTACAATATATTTTTCCCACGGACCAGCTCGATGAACCCTAAAATGAGTTCAATATCTCTCAGCATATATGCTAATCTTATAAAATAAGATGAATTACAACAAGACTTAAAAAGATATTGAAACCAAAAAGTAGAATAAAAATAAGGTCCATGTATCTATTCCTTACTTTCGCTATTTTAAAGGAACATGCTCTGATTTAGATTAGTTGAAAATAACCAATATTGGACTCAAATAGAAACAACTGATTTAAGATAATGGATAAAATCAAAGTTAGAAATTGAGATTAATTTCTCTCAACTCAACAACTTTTAGAGTTTGCATGCTTTATATATGCACTAATCCTATTTATGCATGGATTGGTGATTTGTAGTATACCAAAATTGTTTTATATTGTGAAATATGAAACTTGAAAATTTGCTAAAAGAATACAAATGATATCCCAATTACAAAATAAAAAATTTGCATAAGACAAGGAAAACGGCAATTCAATATCTGATCCACAATTCTCAGATGAGTTGCAGTAGTGCAACTATATAACAGCTCAATTTGCTAGCTAATCTACCACGTCTTCAGTTTAGTAAAATCCACATTTGATAGATATTTAAAGATTCTTTGTAAAGCATAAGAGGAAAAAAATAGCATAACCACTCAATTTCATGCCTAGTTCCTTTGGCCATGTGCACAGGTATGTAATATCTTTCCAAATCAGAAATGTCATTTGAACATTAAAGGATATACATCTTAGAGTTCGATAATCACAAGACATCTCTTATTCTCTTTGCCCCTAACCTGTTTGGTAACTATCAAAACTTACAAACTACAAAGACACATTGACAATAGAATTATAGAAACAGAGAAAATATGTCCCCACTTAACATGGCTCAGGTTAGGTTCAATAGAATTTGAGAACAAATGAGCCTAATCTTAAAGCTCACCTCACTAGTTAAGTGGATTCCATGAACTGGCTAACCTTGAATATAAATCAAGCTTCTTATTTATATGACAACAACCTATTCAAAATATAACTTATAGTAGACTAATGTCATGCACATATATAGAGACTTGTATCCACAATGCCAACCTATCCCTATCATTAAGACAATCTCCAAATGAAGGCTAAGATGTCTAACTATCTATATACAGATATAATATCTAAATTGAGCACACAACCAATTTCAACTTCTATGATGACAAAAACAGTTACCAGAAAAAGCAAAAACTCACCAAACCATCCCTTGTAATCTGCTACGGCCCAGTAACTCTGTGCCTCGCTGTGAGGTCCCGCATCTTTCCGAGTCTCTCCCCCACTGAACAAAAGCAGAGAATTCTCATCTCTGCCCGCAATCTCAATCCCTTCTTGAATATATTTCACGAAAGTCGCAGCTTGACCAGGATTCTTCTGATACGACTCCAAGAACCAAGAATCTTCCTTCTCAATCTTGGTAAAAGAAATTTATCCAAATCTAGTGAAAGCAATACAAAGCTCCACAAATGGCTTCCTTAAATTAGATAAGGTCATTTCAGAAGCCAATACACATTAAAAAAATAATACACATTCAGAAGCTAAAACCCCCAAATTAAAAACCCTAAAATCGGAACCCTAAAACTCTCACATTAGAAAAATGGGACATTCAAGAGTTCAGAGTTTCACAAAGTTACCAAACATAAAAATGGGACATTCAAGACACTCAAATGGGCTTCTCTCTTTTCCAACGTGAATCCCAAATACACCCATAGTCTCCCCATACTCACCTCTCACTCCTAACTTTGGAAAAAAGAAAAACAATACCACAAAAGACGTTTTTAATATTTGAATTTTTTTTAAAAAGTTTATCCAAATGTGAAATAGCTTTTTGTCTATTAAAATTTTTTTATTAAAATAAAAAAATAAATATTTTTTTCAAAATTCAATCCAAATTGATTCTAGAACTGCATTTGATTCTGAGAACTAGATAAGACAAAACAATGAAAACATGGCGCAAATGACAGATACAAAAAAAATTAATGTTCTTGTATTTTATTTGGTGATAAATTAGAAAAAATTATGAAAGTCTAATTTATTCTATTCTTCATTCAAAAAATCTGAGAAGAAAAATAGAACAATAAAAAATATAATTAGAAAAAATTAATAAGAATAATAAAAGAATAAATAAAAAATAAGTTGTATCTCTTATTTGTGCCTCTGTGTTCTTCCTGTCAGGATGGATACAAGATACACTAATTCAGTGTCTCTAGACACAATGCCTTTGTCTATGTCTCATCTGTCAAACATGACTTTGTATCTCAATGTCCCTTCTCAATATCTCGTGCCTATAAATAAACGCAATATAGGTTACTCTTCAAAAATGTTCTTTTTGGTTAGAAAAGTGTATCCATAAATATTAAGATAAGGATACACTTTATAAGTGATCTTTTTAATATCTAAGGAGACACTTTTCAAGTGATGTTATAATTGTGTTTCCTATTCTCTTATAAAAGGGTAACACAAAGAAAAGCGTAGCCTATTTATAAAATAGGCTACGCTTTTTAAATTTGCTTAAAAAAGTGTTATTGAATGGGTGATTTTCTTGTAGTGCGTGTTACTTTTTTTTAGGAGTTGGTCGGATTTTAAGTCGGGTCTACAAAATATATATATATATATATATCCGTTTGACCCGGAAGTCAACCAGCTTAATTCACTATTTTTTTGGGTTAATCAAGCTAAGTCGCTTAGGCTTGCATTTTTATGAGTTTGATTTTAGAGTCAAATATCCACGACTTTGGAATGTTAATTATTCTCTCGTTTAAAATAGCTTTAAATTAGTGATAAAATTGTGACAAATTATATTATCGTGCTTGACAAACTTGCTTCAAACTTTTCATAAAATTTCTATGGATTTATATAGAGGTTAGTGTTAGTAGTAACATGAAATAAGGACTAATGTTTTTTTTTCACAAATTAGTAGCAACATGAAATAAGTGAGGAAAGTCTATCAGTTGTTAAGCAGTCGCTAATTCCTCACTAAATAAGTTTTTGATTCGTGACGCAATTGCGACCAGTTACTTCTAGCATTTTCTCGATTAGCTTTGGATTTGTTATAACTCTGCGACAGATTTTCAACAAGATTAGCGAATAATTTGCTACAAAATAGGTAGGATGTAACTTTTGTTTTGGGACAAGATTGCAGTTGCCAAGTCACTCGCTAAATTAAACTTGCGACAACTTACGCGACAAATGTATTTCGCCCGCTAATCAGCGACTTGAAATCAGCGAATGAAGTGTGTCAGTTGTTAAACGGTCGCAAATTTCTCGCTACTTAGGTCCTAGGCACTCAATATCCGTATTTCCACTTTAGCGACTAATTAGCAAGGAACACTTTCCTAGCTGAATGATTCATCTATTGCGACAAGTTAGCGATGACTGTTTTCTGTCACTATCCTAATTTTGAATTTTACAATATTATGCGACAAATTAGCGAGAAACTAGTTGCTTGCTAAAAATAAAAACTTTGGTGACAAATTAGCTAGGAAATTGTCCATCGCAAAATGCATTTCAAGTCTTTGTGATAGATTAGCTAGTAACATTGTTCCTCACTAATTAGCCTTTTTGCACAAAATTTATTTAGCGACGAACTAGTGTGTGAATTGTTTCTCGCTAATTGTATATCAAATACTTGCGACGGAAGAGTGACAATAATATCCCTCGCTACTTTAATTGTATTCGATTGAACTCCTAAGTGACTGATTTGCTAGAATATTGTCACTCGCTAATTAATTTGTGACAAATTAGCGAGAAAATTTTCTCTGCTCTTTTTTTAGCTACAAAATTCAATTTGCGAGAAACAAACTTACTTGTGAATCTCTCGCTAATTAGTCTCTTTTCTCTAGTTCGGATATTTTGTAACCGCTCATAAATTTTGTCGTTAATACGTCACTAATTCCTCGCAAGTTAGTGACGGATTAGTGACAAAAAATATTTCTCGCAAAAATTCATCGCTAATTTGTCAAATTCTTGTAGTGAGGCAAGCCTATCCAACTAAGAAGGCTTGACCTCAAGCCCGTAGCTAGAGGATGGTTGGAATTCATCCAACGCTCTATCATCCCTACTAGCAATCGGTCAGAAGTGACCATTGACAGAGTCATCATGATTCAGTGCATCATGATTGGGAGTGAGGTGGAGGTACATGAGGTGATACCTTAAGAGCTGTACAAGAAAGCTGAAAAGCCTTCCACCTTAGCAAGGTTGGCTTTTTCCCACCTTATATGTCACTTATGCAATTCAGCTAAAATTGTCATAGAAGGAGACATCCCATTGAGGAGGACAAGCCCATCACTAAAAGAAAGATGGAGCAAACTAGAGAGCCTACACATGCACCTCAACAAGAGCATGTGGAGCTGTCTCAACAAGAAATTCCTGAGATGCCTCAAGGGATGTGTTTTCCTCCCCAAGGTTATTTGGACCAATTGCATACTTCTCTTGGAGAATTGAGCTCCAACATGGACGAGTTGAGGATGGGACACCAAGAACACTCCACCATCCTCCATGACATAAGAGAAGATCAAAGAGCCATGGGGGAAGAACAACAGAGGCAGGGGCGTGACATAAAAGAGATCAAGCGGTCCATTAGCTTCTATAAAGGGAGCAATAGTCGCCATCACTAAGGTGGATCCATTCCCTTTATCCCATGTTGCCTATGTTATTTTTCTATTTTCCATGTATTTTGTTTTATTGTCTATTTCTAGTGCATGATCATCTTTATTTATGTCTTAAAGCTATAAAATATTCCATATATCTCTCACCTTGCTTAAAAAAGAATTTTATTTGAAAAAGAAAAGTGAGATACTTGAATTTTGAGTTATATATTAAAAATGGTTCAATTATTTGATGTGGTGACATTGCTTTTTCTTTCTGAATGTATGAATGAACAGTACATATTTGATGTTGGAGTTAAGAATGTTGGCTCTTGAAAGAATGATGATAAAAGTGAAGTATTATTGGTGATCTGAAAAATCCTAAAATTGATTCTTGAAGAAAGAAAAAGCAGCAAAAAGCAAGAAGCAATAAAAGAAACAAAAAAAATTATAGAAAAAGAAAAAAAAGAAAAAGCCAATAGCTCTTAAAACCAAAAGACAAGATCAAGGATCCAAGGCTTTGAGCATCAATGGTTAGGAGGGCCTAAAAGAAATAAAATCTTGGCCTAAACAGTTCAAATGAGCTGCTTTCCTAACTATATGCTTGTGGTGTGAAGGTGTCAAGTGAAAAGCTTGAGACTGAGCAGTTAAAGTCGTGATCCAAAGCAAAAGAGTGTGCTTACGAGCTCTAGACACCACTGGTTGGGGATTCTAGCAAAGCTGAATCACAATCCTAATGGGTTCACCCAGTTAAGTGTCTGTGGCGTTTATGTATCCGGTGGTAATACTGGAGAACAAAGCGCTTAGGGTCACAGCCAAGACTCAAAAGAAGCTGTGTTCAAGAATAAAAAAAGAACTAAACTAGGAGAATCAATAATATCATCTGGATTCTAAGTTCCTAAAGATGCCAATTATTCGGAGCTTCAAAGGAAAGTGAGATGCCAAAACTATTCAGAAGCAAAAAGCTAATAGTCCTGCTCATCTAATTGAAACTGAGCTTCATTGAAAACTCTGAGATTTATTGTATCATTCACTTCTTTTTAATCCTACTTTGTTTTGGTTGCTTGGGGACAAGCAACAATTTAAGTTTGGTGTTCTGATAAGCGGATATTTTATACACTTTTTGACATCATTTTCATATATTTTTCATTACGTTTTGTTTAAGTTTTATTATATTTTCATAGGTTTTAGTGCAAAATTCATATTTTTGGATTCTACTTTGAGTTTGCATGTTCTACGATGATTTCAGATATTTTCTGGCTGAAATTGAGGAGTTTTGGCAAAGTCTGATTCAGAGATAGAGAAAGGACTGCAGATTCTGTCGGGATCTGAACTCCATGCACTCGAAGGAGCATTTCTGCAGCTATAGAAGTCCACATGGCACGCTCTCAATGGCTATGGAAAGCTAACATCCAGGACTTTTCAGAAATATGTAGTAGTCTATACTTTGCTTTGGAAATGAAGGCCCAAAACTGGCATTCAACGCTAGCCACCCACTCCATTCCTGGCGTCCAATGCCCAAAGGGGAGTAGCTGGCGTCCAACACCCATTCAGGAACCCAAAGCTGGAGTTGGACGCCCAAAAGGGAGCACCAAATCATGACTTCACTCAAGCTCAGCCCAAACACTCACCAAGTGGGCCCAAAAAGTGGATTTTCAAACTACAAGACTAGTTTATCTTATTTCTATAATTCTTAGTTAGCAGATTAGTATATATAGGAGGAGATCACCCTTGTTTAGGATCTTTTTCTTCTTCTCCCATTTTACATTTGAATATCATATTGTACAGTATGACTCACTAACCTCCTAGGTTAAGGTTAGGAGCTTTGTTGATTCTTTTGGATTAATAATATCACTATTTCACTTCAATCTATACTTGATTCTATTCTAAGATGTATCTTCGTTCTTCATCCTAATGGATTGGGAGTGTAACTTGACCGTCATCCCTATTCATATGGGTTCTTGCAAGTCCTTGATGGGATAGTATTGAACCACAAGCTTGATTATATATCTCTTAGACGGCTAATCCACGACTTTGTTGGGTACTTGGAGACATCAGTGCAGCTGAGGTCCGGGGCGATTAGGGCCTTTGTGGTATAGGCTAGAACCAAAGGAGCAGCATTCTCTAATCTGGAAGATCCAACCTTGTCTATGGCATTTTGAGTAGGAGCAGAGCTTCACACCTTAATCTATGGAGTGTAGAAATTCTACCGTATGAAAATACATAAGTGAAGGTTCAGGCATGGCCGAGATGGCCAGCCCCCTAAAACGTGATCAAAGGATCATAAGGTAATCCAAAGATGCCTAATACAATAGTAAAAGGTCCTATTTATAATAAACTAGTCACTAGGATTTACATGAGTAAGTAATTGATGCATAAATCCACTTCCGGGGCCCACTTGGTGTGTGTTTGGGCTGAGCTTAAGTGTAGCGCGTGCAGAGGCCATTTGTGGAGTTGAACGCCAGTTTTTGTGCCAGTTTGGGCGTTCAACTCTGGTTTTGGATCCTTTTCTGGCGCTGGACGCCAGATTTGGGCAGAAGACTGGCGTTGAACGCCAGTTTACGTCGTCAATTCTTGGCCAAAGTATGGACTATTATATATTGCTGGAAAGCCCTGGATGTCTACTTTCCATCGCAATTGGAAGCGCGCCATTTTGAGTTCTGTAGCTCCAGAAAATCCACTTTGATTGCAGGGAGGTCAGAATCCAACAGCATCAGCAGTCCTTTTTCAACCTCTGAATCTGATTTCTGCTCAAGTCCCTCAATTTCAGCCAGAAAATACCTGAAAGCACAGAAAAACACACAAACTCATAGTAAAGTCCAGAAATATGAATTTAACATAAAAACTAATGAAAACATCCCTAAAAGTAACTAGATCCTACTAAAAACATACTAAAAACAATGTCAAAAAGCGTATAAATTATCCGCTCATCAATCACCAAGGGAATGGACTGCTAGAGCTTCACCCCTGTTCAGATTGGATGACCGCTGACCCGGCGTTTGATCTGAAGCAGTGGAGATTAATGACCGCTGACCCGGTGTTAATCATTTACAGCCTGCCATGGAAAGAATCAATCAAAAGTTGGAGTAGATGGTGAGAAAAGTTGATCCAAAAGGAAGAAGCATCTCTAAAGCCTCAACCGCTCTCATACCATTGATTTCACATCTATCTTGTAACGTTTTATTTATTTAATTGTTTTATGCATTTTTTCACAACAACAATCATCTTTTCTATCCGCCTGACTAAGATCTACAAGGTATCCATCGCTTGCTCAAACCAAAAATCATCGTGGTATCGACCCTCACTCACCTGAGGTATTACTTGGACGACCCGGTGCACTTGCCAGTCTATCTGTGTGAAACTTGTGGAATCAGTTTCGCGCACCTGAGCTAATCCCTCGATTCATTCTCCCACATTCTTTGTACTTGTGGAAGGCGGCAAAGGCGCTAATCCCTCGATTCATTCCCCCGCATTCCTTGTGATTGTATTTTGTGAGATGTGAGGAAGGTGGTAGGTGATGAGCGGATAATTTATACGCTTTTTGGCATTGTTTTTAGGTAGTTTTTAGTATGTTTTAGTTAGTTTTTATTATATTTTTATTATTTTTTAAATAAAAATCACATTTCTGGACTTAACTATGAGTTTGTGTATTTTTCTGTGATTTCAGGTATTTTTTGGCTGAAATTGAGGGACCTGAGCAAAAATCTGATTCAGAGGCTGAAAAAGGACTGCAGATGTTGTTGGATTCTGACCTCCCTGCACTCGAAGTGGATTTTCTGGAGCTACAGATACCCAATTGGCGCGCTCTCAATTGCGTTGGAAAATAGACATTCTGGGCTTTCCAGAAATATATAATAGTCCATGCTTTTCCTGATATTTGATGGCCCAAACCGGTGTTCCAAGTCAGCATAAAAATTCTGGCGTCAAAACATCAGAACTGGCATAAAAGCTGGAGTTAAATGCCCAAAATGGCACCAAAGCTGGCGTTTAACTCCAAAAAAACGTCTCTACATGTGAAAGCTTCAACGCTCAGCCCAAGCACACACCAAGTGGGCCCGGAAGTGGATTTCTGCATCATTTACTCATTTCTGTAAACCCTAGGTTACTAGTTCTCTATAAATAGGACCTTTTGCTATTGTATTTTCATCTTTGATTAGTCTTATGCTATCTTAGACCTTTTTGGAGGCTGGCCTCACGGCCATGCCTAGACCTTTTGTTCTTATGTATTTTCAATGGTGGAGTTTCTACACACCATAGATTAAGGTGTGGAGCTCTGCTGTTCTTCATGAATTAATGCAAAGTACTATTATTTTTCTATTCAACTCAAGCCTATTTCTTCTCTAAGATATTTATTCTCACACAAGAACATGATGAATGTGATGATTATGTGACACTCATCACCGTTCTCACCTATGAACGCGTGCCTAACAACCACTTTCGTTCTACATGAAAACAAGCGTGAATGTGTATCTCTTGGGTTTCTAATCTAAGATTAAAACCTTCGTGGTATAGGCTAGAATTATTGGCGGCCATTCCTGAGATCCGGAAAGTCTAAACCTTGTCTGTGGTATTCCGAGTAGGATCTGGGAAGGGATGACTGTGACGAGCTTCAAACTCGCGAGTGTTGGGCGTAGTGACAGATGCAAAAGGATCAATGGATCCTATTCTAACATGATCGAAAATCGACAGATGATTAGCCGTGCGGTGACAGCGCATTTGGACCATTTTCACTGAGAGGACGGGAGGTAGCCATTGACAACGGTGAAACCTAACATACAGCTTTCCATAGAAAGGAGTATGAATGATTGGATGAGGACAATAGGAAAGCAGAAGTTCAGGAGGAACAAAGCATCTTCATGCGCTTATCTGAAATTCTCACCAATGAATTACATAAGTACCTCTATCTTATTTTATGTTTTATTCATATTTTAATTATCAATTCTCCATAACTATTTGAATCCGCCCGACTGAGATTTACAAGATGACCATATCTTGCTTCAAGCCGACAATCTCCGTGGGATCGACCCTTACTCACGTAAGGTTTATTACTTGGACGACCCAGTGCACTTGCTGGTTAGTTGTGCGGAATTGTGAAAAAGAGTTGAGATTACAATTGTGCGTACCAAGTTGTTGGCGCCATTGATGATCACAATTTCATGCACCAAGTTTTTGGCGCCGTTGCCGGGGATTGTTTGAGTTTGGACAACTGACGGTTCATCTTGTTGCTCAGATTAGGTAATTTTATTTTATTTTTAAGGTTTTTATTTTCGAAAAAAATTCAAAAAAAAAATTATTCTATGTTCTTCAGAATTTTTAAGAATGAATTCTAGAGTTTCAGATGATACTTTCATCATCACAGGAGCTAGTTGATTCCCATCAATTTGGCTATTGCATGTAATGTCTGCTGAAGCTTGGCTAGCCATGTCTAATCTTTTTAGACTGAAGCTTTAGACTAACATTGCATGATTCCTGGAATTCTTATTAAGAATTTTGAAATCTTTAAAACCAAAAATATTTCGTGTTTCTTGTTTGAGTCTAGTGTCAATTTTTAAGTTTGGTGTCCTGCATGTTTTATTTACTTTCTTGCCATTTTCGAATATATGCATTATGTTCTTCATTAATTTTCAAGTTATTCTTGATGATTTCCTTGTTCTGATCTTTAAATTCTCTTGTTTTGTGTGTTTTGTTGTTTCTCATATGTATTCTAAATTTGTTAGTGTCTCTAATATGAAAATTTCTAAGTTTGGTGTCTTGCATGCATTGTTTATTTGATCTTAGTTCTTCATAATTTAGTTTTATTTTGTTATTATTCTCTAAAAATTCAAAAATTTTCAAAACTATGTCTTTTCAAGTCAATAATAGAGAGAATTGAAGATTCAGAACATTCAACAGAGGAATTACACAGAAAAAGCTGGGCGTTCAAAACGCCCAGTGAGGAAGAAAAACTAGCGTTTAAACGCCAGCCAGGGTACCTGGTTGGGCGTTAAACGCCCAGAAAGGTAGTATTTTGGGCGTTAAACGCCAGAATTTTTGGGCGTTTAACGCCAGGATGGCACAGGAGGGAAGATTTTGTTTTTAATTCAAATCTTTTTCAAATTTTCATAATTTTTCAAAATCAAATCTTTTTCAAATCATATCTTTTCAATCATATCTTTTCAAAATCAAATCCTTTCCATTTTTTTTAAAATCCTTGCTAATAATTAGTGATTTGATTTAAAAATTTCTTCCTTGTTAAGAAAGGTTCAATAATTGAATTTTAGAATCATATCTTTTAAATTTCTTTCTAGCCAAGACATTAGTTTTAAAAATAAAATCTTTTTAATTGTTTGTCAATCATATCTTTTTAAAACCATATTTTCTCAATCATATCTTCTCAACCACATCTTTTTCAAAAATGATTTTCAATCATATCTTTTTGATTCCTAATTTCAAAATCTTTTTCAAAATCACTTAACTACTTTCTCAATTTTAATTTTTGAAAATCATCAACCAATTTTTCAAAATTTCTTTTAATTAATTCAAATTTTTTTAAATTTAATTTCGAAAATTCTTCCCCCCTATCTCACATTCTTCTATTTAATGGAGTAACACTCTTCCTCAAGGTGCAATTCGGACTCCCTCTCTCTATAAGTTCGAATTCTCTCCTTTCTACCTCCTCCTTCTATTCTTCTTTTCCTCTGACATCTCAAGGAATCTCTATACTGTGACATATATGATTCCATACTTTCTTCTCCTCTCTTTTGTATGAGCAGGAGCAAGTACAAAGGCATTCTTGTTGAAGCTAATCCTGAACCTGAAAGGACCTTGAAGAGAAAGCTAAGAGAAGCTAAAGCACAACTCTCTGGAGAGGACCTAACAGAAATTTTCAAACAAGAAGAAGCCATGGCAGCCGAAAACAACAACAATGCTAACAATGCAAGGAAGGTGCTTGGTGACTTTACTGCACCTGCTCCTGACTTCTATGGGAGAAGCATCTCTATCCCTGCCATTGGAGCAAACAACTTTGAGCTGAAGCCTCAATTAGTTTCTCTAATGCAATAGAATTGCAAGTTTTATGGACTTCCATTGGAAGATCCTCATCAGTTCTTAGCTGAATTCTTGCAAATCTGTGACACTGTCAAGACCAATGGGGTTGACCCTGAGGTCTACAGACTTATGCTTTTACCTTTTGCTGTAAGAGACAGAGCTAGGATATGGTTGGATTCACAACCTAAGGAAATCATGAACTCTTGGGAAAGCTGGTCAGTGCTTTTCTGGCCAAATTCTTTCCACCTCAAAAATTGAGTAAGCTAAGAGTGGAGGTCCAGACCTTCAGACAGAAAGAAGGTGAATCCCTCTATGAAGCTTGGAAAAGATACAAGAAATTGATCAGAAGGTGTCCTTCTGACATGCTTTCTGAATGGAGCATCATAGGTATCTTCTATGATGGTATGTCTGAACTGTCCAAGATGTCATTGGACAGCTCTACTGGAGGATCTTTTCATCTGAAGAAGACGCCTGCAAAAGTTCAGGAACTCATTGAGATGGTTGCAAATAACCAATTCATGTACACTTCTGAAAGGAATCCTGTGAATAATGGGACAAATCAGAAGAAAGGAGTTCTTAAGATTGATACTCTGAATGCCATATTGGCTCAGAACAAAATATTGACTCAACAAGTCAATATGATTTCTCAGAGTCTGTCTGGAATGCAAGCAGCAATAGGCAGTACCAAAGAAGCTTCATCTGAAGAAGAAGCTTATGATCCTGAGAACCCAGCAATGGAAGAGGTGAATTATATGGGAGAATTCTATGGAAACACCTATAATCCTTCATGGAGAAATCATCCAAATCTCTCATGGAAGGATCAACAGAAGCCTCAACAAGGCTTCAACAGTAATAACGGTGGAAGAAATAGGTTCAGCAATAGCAAGCCTTTTTCATCATCTTCTCAGCAACAGACAGAGAATTCTAAGCAGAGCCACTCTGACTTAGCAACTGTAGTCTCTGATCTCTCTAAAACCACTCAAAGTTTCATGACTGAAACAAGGTCCTCTATTAGAAATTTAGAGGCACAAATGGGTTAGCTAAGTAAGAAAGTTACTAAACTCCCTCCTAGTACTCTCCCAAGCAATACAGAAGAGAACCCAAAGAGAGAATGCAAGGCCATAAACACGTCCCACATGGCCGAATGCATAGAGGAGGGAAAGGCAGTGATTTCCACTGAGGAAGACCTCAATGGACGTTTGGCCTCCAAGGAGTTCCCTAATGAGGAACCATGGGAATCTGAGTCTCATATAGAGACCATAGAGATTATATTAAACTTACTTCTGCCATTCATGAGCTCTGATGAGTATTCTTCCTCTGAAGAGGATGAAGATGTTACTGAAGAGCAAGTTGCTAAGTACCTTGGAGCAATCATGAAGCTAAATGCCAAGTTATTTGGTAATGAGACTTGGGAGGATGAACCCCCCTTGCTCACCAAAGAACTAGATGACTTGACTAGGCAGAGATTACCTCAGAAGAGACAGGATCTTGGAAAGTTCTCAATACCTTGTACCATAGGTACCATAACCTTTGAGAAGGCTCTGTGTGACCTGGGGTCAAGTATAAACCTCATGCCACTCTCTGTGATGGAGAAGCTAGGGATCCTTGAGGTACAAGCTACAAGAATATCACTAGAGATGGCAGACAATTCAAGGAAACAGGCTTATGGACTTGTAGAGGATGTCTTGGTAAAGGTTGAAGGCCACTACATCCCTGCTGATTTCATAATCCTAGACACTGGGAAGTGTATGAATGAATCCATCATCCTTGGCAGACCCTTCCTGGCCACAGCAAAAGCTGTGATTGATGTTGACAGAGGAGAGTTGGTCATTTAAGTGAAAGAGTCCTGCCTTGTGTTTAAGGCTCAAGGATCTCCCTCTGTAACCATGGAGAGGAAGCATGAAAAGCTTCTCTCAATGCAGAGTCAAATAGAGCCCCCACATTCAAACTCTAAGTTTGGTGTTGGGAGGCTATCATCATGCTCTGAGTATCTGTGAGGCTCCATGAGAACCCACTGTCAAGCTATTGACATTAAAGAAGCGCTTGTTGGGAGGCAACCCAATTTTATTTGATTATATCTATTTAATTTCTATTGTTATTTTATGTTTTCTGTAGGTTGATGATCATGTGAAGTCACAAACACAACTGAAAAAGCAAAAACAGAATGAAAAACAGTGTTAAAAATAGCACACCCTGGAGGAGAAGCTTACTAGCATTTAAACGCCAGTAAAGGTAGCAGAATGGGCGTTAAACACCAAGTTTGGCACCATTCTGGGCGTTTAACGCCAGAAATGGACACAGAGCTGGCGTTTAAACGCCAGAAAGGGGAAAAAAGCTGGCGTTAAACGCCAGAAATGGGCAGGAACCTGGAGTTTAACGCCAGGATTGGCAATCAAGGGGGCGTTTACACGCCAACATGGTGCAGGGATGAGAAATCCTTGACACTTCAGGATCTGTGGACCCCACAGGATCCCTACCTACCTCCTCTCTCTCTCTCTCTTCTTCACACCTTCCCATAACACCCTTCCCCAAATACCCTTCACCAATCACCTCAGTACCTCTTCCCCAAAAACCCCTCACCTATCAAAACCTACCCTCTTCTCCATAATCTCTTCACCAATCCACATCCATCCATCATAAAACCCCACTACCTCACCATTCAACATAAACACTACTTCTCCCCCTTGGCCGAAGCACTAAACCCCCTCCATCTCCTCCATTTTCTTCTTCTACTCTTTTCTTTCTTCTTTTACTCGAGGACGAGCAAACCTTCTAAGTTTGGTGTGGTAAAGGTGTTGCTTTTTATTTTTCCATAACCATTTATGGCACCTAAGGCCGGAGAAACCTCTAGAAAGAGGAAAGGGAAGGCAAAAGCTTCCGCCTCTGAGTCATGGGAGATGGAGAGATTCATCTCAAAGATCCATCAAGACCACTTCTATGAAGTTGTGGCCAAGAAGAAAGTGATCCCCGAGGTCCCTTTCAAACTCAAAAAGGGTGAATATCCGGAGATCCGACATGAGATTCGAAGAAGAGGTTGGGAAGTTCTCACCAACCCCATTCAACAAGTCGGAATCTTAATGGTTCAAGAGTTTTATGCCAATGCATGGATCACCAAGAACCATGATCAAAGTGTGAACCCGGACCCAAAGAATTGGCTTACAATGGTCCGGAGGAAATGCTTAGATTTTAGTCCAAAAAAATGTAAGGTTGGCATTCAACTTGCCCATAATGCAAGGAAATGCACGCCCCTACACTAGAAGGGTCAACTTTGATCAAAGGTTGGACCAAGTCCTCATAGACATTTGTGAAGAGGGCGCTCAATGGAAGAGAGATTCAATAGGGAAGCCGGTTCAACTAAGAAGGCATGACCTCAAGCCCGTGGCTAGGAGATGGTTGGAGTTCATCCAACGCTCAATTATTCCTACTAGCAACCAATCTGAAGTTACTATAGACCGGGCTATCATGATCCATAGCATCATTGGAGAGGAAGTAGAAGTTCATGAGGTTATATCCCTAGAACTCTACAAGGTGGCGGACAAGTCCTTTACTTTGGCAAGGTTAGCCTTCCCTCATCTCATTTGTCACCTCTGCAATTCAGCTGGAATTGACATAGAGGAAGACATCCTCATTGATGAGGACAAGCCCATCACTAAGAAAAAGGATGGAGCAAACAAGAGAGCCCACTCATGAACCCGAGCATGAGGAATTTCCTTATCATGAAATCCCTGAGATGCCTCAAGGGATGCATTTTCCTCCACAAAACTATTGGGAGCAAATCAACACCTCCCTAGGAGAATTAAGTTCCAATATGGGACAACTAAGGGTGGAGCACCAAGAGCATTTTATCCTCCTTCATGAAATTAGAGAAGACCAAAGAGTCATGAGGGAGGAGCAACAAAGGCAAGGAAGAGACATTGAGGAGCTCAAGCACTCCATAAGATCTTCAAGAGGAAGAACAAGCCGCCATCACTAAGGCGGACCCGTTCTTTAATTTTCTTGTTCTTTATTTTTCTATTTTTCATTTCCTATGCTTTATGTTTTATTTATGTTTGTGTCTTATTACATGATCACTAGTGTCTAAGTGTCTATGCCTTAAAGCTATGAATGTCCTATGAATCCATCACCTTTCTTAAATAAAAAGTGTTTTTAATTGCAAAAAGAAAAAGAAGTACATGAATTTCGAATTTTAAAACAGATTAATTACTTTGATGTGGTGGCAAAACTTTTTATTTTTCTGAATAAATACTTGAACAGTGCATATTTTTGAATTTGTTGTTCATGAATGTTAAAATTGTTGGCTCTTGAAAGAATGATGAAAAAAGGAGAAATGCTATTGATAATCTGAAAAATCATAAAATTGATTCTTGAAGCAAGAAAAAGCAGTGAAAAACTTGCAGAAAAAAATATATGCGAAAAAAAAGAGGCGAAAAATAAAGAAAAAAAGTAAAAGAAAAAAAAGAAAAAAGAGAAAGAAAAAGCAAGCAGAAAAAGCCAATAGCCCTTTAAGCCAAAAGGCAAGGGTAAAATAAAAAGGATCTAAGGCTTTGAGCATCAGTGGATAGAAGGGCCCACAGGAATAAAATCCTGGCCTAAGTGGCTAAACCAAGCTGTCCCTAACCATGTACTTGTGGCGTGAAGGTGTCAAGTGAAAAACTTGAGACTGAGCGGTTAAAGTCATGGTCCAAAACAATAAGAGTGTGCTTAAGAGCTCTGGACACCTCTAATTGGGGACTCTAGCAAAGCTGAGTCACACTCTGAAAAGGTTCACCCACTTATGTGTCTGTGGCATTTATGTATCCGGTGGTAATACTGGAAAACAAAATGCTTAGGGTCACGGCCAAGACTCATAAAGTAACTGTGTTCACGAAGAATCAATAACACTATCTAAATTCTGAGTTCCTATAGATGCCAATCATCCTAAACTTCAAATGATAAAGTGAGATGCCAAAACTGTTCAGAAGCAAAAAGCTAATAGCCTCGCTCATCTAATTAAGACTGATCTTCATAGATATTTTTGGAATTCATTGTATATTCTCTTATTTTTATCCTATTTGATTTTCAATTGCTTGGGGACAAGCAACAATTTAAGTTTGGTGTTGTGATGAGCGGATAATTTATACGCTTTTTGGCATTGTTTTTAGGTAGTTTTTAGTATGTTTTAGTTAGTTTTTATTATATTTTTATTAGTTTTAAATAAAAATCACATTTCTGGATTTTACTATGCGTTTGTGTATTTTTCTGTGATTTTAGGTATTTTCTGGCTGAAATTGAGGGACCTGAGCAAAAATTTGATTCAGAGGCTGAAAAAGGACTGCAGATGCTGTTGGATTCTAACCTCCCTTCATTCGAAGTAGATTTTCTGGAGCTACAGAAGTTCAATTGGCGCGCTCTCAATTGCGTTGGAAATTAGACATCCTGGGCTTTCCAAAAATATATAATAGTCCATACTTTTCCCGAGATTTGATGGCCCAAACCAGTATTCCAAGTCAGCATAAAAATTCTGGCGTTAAAACGCCAGAACTGGCATAAAAGCTGGAGTTAAACGCCCAAACTGGCACCAAAGCTGGCGTTTAACTCCAAGAAATGTCTCTACATGTGAAAGCTTCAACGTTCAGCCCAAGCACACACCAAGTGGGCCCGGAAGTGGATTTCTGCATCATTTACTCATTTTTGTAAACCCTAGGTTACTAGTTCTCTATAAATAGGACCTTTTGCTATTGTATTTTCATCTTTGATTAGTATTATGCTATCTTAGACCTTCTTGGGGGCTGGCCTCACAGCCATGCCTAGACCTTTTTTTCTAATGTATTTTGAACGGTGGAGTTTTTACACACCATAGATTAAGGTGTGGAGCTCTGCTGTTCTTCATGAATTAATGCAAAGTACTATTGTTTTTCTATTCAACTCAAGCCTATTTCTTCTCTAAGATATTCATTCGCACACAAGAACATGATGAATGTGATGATTATGTGACACTCATCACCATTCTCACCTATGAATGCGTGCCTGACAACCACTTCCATTCTACATGCAAACAAGCTTGAATGTGTATCTCTTGGGTTTCTAATCTAAGATTAAAACCTTCGTGGTATAGGCTAGAATTATTGGCAGCCATTCCTGAGATCTGGAAAGTCTAAACCTTGTCTGTGGTATTCCGAGTAGGATCTGGGAAGGGATGGCTGTGATGAGCTTCAAACTCGCGAGTGTTGGGCGTAGTGACAGATGCAAAAGGATTACTGAATCCTATTCCAGTAAGATCGAAAACCGACAGATGATTAGCCGTGCAGTGACAGCGCATCTTGGACCATTTTCACTAAGAGAACGGGAAGTAGCCATTGACAATGGTGATGCCCTATATAAAGCTTGCCATGGAAAGGAGTAGGAAGGACTGGATGAAAGCAGTAGGAAAGTGGAGATTCAGAAGGAACAAAGCAACTCCATACGCTTATCTGAAATTCTCACCAATGAATTACATAAGTATCTCTATCTTATTTTATGTTTTATTCATCTTTTAATTATCAATTCTCCATAACCATTTGAATCCGCCTGACTGAGATTTACAAGATGACCATAGCTTGCTTCAAGCCGACAATCTCCGTGGGATCGACCCTTACTCACGTAAGGTTTATTACTTGGACGACCCAGTGCACTTGCTGGTTAGTTGTGTGGAATTGTGAAAAAGAGTTGAGATTACAATTGTGCGTACCAAGTTTTTGGCGCCATTGATGATCACAATTTCGTGCACCAGTAGGGCACTAATCCCCCGATGTATTCTCTCATATTCTTTCTCTCTCTGTCTGCAAGGTGGTAGGGCACTAATTCCTCGACCGGTATGGCATGGCCTCACTAGGGGAAGGTGGTAGGACACTAATCCCCCGATTTGTTCCCCCTAGTGTCTGCCTCCAGGAGAAGGTGGTAGAAAACTAATCTCCCGACTTTATACCTCCTGGAGATGCGTAGTCGATTGACGGTATCCGGGTTAGCTATCGGGTGTGTCGGGTTCTGGCAGATAACTAACACATGAGCTCACGGCCAGTTGGATAGACATTCATCATATACATTTTTATGATTATGTTTGATTGTCATTAATTGGGCTTGCCTATGTAATTATTTTGCTTACTTGCTAAATTCTTACCTGCTGTATTTGTATTCTACCTGTGCTTGCTTTGCCTGTTTGTTTGTCTGTCGTTCTATCAGAGTTTGGAAGATTGGAGGAAGGTGGAGAATTGAGGATTTTAATTAGAGTTTAGGAATCCTTAAAAAACCTCCCTTATTCATGGTTTCTGTTTTAATTCTTAAGTTTTATAATCTAAGTGTCGGAGTCTAGAATTGCCTCTGGCTTTTTCGGGACCTTATATCTTATGTATGCGGCACCACTACCATGCTGAGATCCCTCAGTTCTCATTCCATACGGATATTTGTGTTTTTCAGATGCAGGTCGAGATATTAGTATTTGTTTCTGTTTAGATTCATGCTCCTGTATATAACTCTGTTTTAGACTTGTTTTATTTTGTACCTCATAGAGCTTTATGGGGCACTAGAGACTCTTTTGTGTATTT
The DNA here is from genome assembly GCF_000816755.2 of Arachis ipaensis. Classification (NCBI taxonomy): domain Eukaryota; kingdom Viridiplantae; phylum Streptophyta; class Magnoliopsida; order Fabales; family Fabaceae; genus Arachis; species Arachis ipaensis. The sequence continues at coordinate 104,749,510 of NC_029793.2, forward strand.
TGGGATTTGGACTTAATATGTGTGTATATAAATACTCTCCTGCCAGCCTTAGCTTCGCAGGCTGAGCTTGGATCTTGATTACTATGTATCCTTGATCCTCTACTCCTTTTTTATGTATGTATTTATTTGCGCTTAAGCTTTCTTCATTTGCAAGCAACGTTATTCACGAGCATTGCGCTTTTTGGTTTAACGACTTTGCCTTACCTCTTTTCTTCAAAGGGTCCTAGTTATAAATCTTTTTCAACTATATTCGGTTTTATGACTTAAGCATAAGACTCTATGCGGTAAGGTGTTATACATATGACTCAAGATTTATCAAAGTTAACCTTTATACCTAATGCCTTACAAAACATTGCTAAAGTATCCAAAACATGCATAGCCTGAGACATCTTAGCCTAAAAAAATAAAATAAGATCATCTGTAAACAAAAAATGAGAGATGATAGGCCTTCCTCTAGAAATAGCTACTGGACTCCAATTTTTAGAATGTACCCTCTGTGTAATTAGATAGCTCAGTCGCTCTATATGAAGCTCAAAAGATAAGGAGACATCAGATCACCTTGCCTCAAGCCCTTTTTCGGTTGAAAACCTTCTAAGCGATTACCATTTCACATCAGAGCTAGAGAAGAAGATTGAACACAATGCATAACCAAATAAACAATAGATGGAGGGAATCCAAATATATCTTAAGTTTTCTCCAAGAAGTTCCAATTAACTCTATCATATGGCTTGTCAAGATCTATTTAAAAGCCAAGGTACCCTTCTTAGATTTAGTCTTTTTCATAAAATAAAGGACCTCTTGGGTAACAATAATATTATCTGATGACCCCTTTTGGAATGAAACCACCCTGCAAAGAGCTTATGATAAATTTGAACCCTTCTTGTATTTTTATTTATTTAATTTAGTGATATTATATATTTTATTGAATTTTTAATTTAATTTTTTATGTTATAAAAAATATTAAAATATTTAATAGATATTAGTGTTATTGTATTCTAGAGAATTTGTGAGTTATAACTTTTAAAATTTCAATCTTCCAAACTAATTTTCAAGCAATTATATCCTTTTATATCACCTTTGAGAAATTAGATAACATTTTATCTATTTAATTTAGTATTATTTTATATTTTATTAGTTCCTTAATTGAATTTTTGTTTGCTAAAACAAAATTCAAGCATTCAATAAGTAATATAATTTTTAATATTTATTGTGCTAATTAACTATAATTTTTCTTATTACTTGTTTTACAATTTATATATTCTACCTTTTACAATTATAATGAATCAAAATTAAAGAACTGATGCATTTTTTAAGAGAAAGACTAATGTTCAAAAAGGAAGAACTATAACTTCTATTATTGAAAAAGAAATTACTGAAAGGTTTAGTTTTAATTCAATTATTGAAGATTTTAAGTCATTCAATACTCAAAGAGTATTATTCTAAAATATTTTATAATTTTATTTGTATAATTATTTATTTATTATATTAAAAATATTACGTAAATTTTGTCTTCAAATTTTTGGCCCCGCTTCTTCAAGTTCTGCTACTGACCATAAAAATACTATAACCTGAGATTTTATGCTTCACATCCTAGCAGCTAGTAACTTAGATATTAATTCTCCAAACTCTTTGTAAGGTTTTGCTATTTTTCTTCCGTTAGAAGATCATCTAATATATCAATTTTATATTGCAAGCAACTTAAAATAGAGAGTGCACTACAGGGAAAATGGAGATTAGGGGTGATTTTTTCTCGATTTGCGGCGGTTTGAAACCGCCGGCGGTTTGAAACCGCCGCTACACAAAACACCAGCGATTGAAGGACCGCCTTTTTTAAGGGCATGTGAATTGGATTTTGCGGCGGTTTCCAGCAACGGTTGGTATAACCGCCGCAATTAACATATTTAGCATTGATGGGATTTGCGGCGATTTTGAATCGCTGCATTATGCGTCAAGGTCATTTTTTCCTAATTTTGTGATGGTTATTAATCGTCGCTAATTGGTTCCACGATTTTTTTGAAATTTTATTCTGTGTTAAACCTACTAATTTTTCAAAATTATTTTCAGCGGTAACGAACTGCCGCTTTTTATTGTTGCTATTTTTTTAATATAAAATATTTTAATTTGTTTTTCTTTTAATATTTTCAAAATTTTTTGGTTTATCCTGCATTGCCTTTGTAAACCCATTAAATTAACAAATAATTAGTCAGTAAATTAATTTTTAATAGAAAAAAATAGAAAATATGAATTTTATAGTTTAATAAGGTAGAGCTAATTAAAATAAGAATTTTGACACTAATTTTAAAGAATTTAGCCAAAGATTGGACCGAACGGGCCGAATCGAACGAACCGGGCCCGTATTGGGCCCAAGGCCCAACCCACATCCCATTAACACAATGAGTTTCAGCTCATTGCTTCCCAAACCAAAGGAAACATGTTCCAAGGAGGGAGAGCAAGGGAGAAGAGGTCAAACCTTTCATTAATTTCAAATCCACATTTCTTCCAACTCTGAACTCTGATCGTCGCACCGTTTGCGGCCACGTGACCGCGGTGTGCTTTACAAAGCCTAGTGACTAATTTCGGTAAGAAACCTCAATTTCATTTCAGCCTTCCTTTCCCCTTAAATTTCAAAAACTTTGTAGATGGGTTGTTGAAACTTGGTATCTTGGTGTTTAGGCTCAAATTAAACTTGATGGATTAACGGGTTTTGCTCATTTGAGGCACGGGTAATGTAAGAGTTCTCTAAACCTTGTGGATTCTTGAATTATTGTGTGTTAGGCATTAAAATTTGGTATATGGATATGGTAATGTGTATAGGTAGTGTGTAATTGTGTTTTGGAGCACCATTGAGGAGACGGAAACTTGATTGAGTCATTGGATTGCTGAATTTGGTGGTGAAGCTTGTAATCTTGCCTAATGTTGTCTATGGGTTAAACAAAGAAATCAGCCAAGGTATGATTTTGGTTTCTCGTATTTACTATATAATGTCTTGTAAAAACTTAGGCTAGATGGCCATATGATAAGTTGGAATGATAGAGTATGTTAAATGCTTAGTACCTTTGATGATAATTGTTGATATGGATTGAGTATTTGTTGGTAATTTTTGTTTATGATGGAAATGGAATGCTAAATGAAGATTTAATGATAATTGACAAGTTGATAATAATGAATAGGCATAGATGATGGATTATTGATGATCTTGTTGGTATAATTGTGAAGTTTATGTATGAGAATTATTTAAAATTGAGGTATGATGGATGATGGAGGGGTATAGAGTTGTGTTGCTGTGATATTGTGTGTGTTGGTGATGATTTTGAGAATAAGAAGTTGATATTAAATGGTGAATTGATGTAAAATAGAGGTTGGAACATTTTGTGAAAAATTACTTTTTGGCAAAAATTCGGCAAGCCATAACTCAGCTTCCGGAGCCTTAAATTCTTTCAAACTTTGTTCTATATGAAAATTCAGTTCGTGAAGTTTATGCCGTTTAAAGAATGGATGAAAAATGATTTAAAACGAAGAAGTTATGCGCGTCGAAAGTTCGGTGTACAAAACTAAAATTTTGACACTTAAGTAATTTTTGACTTCCCTGCAACATCTGCCTATGTGTACCCCTTTATACGTGCCTGTGCATTTTTGTTTGGTGCACATGTGTACACAGGCAGGTGCTGCGTACGTGGCATGGGCCAAAAAGGGGCACTCACATACGCGGATAGGGGGTGCATACGCGAGTTAAGGGAAAATGCACTTCTGCGTACGCGTGACATGGTCCGCGTACGCGGAGCCCTTTTTTTTCAGCAAGTAGAATTTTAGTGTTTTACACATGATTTTTAATCCTTTAAGCCCCTATTTTTATTCTTTTGACCTTAAATGTCAGTTTTAAGTCTAGTGAAGAGGTTAGGTTATAGAAAGGGGGTAACTTGGAAAGGAAGTAAGCTTAAAAATGATGAATTATGTATAACAGTACAAAGAAATAAAGTGTATGTGATGCCATGGCTATAATGAATGATTGTGAAATGATTGTGAATGATTATCAATGCTTATGTGGCTTATGCACTCAATTTTTATCTGAGATACGAGTTTTCCTAGGTAAAGAACCGTGGCTTGCCACTACATGTTCCAGGTTGAGACTCGATACTTTGTTGACCTTACGTCATAAGGGTGACCGGGCACATATAAATTCCCGGGAAGGATACCCCATTGAGCAAATTTTATATATGAGAAAAAGCTATGCATAGACTCTTGGGGATGCGCGACGGGGGACAGTCCAGGGTTTAACAGCCAGACTTCTCGGGTTGGCTTTATAACTGACAGATGAGACTCATCAGCCATAGGACAAGCATGCATCATATGCATATTGTTTGAATTACTTGTTTGTGCGTTAATTGGGAATGCCTAAGTGAATTTACTATGTTAATTGTTCTATTTTCTATTTGCAGTACTTGTATTCTACCTGTGTTTGCCATTGTCTGCTTGTTTATTTGTGCAGTTTCACCGGTGTTGGATGATCAGAGGAAAGGCAGAAAAGTTAAGGATTTTAGTTAGGTTTAAGATTTGGTTAAGTTAGGAATCCATAGAGAACCACCCTGATTTACGGTTTTTGCTTTAGTTCTTTAAACGTTATAATCTGAGTGTCGGAATTCTAGGATTGCCTCTGGATTTTCCGGGATCTTATATCTTATATATGTGGTACCTTTACCATGCCGAGAACCCCTGGTTCTCATTGCATATGGATAGTTGTGTTTTTCAGATGCAGGTCGAGAGGCACCTCGCTAGGCGTCTGGAGTTTTACAGCGAAGTGGATCTTTTGGAACATTATTTTGTGTACTGTTTATATATGACCATATGTATAGAACTCTCCTAATGCCTTGTTTTACTTTTGTACCTCTTAGAGGTGTATGGAGAACTAGGGTTTCTTTTGTATATTCTGGGTTATGGGTTTGATATATATGTATGTAAATATTCTCCGTCTAGCCTTAGCTTCGTGGGCTGAGTTAGGAGCATGTCATTTTGTACTCTTGACCCCCTGTTCTTGCTTTCTGTATATATATATATATAT
>NC_029793.2:104755015-104767328 GCF_000816755.2 Arachis ipaensis
TATTAGAGGTCGTAATACCTCACCATCTATGTTTTATGATTTAAGCATAAAGCTCTGTGTAGTAGGGTGTTACAGCCTTCCTTTTCAATTTCTCTACTGCTACTTCATCCTTCATTGCCTTCCTTCTCAATTTCTTGGCCGTCACTGATGACAAGTCATCTTATGCTAGCTTTTCAAGTATTTTTCACTTGTTTCATTAGGTTTTATGCACTTTCTTGCATTATAAGTAAGTAATTTGGAGTGGACTTGCATAGTTTTATTGAATCAATAAACCATCCTTTATTTGACATTAAATCATGAGGTTTAAGCTAGAATTAGTTGATTTTTTTGAATGATTTATAAATCTTGTGAATATAGTGATGCTTTGATTAGTTGTTTTGATTACTTGTAGATGAAGAAATGGTGGAAAAAGGAATTTTTGGTATGCTTTTAAAGTTAAAGCACGCTTTGGACCTTAGGCCACGCTTTAGAAAGCGTGACGCAAGGCACAAAAGCGTCACGCATAAAGGAGCACTCAGCACCAAAGCAAACACCAAGGGAACAAGCATAGCGCTACGTTGGTGCATTTAACTGAGCGCTACAAAGAACCCAAGGACGCAAGGCAAAATCAATAGCGCTCAGTTAACTAAGTTAACTTTTTCGTGCCTCACCCAAAAGAAAATCAAGGCGCAAAATCAACGAGTGAAGCCACCAAGTTTCGAAACCAAGCACATGAGGGAGCTTCTCAGCAAGGATTCGAAAAGGGAGCTTCTCACCAAAAAAAAAGGGTACTAAGTTAAGAGTCCCAACTGAGCGCTAGTACAAGGAAAATGTGCACCAAATTGGCAAGGTCAGGATTCGAAGGGGGAGTCCCATTCAATCATATAGCGTTGCGTTACTTGAGTTAACTGAGCGCTATGCCAAGACTTGGCATGAGACAAAATAAGCCTGGGACAAGACATTGGGCGCTCAGTTAGCTTACTTAACTGAGCGCTCCCCTGGAGCCATGCATGAGACAAATTGAAGAACCTGGACCAAGAATTTGAGCGCTTCGTTGGTGAAGCTAACCGAGCGGTTCCCTGGAGGTGCACCATGGTTCCAATTTTAATTCAAAAACCAATTTGGATCCAATTCTTCACCAATTTGAATAGCCCACTCCAAATTCTGAAGATCAAAATTAGAAAGTGTATAAATAGGAGTTAGTTTGATTTGTAAGAAAACCTTTACTTTCACTTTTGAACTTTCTTTTATTTTGAGTTTTGTTTTTAGCTCACTTTTACATTTTAGCTTTGAATTGGGGAATTGGGATTGAGAGCAGAGTTCTCTCCTACTTGTTCTTACTTCTGCATTTCTTACTTTCTGTTTATGAATTTTGGATTTGAGATTGAAGGAATTCTGTTTCAATCTTTGATCTGCAATTCATCTTTGTTTACTTCTGCATAATTCTAAGGATTGAGAATTTGATTTAGCTTTCTGTCTTCATTTTCATTTCTTCTACAACTCTTGCTATCTGTTCTTGGAATTTGAATTGGGATTGAAGAGCTTCACTGATTCTAAGTTTGAGAATCATCTTTTACCTCTCTTATCAATTGTTCTAAGAATTGGATCCAAGTTTTCTTTACTGTTTTTCTCTTCTTTTCTTCTGCAAATTGTTCTCTGTTGGATCAAAGAAGGAATTGAGATCTAGACCTATTTTCTAGTCTCATTGATCCCCTGAGATCTTGAATTTCTTTCCTAGCTTTTACAATTGAGCTGAATTTACTTTCTGTCTTGTTCTTCAAGCAATTTTTCATTTCTGTTTAGATCTACTGCACTTACTTAATCTTCTTTACTTTCTATTGTTAAATTCTGCATCCCAGCACCCCACATCCCTTTACTATTCAAGCAATTTACATTTCTTGCACTCTAAGCTTCAGCTATTTACATTTCTTGAAATTTAAGTTTCTGTCATTTACATTACTTGCACTTTAAGTTTCATGCAAATTTACTCTTCTGCACTTTAGTTTTCTGTCAATTCTCCCTCTCCCTTTTAGTTTCATGCAATTTAGCTTCTGTTGGTTACAAACCACTTAAATCATTAAATGTTTGCTTAACTAAATTCATCACCTAACTAAAATTGCTCAATCCATCAATCCCTATGGGATCGACCTCACTCTTGTGAGTAATTACTACTTGATGCGACCCGGTACACTTGCCGGTGAGTTTAGGTGTTGGAATCCATTTTCAACCCATCAGTCACCTCTGCCTGTAGTTCAAACAGTATCCTTTGGACCACCTCTGTTTGAGCTCCATCCACTGGTAGTTGCGAACTTAGACGGAGGAGTTGACTTGGAGTCAATAAAAAACCTATGCCGTGCACTCTACCCGAGTGCTCTTTTTCAAGAGCTTAGGGAAGGAAATCATTTCATATAATATTCTATTGGATTCATCATGCTACTCAACCTCTCCATGTTTTTCCTATAGACATAAATAAGCATACATAATATAAAATATAATTAAATCCAACGAGAAAGAATATAATGGATGAAAACGTAGTACTTACACCAATCCTCTGAGCTTCAGGATGTATATAGGAGCCATTATGTCGTTTGTGCACTTTGGTCCATAGTTCTCCTCTCCGTTGTAGTTCTGACTGTAACAATATATTTTATACCATAACCGTATTAAAGTATTTTATGGAAGAAGATGCAGTCCAAAATACAGGTTAAAAATGAATTTAAACTTAAATCACCTCTTCTTCCCTTCGCTTTGCTAAACTTTTAGAACCTCCAGTGTGAGTGTAAAGTTTCTTCGATCGATTTCAACAGAGCTCTTAACCTTAACCAAGGAGAATTAGTTGCTCATGTTCTTCAGAGAAATCCTTGAAAAAAACAAAAACTATCAAAGGAGGGAGGATCTCAAAACGTATGACTTCCCTCCTTCTTTACTAACCCTAATCACATTTGAATTCAAACTAAAACAGAATCCAGTTTAAAATAAAATCAAATCTTCTTCATAAATAATTGCCTCCATCAAATCTTTCTCTTTTACCTTCTTGCAAATCCTTAATTAATGTTGTGATTGGTGGGCTTGAGTTGAGTCTTGAATTGATGAAGAATTGAGGGTCTTTTAGTGAGTATATTAAGCTCAGGAGTGGCAAACAATCTCACGTGATACGTGAGAGATTCACGTTATACGTGAAGCCTTCTTGATGCCCAAATTGCTCTCTCTTTGGTTCATGTTGTATATGAACAAATCCACATTGTACGTGGTCTTAAAAATCCTCAATTATGGCTTCTGTTGCTCCATTGCATTGTACGTGAAAAATATCACTGCCTACGTGAAAGTGCAATCGTGCATATGCATGCCTCATACGTTCGCATAATTGCTCAAAGTCTTCTTGTTGTGTGTATGCATGGGTCATGCGTTCGCATGATAGTTTGCGTACAACGTTGATACGTTCACGTCCTACGTTGATGTCTTCTACGTACCACGTTGAACTGGGGGTCATGTGTACGCACGGCTTCCGTTTGGCGTTGTACGCCAATGCTCCCACATTGTACGCTGAGGGACTCAGTGCCCCTGGGAGTGCACTATGATTTGGTGTGGAATGTGAGCAAGGTCACGTTGTACGTGAAGCTCTCTGTTCAGTCCAGAAGAGTTTCTGTTTGTTTCTCCATTTTTGTTCGTTGTGATTCCTTTGTCTTCAATCTTCACTGATTCTCTTCTAAATTCTTCTGTAATAAATGAATGCACACTAACTCAAAGTATTGCTCGATTAATCATGAACTCACTGCTTATCTTGTAATAACTCTTAGTTTATTGATTGAAATTTTAAGAGAAAAATACTAAAGATGTGCATGTATCCGTGGGCTGGACAAGGCCACCATCCCTACTTAACCTGGAGCAAGTGGGATGAAGCCATGATCCTTCCATCTTATGCAGGCAGGTGGCTAAAATCTTAACCCAAAGCAAGGGGGACAAACCACAACCCTTGCATCTTATTCAGGTGTTCCAAATCCTAACCCGGAGTAAGTGGGACAAACCACAATCCTTGCATCTTACTCAGGTGTTTCCACTCTCAAGCCGAAGCAAGTGGGATAGACTACAATCCCTGCCTCTTAGCTAGGTGTTTCAGCTCTCAACCAGAAGCAAGTAGGACAAACCATAACTCTTGTACCTTACCCAGGTAATTAATCAATAATCATTAACTTTACTCAATTTCACAATTTATTAGATTCATTAACTCCATTCATTTATTAACAATCAATCCAGTTATTCCGTGAGCGGGATGAAACCATCATCTTCACCGTGGGCGGGACAAGCCTTTGTTCCCGCAATATTTTAATCCGGTTAACTAAGTCTTTATCTAAGAATTAATAAATTTATTTCATTAGATCCCCTCCAGTGTATTCAAGGCTTATCAATTAGTTATTCGGCTCCATATGGAGGTTAAATGGGGTTACAAACATATTGGAAAAGTTAAATAGTTCAAAAATAGCATTTTGGTAAAAACTGTGTAGTTGTGCGTACCCATGCCTTGTGCGTACGCATGGAATCTGAGTCTGGTTTTGCAAAAATTCACATTCGTGCGTATGTATGCCTCGTGCGTATACACAAATCTAAGGTTATGCGTACGCACCATGCGTGCGTACGAGTAGAACTTGCTACTGCCCCAAGTTCTATAAAGTCTCCATAATTCAGTTTTAAACCCCAATTTTCAAACGTTCATAACTTTTGCTATAAAATTTATTTTTCATCCGTTAATTGACAGTTTTAAAGTTCTTATCCATGGCTTTAATTTATGATAAATTTCATATAATTTTACACTCCAAGCACTAAGTTATGGCCCGTCAAAGTTGCTCAAAAATCTGTTTTTACCAAAAGTTTACTTAAGTGTCAGTTTCTCAAATTCTCTTTTTCTTTCCTTTCAAAACCACCCAAGCCATTCCTAGGCATCCTGAATACTAAATTAACAATTCTCAATCACTTCCTATCCATTCAAAGACTAATGAACCAAATTCTTTATTTTTAACATCAATCAACAACACCCAATTCAATTTCATAATCCATCACACATATGCATCCACAATCATTACCACATACGATTCAATCTTTCAATACCTCAATTGAGGTTCATACTTACCAAAATAGGGATACCTCACCCAATCATAGTCTCCAGCCCAAATTCTCATATCATAGCCTTTAATAGGCAATCAACCATAATTTTTATATCCAATTTCATTCATATATACATTTATGGCTCATCAACACAATCATGGCAATTCACGTCATTTCATACAAGCATCCATACTAATCAATTATCATCAACAACAACCCATCATCCAGCACTATCTTAAAGGCAATTAACCAAGGTTTTCACATAACCTTACATAATGTCCATTCGAAACCAAACACGTACCTCTATGACAGTGGTTTTTCAACTCCTTGAATATCCTCTCTAGTCGAACCCGAACCTTAATCAACACCACCGAGCCTCTACAGTGCTCCAAAAGCAAGCCCAAATCCAATTCTGTAACACCAAATCAACCCAAGCCAACCATCACTCTTATTTAATCTAATTAAACAATTTATTCACATTTCAAGATAGGGTTTCATACATAATTAGAAAAAATCAAAGGAAAAGAGTTTCTTTATCTTGTACCATGTATTCATGGGTCAAAATCCTGCTAGAACTCAAGGTTAAGTCTCCTCCAAATATCAAAATCATAAATCTCTCAACATCTCAAAACCAAAACACAAAATCAGAAAAGAAACTAAAAATGGGGAAAGGATTTTAAAATTTCTTACCACAATAATTAGATAGAGTTAAAGAGGGAGTCGAGACAAGTGGGTAGCCGCAAATGGATCGTCGATCGGAGCTACAGTTTGGAAGTTATGTGGATTTTAGTGTGTATGATGAATAGTAAAAGTTAGGGCTTTGATGTCACTTCTCTTCTCTCTATCCGCTACTCTCTGTCACTCAAATAGAGAAGAGTAAGTAGGGCTGGAAATATGTCAGGCCAGGCCAAGCTTTACTCTTAACAGTTCAGGCCTATAATAGAGTATATTGGCCTAAGCTTGGCCTGTAGCCTGTTATAGGCTTTTTAATAAGTACTAAGCCTGACTTGTTGTTAAATTTGGCCTGGCCTAAAGCCTGTCAATAGGCCTTTTTTTTAATAATAATTAAATTTAAGATATAATTTAATTTTTAAAATTATAATATATAAAATAATAAATTTATGGACAATATTGATACAAAATAAAGATAATATATATGAATATATTCCCACTTGACTACTTCCAAAATATATAACATATCAAAATAAAAGACTTCATCAATATCAAGAGTTGTAACAAAACAACTAAACATAACATCAAATAAAAGCTAATAACTACTTAAATCAAAACACAGTAAAGAGAATGTTAGACAATTAATCGCTTAACCCTCCAAGCTTGAAAGAGATTTAATCTTCCTGTTCCAACACCTTGAAAAAAAATAAACATACACATATCATTAGATTTTTAAATAATATAAATACAACAAATATATTTTTTATTAGTACAAAAGAGAATGTTCAAAATAAAATTGTGGTCATAAAGGGATTAACACTTGAATTGGAAGGTTGAAATAGAATCAATGGTTGCTTCTTTTGTACAACAACATGAAATCTCCTTTGTAATCAACTACTAGAATGCCTCCATAAATGCGAAGTACTAGTTCCTTTTCTAGCGTAAGAAAACATAGATTTACAATATGTGCAAATAGCTTTTGTACCTTCAAAACTTTCAACTTGATCAAAATCGTCCCAAATTGGTGAAGTCTTCTTCCTTTTTTGTGTAATAACAGTTTCATTGCTACCATTTTCATCAGTGACCAGTTGATTTATAATAGTTGTTGTCTGTGTTGATGCTGATGTAGTTGTTGGTGTTTGTAATGGTGCAATGTTAGCATCTATTGTTGGCATTGTTGGTACTGACCGATTAATTTCTTCTCCATTTAAAGAAATAGAATTGGCCAATAGATCACTTGGAGATATAGATTCACTCATTTCTAAAGCCTATTATAATGCCTAAACAAAAATTAACAGACAATATTATCTCATGATTTTTTTTACTTTTATTATATCAATGGCATAAAGTAAGAACCTTTTATTGAAGAAAAAATTTGATAAAATTTTATGTTCGAAAAAGTAGAAATAATATCACAACACAAACAAAAAAATCAAACTTAAAAAAAGATCTTTGATAGAATAAAACCCTAATTGATGAAAAATAATTATTATTATTATTATTATAACAACAAATATAAAAAATAATAAAATAAAAAATAATGACATGAGAAAGAAGAAGAAGTACGTACAGTCAAATGAAGGAAGATGAAGAGGACGATAGTCTGATACTGGTAGAAGAGCGCGTAGTGTGGAGAAGAAAAGAGAAAATGACCGTGTGTATGTTTGTTTCTTTATTAATGTGGAGGAAAAGTTTTTAGGATGATTAAAGAGACAAATGGCTTAGTGGATAAAGGTATTTTCATATGATAGAAGACCCAAGTTCAAATCCTTCCAATAATATTTTTACACTCGTATAATAAAACTCTATGTATATATATTTGTAGGCTTAGGCTGGCTTGACAGGCCCAACAGGCTATTTCAAAAGTCTAGGCCTGGCCTTTTAAAGAATATAGGCCTTTTTAATAGCTTGAGTCTGGGCCTATTTTCTATCAAGCCAGGCTGTAGGCCCCTGACAGGCCACCTGGCCAATTTCCACCCTAAGAGTAAGCTGAAATGTTCTAAGTGAAGGGCTTATATATCATGGGCTTAGGCCCAATATGGGGCCTTTGCAATTTTGAGCCCGTTGGCCCCACCTTGGGCTAAAATCTTTGAGGTAATTGTAAAGATTTTTTTCTAAATATTTTTCTTATCATTTTTATAGTTTTAGTTTCCTCACATGCAGTACCGAATAGATTTATGCCGGTACAGCTAGTTTTAATGCTGGTATGCATTTTTTGCAATTAATGATATTTTTGCGCTAAATTTTATTTTCTAAGTTAAATTTTCACCAGTATTTCTTCGAATTGTAAATTTTAAGCTTTTAATCCTTTTTTGCTCATAATTAATTTATTAATTAATTATTTATTATCTGAATTTTACATCCTACCCACCTTAATAAAAATTTTGTCCTCAAAATTTTAATCACTAAAAGAAAACAGGTAAGAGCAGCTCTTCCTTAACTCAACTCCTAGTTCCTCAATCCTTTGCAGACTTTTGAATGCAGTAAACTACAAATTCGAACCAATTACATTCACATGTACTAATAACATATCCAACCCATATCTCTTTCACATCATAACAACCCTAATGCCATCAAAATCACCATGCTTCCGTTGCGCCACTTTGATTGTTTGCCATAAAGAATCTAATTATCCATCCACGTCAACAGAAAACTCCTTGAATCCTTTTATCTCACTAACTAAATACAATTAACCTTTACTTTAGCTGTACGGGTTCTAATTTCTGGGTTGTCTCCACCACCAGGTCCATTACTGCCTCCATCACCGTTCCTAGTTTGTTTGTCTATCCTTTCCACCACTTTGTTAGTAGTAGCAACGCTAGCATTCGTGGCAACTGTCATGTTCTCCATAGCATCCACAAAATCGGTTGAATTATTTACCACATCAGTTCTCTCACTACCTCTCTGTGCTCGTCCTCGACCTCATCTACATCCACGAGATACCATTTGGGTCTTGTCTACACCAAACAATTCATATTAAGGTGACCAGTCTTAATATCTCAAATCTAGTGCTTCGAATCCCTAAAGGTATGCTCAGGAACATTTATGCTATATTTGTCAAGCATACATCCTAAATAGCAAATAAACACAACTCAGAGTATGCTCAAAAGTATAGTTAGTCCATTCCTCAGGATCTACAGGAATGAACCGTTCTGATACCATAATGTAACACCCTACCACACAGACCTTTATGCTTAACTCGTAAATCAAAGGTAGTGAGGCATTATGTCACCTAAAAGAAAAATATACGTATGGATGTAGAAGAATAATATCATAACTAGGAGCCCATGAAGAAATTAAAACATCGAATGACCGATACTCACACACGGAAAATGTTAACACGAGTGAATGTCGTATGCCAAGGTAGAATATATATATATATATATACATAGGTTTGGATAGAATACATAATAAACACTAGTCTCGACCTGCGAAGACAAGGCCGGCTAGAAAATATTACAAAACCAAAAGTACAAAATACAACCTCTAAGAGAAAGGTATACAGATACATGTTCAACAATGGAGAAGTATGCTAAGTATAGAATAAACTTCGAAAATAAATTCTTCTTCGCTTTACCAACAAGTCACACACTCTTAGCAAGATGCGTCACGTCCTGTTATCTGAAAAATAAAAAGTTTCCACAATGAATGAGAATCCAACGGTTCCTAGTATGGTAATAATTCTAAATAGAGACTATATAAAACTACATAAATCTGATAAGCAATCCTAGTCTCCAAACTCACAGAATTTCAAGCCTAGGGTTCTTCTAATCCAAAAAGGATTTATTCTCTAAGTCTCAGCCCTCATTAATTGTCTCTAGCCTTAATTATTTCCCATATAATCTCAGCATTACTCCGATATCCAGTTGTTCAGTAATTTCAATCACAAACATTAATCAATTTAGGGTTAATTAGTCATACTCTGGACCACTACCATTCTCATTCATTCCCATTAGTCATACTCGCCATTAATCCCAAGTCTCAAGTCTCAATGAAACCAAACATAAACAATAAGCAGTACAAAGCAAATATAGTTAGAGAACAAGTATAGCAAGTAATGCAATTAGCAATTAACAGAATATTCAAATAGGAAAACAAAATACAATATGTGCACTCAAAAATGCATATGATACATGCCTGTCTTATTGGCCATGAGCTCACATATCGGTTAAACTACCAGAACCCGACACATCCGATAGCTAATTCGGATATCGTCTCTCCATTACGCATCCACACTCATGGAATAAAGTGTTCACCACACTCTTGGGATATCGTGCCCGATACCTTTCTTGGCATAGTGCTCTTACACTTAAGGGATATAGTGCCTGCCACACTCTTGGGATATAATGCCCGCCACACTTCCCAAAGAGAGAGAAACCGTGATGCAGCAAGAAAGAGAATCCTCAACTAACTCGCCCACACCACTGCCAGAAATTGAATAGAAGAGAATCCTCAACCTTCTATCCAATTCTCTGATGTAACAAGAGAGGAAATCCTCAACCTCGGTTGTCCACCGTAATAAGAGAGGGAATCCTCAACCTCAACTTGTCTATCTGTGAGTAGGATGAAGCCACCATCCTCACCACATCAATCATAATGTCTTTTCAAGCATAATTACAACACCTAGACCTTGCCATGCGAACAGGAAAACCTTCCATCCTCGCCAATCTAACCACTCAAGCCATAAATAGTCAACATATGTCTTTTAGCAATTTCATAAATTATTATATTCATTAACCCCAATTCGTTATCAATTTATCAAACTTAGATTCATTAATCTCAATTCTTTATCAAGTAATTAATTTCATTTTTTTGTGAATAGGATAACACCCCGTCTTCACTGTGGGTGGGACAAGGCAACCATCCCCACTTAACCTGGAGCAAGTGGGATAGAGCCACGATCCTTGCATCTTATCCAAGTAGGTGTTTAACCCTTGCATCTTATCCAGGTGTTCCAAATCCTAATCCAGAACAATTAGGACAAACCATAACCCTTGCATCTTACCCAGGTGGTTCAACTCTCAACTCAGAGCAAGTGGGACAGACCACAATACTTGCATCTTATCCAGGTGCTCCAAATCCTAATCCAGAGCAATCGGGACAAACTACAACCCTTGCATCTTACCTAGGTGTTTCAACTCTCAACCCAGAGCAAGTGGGACAAATCACAAGCCTTGCATGTTACCCAAGTACCTTAACTCTGAACTCAGAGCAAGTGGGACAAACTACAACCCTTACCTCTTACCTAGGTGTTTCAACTCTCAACTCGGAGCAAGTGGGACAAACTACAACCCTCGCATCTTACCCATAACTTTAATCAATTTTACAACTTATTAGATTCATTAACCACATTCATTCATTAACAATCAACCTTGTTATTTCATGAGCAGGATGAAATCACCATCCTCACTGCGGGCTGGACAAGCCTCCATTCTCGCAACATTTTCTTTTGGTTAACCAAGTGTATATCCAAGAATTAATCAATTTATTTCATTATATCCCTTCCTAGTGTGTTCAAGGCTTATCAATTAGTTATTCGACTTCATACGGAGGTTAAAGGAGGTTACAAACATGTTGGGAAGGTTAAATAGTTCAAAAATAGTAATTTGGCCAAAAATGGGTAGTTGTGCATACGTATGCCTCGTGCGTACGCGCGGAACCTGAGTCTAGTTTTGCAAAAATTCACATTCGTACGTACGCATGCTTTGTGCGTATGCATGGAACTTGCTACTGCCCCAGGTTCTACAAACTCTACATAATTCAGTTTTTAACCCGAATTTTCAAACGTTCATAACTTTTGCTATAAAATTTGTTTTTCATCCGTTCTTCGACGATTTTAATTCTTATCACTGGATTTAATTTAAGAAAAATTTCATACAATTTCACGCTTCGGGTACCAAGTTATAGCCCGTCGAAGTTGGTTGATAAACCACTATTTCATGGTTTATCTTGTGCTCAATTGAGTGGTTTTTATCTACTCTTTACCCACTTATTCATACTATTTGCATGGTTTTACATTTACCTTCCTAATTATGTGCTTTGATTGAAAACATGCTTCTTTGGACTTATAATTGCTAATATTAATCCTCTCTTATTACCATTAGATGCCTTGATATGTGTGTTGAGTGATTTCAGAGATTACAGGGCAGCAATGGCTTGGAGGATGGAAAAGAAGCTTGCAAAAGTGGAAGGAATACAAGAAGTTGAAGAAATTGCTAAGCTGTTCAGCCTGACCTCTTCGCACTCAAGTGGCTATAACTTTAGCTACAGAGGTCCAAACGACGCGGTTCTAGTTGCGTTGGAAAGCTAACGTCCGGGGCTTCGATTTGATATATAATATGAGGTATTCCAGACTTATGATTGCTTTCTTTAATTTATTAAAGTTCTCAATTTATCCAAATTATTTTCATTCAAGTAGAATTTCTCCCCTTTTGGCTTTGGTTAAATAATTGGTGACTCTTGAGTTATCAAACTCATTGTTGATTGAGAATTGGAATTCTTCAAGAATTAATTCATCCACTTAACTTACCTTCATAGTTAGAGGTTAATAAAGTGGGAGAAA
>NC_029793.2:104768027-104775737 GCF_000816755.2 Arachis ipaensis
TTTTTATCTACTCTTTACCCACTTATTCATACTATTTGCATGGTTTTACATTTACCTTCCTAATTATGTGCTTTGATTGA
Source organism: Arachis ipaensis (assembly GCF_000816755.2). NCBI lineage: Eukaryota > Viridiplantae > Streptophyta > Magnoliopsida > Fabales > Fabaceae > Arachis > Arachis ipaensis. The sequence continues at coordinate 104,768,108 of NC_029793.2, forward strand.
AAACATGCTTCTTTGGACTTATAATTGCTAATATTAATCCTCTCTTATTACCATTAGATGCCTTGATATGTGTGTTGAGTGATTTCAGAGATTACAGGGCAGCAATGGCTTGGAGGATGGAAAAGAAGCTTGCAAAAGTGGAAGGAATACAAGAAGTTGAAGAAATTGCTAAGCTGTTCAGCCTGACCTCTTCGCACTCAAGTGGCTATAACTTTAGCTACAGAGGTCCAAACGACGCGGTTCTAGTTGCGTTGGAAAGCTAACGTCCGGGGCTTCGATTTGATATATAATATGTTATGGTTTCCCTGATGCTAGGCAACGCGACCGCGTGATTCATGCGGCCACGTCGTAGTGACGAAAAACCAGCGTGGCAAAATCCGAAACCAGCAAATTCTGGACTGTTTCTGACCCAGTTTGCGGCCCAGAAAATACAGATTAAAGGCTATAAAGTGGGAAACTGCATCCATTCAAAAGGAGGCTTCCATATTCACAATTTTAGGAGTAGATGTAGTTTTTAGAGAGAGAGGTTCTCTCCTCTCTCTTAGGATTAGGATTTAGGATTTCTCTTAGTTTTAGAGTGACTCTCAATCCCAGGTTCTTTATTTTTATTTAATTTATGAACTCTTTCATGTTACATATAATTTTCTTAATTAATGTTATTTGAGGTATTTCCATTCATGATTGCTTTCTTTTATTTACATGATTACTACTTCCCATCTGAAGGCATTTTTTTTTATTCAGTAAATTTACCATTTTCTTCCTTTTGGCTTTGGTTAAGTAATTGGTAACGCTTGAGCTGTCAATAAAGGAGTGGTTGAAATTGGGAGTTGCTCCAATAACTCTAGTCTTTCCATCGGAATTGACTAGGACCTGCGGATTAAGCTAATTAATCCACTTGATCTATCTTCATAGTTAGAGGTTAACAAAGTGAGATTAAAATCCAAATTTCATCACAACTGATAAGGATAGGACCTCCAGTTCTAATACCTTGCCAAGAGTTTATTTTTATTGTTATTATTTTATTTCCTCTTCCATTTACTATTATTGCTTCTTATCTTATACATTAATAGAACCCCCAATTTGCAAGACTCATAACCAATAATAAGAACACCTCCCTGCAATTCCTTGAGAAGACGACCCGAGGTTTAAATACTCGGTTATCAATTTAAAAGGGGTTTGTTACTTGTGACAACCAAAACATTTGTACGAAGAAATTTTTGCCAGTAAAGAATGTCATAAAAATTGATGGGAAGCAGAAGCTGGTGAATTAAAAATTTATTAAAATGGTTACATTGCAAGTATAGTTCTTAACTCACCGAAAATCTGCCTATCAATTTAGAAATGTGTCACAGAAAGTTTAAATTAAAATTACTGGAGTTTTAAGTCCCAGGTCGTCTCCCAACGAGTTGCAGAAAAGTGTGCTGTTTTATTAATCAGATGTTCCAAGAAGTTGAGCTAGGTAAATTGGGGATTAAATTGAGGAATTTTAAATAATATAAATAAAAGCCTTGACTGGGAATTGATTGGTTAGAATCTCTATCATTGATGGTGTGATTGTAAGATTAATTTGTAATTAATGGTTGTTCTGTTTGGTTATCCTTTACTAGGTAAGGGAAAGTCAAACAAGTGGGAATGCCAAATCTGTTCACAAGTTGCAACCCACTTAGTTCAAAGGGATTGGCGTCGGTGACAGGATAGCAATCCAACAATTAACTCAATTACAAATTTTCCTTCAATCCTTCCAACTCAAGAGTTCCTTTTAATCAACTCCCCATCAAGTAAGGAAACTACTCACGCATTGTAAATAAAGAATCCATAGCATATGAAAGGGAAATAAAAGAAGACATGATTATTGGAATAGAAATTGAATTAAAAAGAAATAATCCTTACATTAATTAATCATAAAAGTATCTAAATGAAAAAATTGAACATAACAAAGAACATGGAAGATTAAATCCAAGTTAAGAGAACAAACTAGAATGATGAAGTCTTGATGAGGAAATAACTCTTCTCAATGTTCCAATGCTAAGATCAATTGAAAATTAAAATCCTAAAAACTAGAGAGAAAAAAAACCTAAGAGAGTGAAAAACTAGATCTAAAACTACTCTGAATGAATGTGTCTCTTGTTTCTGCATATTCTCTGACTCTAGTCTGCTGTTCCGGGCCAAAAATTGGGCCGAAATAAGGTCCAAAATTGCCCCTAGCGGACTCTGCAGATTATGCAGATCGCACATGTCACGCGATCGCGTCGTCCATGCAGACGCGTCGCTTGCGCTTTTTTCTCTCCACGCGTTCGCGTCGTCCACGCTACCGCGTCACTAGCGCTTTCCAATCCGCGCGGCTGCACAAGCCATGCGGTCGCGTCGCTGTGATTTACACTCCTTCGTGCGGTCGCGTGAGCCATGCGACCGCGTCACTTCTCGCTGGTTGTCTCCTCAAATTCTTGTGTTCCTTCCATTTTTGCTAGCTTCCTCTCCAATCTCCATCTTATTCATGCCCTATAAGGCCTGAAACACTTGACACACAGATCACGTCATCGAATGGAATAAAGGAGAATTAAAAGTAAATAATTAAAGTCTCTAGGAAGCAATTTTCAAACATGTACTGAATTTAGGAAGGAGATCTAAATGCATGCTAAATTGATGAATAAGTGGGCAAGGATCATGACAAAATCACACAATTAAACACAATATAAACCATAAAATAGTGGTTTATCAACCTCCCCACACTTAAACATTAGCATGTCCTCATGCTAAATTGAAGGAGACAAGGAAATAAGTATGAACATGCAGAAACTCATAAAATGCAATGCAATCCCACATATATAAATAAATGCAACTATATGATTATTGTCCACTTGATCAAAAGTAAATAAGCCTTTCAAAACAGTTAGAAATCAAATTCCACTAATTCTATCATTATATAATAAAACTGATAAAAGTGCAAGAAGATAGCTTATGAAGGCAGGAAACATGAAAATTCAAGCATTGAACCCTCACTGATAATGTATGTACGCTCTAATCTCTAGTGTATAGGGTAATCACTCAATTCTTTTCTAGTCATGTTTCTAATTTTTGTTTTTCTCTTAACCAATCAACAACAATTAATATACCAATGCAAACATCATGAGGTCTTTTTCAGGGTTGTAATGGGGCCAAGGTGTAGGTAAGGATATACATATGGCTAAGTGAGCTTTATAAATTGAATCTTTAATTAATCTAGGCTCTCACCTAATATACGTATATTCTATATACTTTTAAATTTATGCTTAGCTACCCACATAGATTTTTCATTCTTATATTTTCACATGATTGGGTATCCAAATTCCCTTTAAATTTTCATGACACATTCCCTCAACAACTTTTGTTCCCACAATTTCCCATACTTAATTATCACACAAAATTCTATCTTAAGCTAACCAAAGATTCAATCAATCATAGAGAAGTAAACACACAAGAATAAAATAATTATGGTTAAATGATGTAACCATACATAAAGGTTCAAATCTTTCATAGGTTGTGTGTTCTTTAGTTCAAACATCATGTTCCAAATACAACTCAAGCAGATTTATCATAAAAATTTTGAAAAATTAGTGAAATTTTGTTCCAAAGATAGATTTTTAAAAGAAACTTATTGTCTTTTTAATCAAGTAGAACATGCATGCAACTATCCTAACCTATGCAATTTATTCTATTCTATAAAAGAAAGAAAATCTAACTAAAATATTCTAATTATTGGTGCCAGAGAAGAGAATTTACCTCCGGAAGTCAGGTACTGACCGACCTCCCCACACTTAAGGCTTTGCACCGTCCTCGGTGCCATCTGTCAGGAACAGGGGTGGGTTGGTGGCAGTATCTCCACAGTCGGGACCGTCATGGCTCCCGGTGCTGGTAAAAGAAGTGGAGTCCGGGGTGTCTGAGTCTCTGAAGCGTCCCTTGAGTAGCTCCTTGAGGTGTTTGAATCGGCGCTCGTTACGGCGCTCTCTCAGCTTTGCTTTCTGTTCTTGCCGATCCAACCGTTCGATTATCTGCTGGAGTAATTTCTCAGTTGTAGATGCTTGTGGTGTTGAAGAAGGATTATCTTCAACTGGCTCAGTAGGCTGGTTTGTAGTTGCTGCTGAAAGTCTGAGGTATTTCCCGTTAGGGACATATTGATCATCCCGTGGAAGCATGGCTTTGGTGTCTGATGAGCGGATAATTTATACGCTTTTTGGCATTGTTTTTAGTATATTTTTAGTAGGATCTAATTACTTTTAGGGATGTTTTCATTAGTTTTTATGTTAAATTCACATTTCTAGAATTTACTATGAGTTTGTGTGTTTTTCTGTGATTTCAGGTATTTTCTGGCTGAAATTGAGGGACTTGAGCAAAAATCAGATTCAGAGGTTGAAGAAGGTCTGCTGATGCTGTTGGATTCTGACCTCCCTGCACTCAAAATGGATTTTCTGGAGCTACAGAACTCAAAATAGCGCGCTTCCAATTGCGTTGGAAAGTAGACATCCAGGGCTTTCCAGAACTATATAATAGTCCATACTTTGCCCAAGTTTAGATGACGCAAACTGGCGTTCAACGCCAGTTCTCTGCCCAATTCCGGCGTCCAGCGCCAGAAACAAGCTGCAAAGTGGAGTTCAACGCCCAAACTGGCACAAAAGCTGGCGTTCAACTCCAAGAAGGACCTCTACACGTGCAACACTCAAACTCAGCCCAGCTGTTCCTCAAGGATTAATGCAAAGTATTACTGTTTTCTATTCAATTCATCTTATTTCGCTTCTAAGATATTCATTCGCTTTTCAACCTGAATGTGATGAACGTGACAATCATCATCATTCCCTATGAACGCGTGCCTGACAACCACTTCCGTTCTACCTTCGACTGAATGAGTATCTCTTAGATCTCTTAATCGGAATCTTTGTGGTGTAAGCTAGAATGATGGCGGCATTCAAGAGAATCCGGAAAGTCTAAACCTTGTCTGTGGTATTCCGAGTAGGATTCAATGACTAAATGACTGTGACGAGCTTCAAACTCGTGATTGCTGGGCGTAGTGACAGACGCAAAAGGATAGTAAATCCTATTCCAGTATGATCGAGAACCGACAGATGAATAGCCGTGCCGAGACAGGGTGCGTTGACCATTTTCACTGAGAGGATAGGATGTAACCATTGACAAGGGTGATGCCTCCAGACGATTAGTCGTGCCGTGACAGGGCATTTGGATCATTTTCCCGAGAGAAGACCGAAAGTAGCCCTTGACAATGGTGATGCATTACATAAAGCCAGCCATGGAAAGGAGTAAGACTGACTGGATGAAGATAGCAGGAAAGCAGAGGTTTAGAGAAACGAAAGCATCTCTATTCGCTTATCGGAAATTCTCACCATTGATTTACATAAGTATTTTTATCCCTATTTTATTAATTAATTTCGAAAACTCCATAATTATTTTATATCCGCCTGACTGAGATTTACAAGGTGACCATAGCTTGCTTCATACCAACAATCTCCGTGGGATTCGACCCTTACTCACGTAAGGTATTACTTGGACGACCCAGTGCACTTGCTGGTTAGTTGTGCGAAGTTGTGAACCATGGTATTGGCATCATGTTTTTGGCGCCATTACCAGGGAAAGAAAGAGCGATGAATTTTACATAATCAAAGTGTAATCACAATTTCTGCGCACCATGTTTTTGGCACCGTTGCCGGGGATTGTTCGAGTTTGGACAACTGACGGTTCATCTTGTTGCTCAGATTAGGTAATTTTCTTTTTGTTTTCTCTTCAAATATTTTTCAAAAATCTTTCAAAATTTTCCCCTTTGTTTTCTAAAAAAATTTTACAATAAAAATGTTTTCAAAAATAAATTATTCTATGGCTTCAAAACTTTGAAGAATGAATTCTAGAGTTTCATGGTAACATGTTGAATCCTATCTGGCTGAAAAGCCATACCCAAACTCCTTTGGGATTGGTCTTCAACTAATTACCTCAATGGATATAGATCTATTCTAAAGCTTGACTGGCTATTAAGCCATGCCTGACCCTTTGATTGGAGCTTTAGACTAAAGAGCACAAGATTCCTGGAATTCATATTAAAGATTTTGAAATCCTTATTTTTGTTTTTCAAATAATTTTCGAAAAAAAAAATACAAAAAAATTAGAAAATCATAAATATCAAAAAATATTTTTTGTGTTTCTTGTTTGAGTCTTGAGTCATGTTATAAGTTTGGTGTCAATTGCATGTTCATCTTGCATTTTTTTCGAAAATTCTCATGCATTCATAGTGTTCTTCATGATCTTCAAGTTGTTCTTGGTAAGTCTTCTTGTTTGATCTTTGCATTTGCATGGTTTGTGTCTTTTCTTATTTTTCATATGCATTCTTGGATTCTTAGTATCTAAGCATTAAAGAATTCTAAGTTTGGTGTCTTGCATGTTTTCTTTGCATAAAAAAATTTTCAAAAAAATGTTCTTGATGTTCATCATGATCTTCATAGTGTTCTTGGTGTTCATCTTGACATTCATAGTATTCTTGCATGCATTCCTTGTTTTGATTCAAAAATAAAAGAGAAAAACATGAAAATGATGTTTTAAATTTTTCTCTCTCATCATAAAAATTTAAAAATAAAAAAAAAATATCTTTCCCTTTTTTCTCTCTTAAAATTTCAAAAATTAGATTTGACTTTTTTAAAAATCTAGTTGTTTTCATGAGTCAAATCAAATTTTCAATTTAAAAATCTCATCTTTTTCAAAATCTTTTTCAAAAATCAAATCTTTTTCAAATTTCTTAGTTATTTTCGAAAATTCCAAAAAATATTTTTCAAAAATCTTTTTCATATTTTTATATCAAATTTTCGAAAATAACAATAACAATTAATGTTTTGTTTCAAAAATTTCAAGTTTGTTACTTACTTGTTAAGAAAGATTCAAACTTTAAGTTCTAGAATCATATCTTGTGATTTCTTGTGAATCAAGTCATTAATTGAGTACTCAAGAGGGATCTTCTGAAGAAGAAGCTTATGATCTTGAGAATCCTGCAATAGCAGAGGTGAATTACTTAGGTGAACCTTATGGAAACACCTATAACTCATCATGGAGAAATCATCCAAATTTCTCATGGAAGGATCAAAAGCCTCAACAAGGCTTTAATAATGGTGGAAGAAACAGGTTTAGCAATAGCAAGCCTTTTCCATCATCCACTCAGCAACAAACAGAGAATTCTGAGCAGAACCCATCTAGCTTAGCAAACTTAATCTCTGATCTATCTAAGGCCACTGTGAGTTTCATGAATGAAACAAGGTCTTCCATTAGAAATTTGGAAGCACAAGTGGGTCAGCTGAGTAAAAGGATCACTGAAATCCCTCCTAGCACTCTCCCAAGCAATACAGAAGAAAATCCAAAAGGAGAGTGCAAGGCCATTGACATAACCAAAATGGCCGAACCCAATGAGGGAGAGGAGGACGTGAATCCCAAGGAGGAAGACCTCATGGGACGTCCAGTGATCAATAAGGAGCTTCCCTCTGAGAAACCAAAGGAATCTGAGACTCATCTAGAGACCATAGAGATTCCATTGAACCTCCTTATGCCATTCATGAGCTCTGATGAGTACTCCTCTTCTGAAGAGAATGAGGATGTTACTGAAGAGTAC
>NC_029793.2:104777490-104785132 GCF_000816755.2 Arachis ipaensis
ACAGGATCCTGGAAAGTTCATACTACCTTGTACCATAGGCACCATGATCTTTAAGGCTCTGTGTGACCTTGGTTCAGGGATAAACCTCATGCCCCTCTCTGTAATAGAGAAACTGGGAATCTATGGGGTGCAAGCTGCTAAAATCTCATTAGAAATGACAGACAATTCAAGAAAACAGGCTTATGGACAAGTAGAGGACGTGTTAGTAAAGGTTGAAGGCCTTTACATCCCTGCCGATTTCATAGTCCTGGATACTGGAAAGGAAGAGGATGAATCCATCATCCTAGGAAGACCTTTCCTAGCCACAGCAAGAGCTGTGATTGATGTGGACAGAGGAGAATTGATCCTTCAATTGAATAAGGACAACCTTGTGTTTACAACTCAAGGATCTCTCTCTGCATCCATGGAGAGGAAGCAGAAAAAGCTTCTCTCAAAGCAGAGTCAACCAAAGCCCCCACAGTCAGACTCTAAGTTTGGTGTTGGAGAGTCTCAACAATGCTCTGAACATCTATGAGGCTCCATGAGAGCCCACTGTCAAGCTATTGACATTAAAGAAGTGCTTGTTGGGAGGCAACCCAATTTTTAGTTATCTAACTATATTTTTCTTAGTTATATGTCTTTATAGGTTCATGATCATGTGGAGTCACAAACTAAATATAAAAATTGAAAACGGAATCAAAAACAGCAGAAGAAAATTCACACCCTGGAGGAAGCACCTGTCTGGCGTTCAACGCCAGAACAGAACATGGTTCTGGCGCTGAACGCCCAAAATGGGCAGTATCTGGGCGCCGAACGCCCAAAATGGGCATCATCTGGGCGTTTGAACGCCAGAAATGCACCCGGGAGAAGAGCTGGCGCTGAACGCCCAGAACAAGCATGGTTCTGGCGTTCAACGCCAGAAATGGCCAACAAATGGGTGTTGAACGCCCAAAATGGGCACCAACCTGGCGCTGAACGCCCAGAGTTGTGTGCAAGGGCATTTTACATGCCTAATTTGGTGCAAGGTTGTAAATCCTTGAACACCTCAGGATCTGTGGACCCCACAGGATCATCTCAGGATCTGTGGACCCCACAGGATCACCTCAGGATCTATGGACCCCACAGGATCCCCACCTACCTCCACTCACTTCTTCTCACCCCTCTTTCACACAATCCCATAAACACTCTTCCCCAAAACCCTTCACCAATCACCTCAATCCCTCTTCCCCATCACCTCTTCACCACTCACATCCATCCACTCTTCCCCATAAACCTACCTCATAAACTCCACCTACTTTCAAAATTCAAAATCAATTTCCCACCCAAACCCACCCTACATGGCCAAAACTTAACCCCCTCCCTCCCCTATATAAAGCCTTCCATTCTTCCTCATTTTCACACAACACAACCCTCTCTTCTCTTCTTGGCCGAAATACAACCCCTTCTCCCTCTCCTCCATTTTTTCTTCTTCTTCATCTATTCTTTCTTCTCTTGCAAGAGGGCGAGCAAAATTCTAAGTTTGGTGTGGTAAAAGCATAAGCTTTTTGTTTTTCCATTACCATTGATGGCACCTAAGATCGGAGAATCCTCTAGAAAGGGGAAAANTGTTTTTCGTTTTCTAGGTTATGCGCTTATCTATGTTTGTGTCTTCATTACATGATCATTAGTAGTTAGTAACTTTGTCTTAAAGTTATGAATGTCCTATGAATCCATCACCTCTCTTAAATGAAAAATGTTTTAATTCAAAAGAACAAGAAGTACATGAGTTTTGAATTTATCCTTGAACTTAGCTTAATTATATTGATATGGTGACAATGCTTCTTGTTTTCTGAATGTATGCTTGAACAGTGCATATGTCCTTTGAAGTTGTTGTTTAAGAATGTTAAATATGTTGGCTCTTGGAAGAATGATGATTAGGAGACATGTTATCTGATAATCTGAAAAATCATAAAAATGATTCTTGAAGCAAGAAAAAGCAGCAAAGAACAAAGCTTGCAGAAAAAAAAAATATAGGCGGAAAAAATAGAAAGAAAAAGAAAAAAAGCAAGCAGAAAAAGCCAAAGCTCTTAAAACCAAGAGGCAAGAGCAAAAAGCCAATAACCCTTAAAACCAAAAGGTAAGGGTAAATAAAAAGGATCCCAAGGCTTTGAGCATCAGTGGATAGGAGCGCCTAAAGGAATAAAATCCTGGTCTAAGCGGCTAAACCAAGCTGTCCCTAACCATGTGCTTGTGGCGTGTAGGTGTCAAGTGAAAACTTGAGACTGAGCGGTTAAAGTCAAGGTCCAAAGCAAAAGAAGAGTGTGCTTAAGAACCCTGGACACCTCTAATTGGAGACTTTAGCAAAGCTGAGTCACAATCTGAAAAGGTTCACCCAATTACGTGTCTGTGGCATTTATGTATCCGGTGGTAATACTGGAAAACAAAGTGCTTAGGGCCACGGCCAAGACTCATAAAGAAGCTGTGTTCAAAAATCATCATACTGAACTAGGAGAGTCAAAAACACTATCTGAACTCTGAGTTCCTATAGATACCAATCATTCTGAACCTCAATGGATAAAGTGAGATGCCAAAACTATTCAAGAGGCAAAAAGCTATAAGTCCCGCTCATATGATTGGAGCCATGTTTCATTGGTAGTTTGGAATTTATAGTATATTCTCTTCTTTTTATCCTATTTGATTTTCAGTTGCTTGGGGACAAGCAACAATTTAAGTTTGGTGTTGTGATGAGCGGATAATTTATACGCTTTTTGGCATTGTTTTTAGTATATTTTTAGTAGGATCTATTTACTTTTAAGGATGTTTTCATTAGTTTTTTAAGTTAAATTCACATTTCTGGACTTTACTATGAGTTTGTGTGTTTTTCTATGATTTCAGGTATTTTCTGGCTGAAATTAAGGGACTTGAGCAAAAATCAGATTCAGAGGTTGAAGAAGGACTGCTGATGCTGTTGGATTCTGACCTCCCTGCACTCAAAATGGATTTTCTGGAGCTAGAGAACTCAAAATGGCGCGCTTTCAATTGCGTTAAAAAGTAGACATCCCGGGCTTTCCAGCAATATATAATAGTTCATACTTTGCCCAAGTTTAGACGACGTAAACTGGCGTTCAACGCCAGTTCTCTGCCCAATTCTGGCGTCCAGCGCCAGAAACAAGCTGCAAAGTGGAGTTCAACGCCCAAACTGGCACAAAAGCTGGCGTTCAACTCCAAGAAGGACCTCTACACGTGCAACACTTAAGCTCAGCCCAAGTACACACCAAGTGGGCCCCGGAAGTGGATTTATGCATCAATTACTTACTCATGTAAACCCTAGTGACTAGTTTATTATAAATAGAACTTTTTATCATTGCGCACTTCAACCTGAATGTGATGAACGTGACAATCATCATCATTCCCTATGAACGCGTGCCTGATCCGTTCTTCCGTTCTACCTTCGACTGAATGAGTATCTCTTAGATCTCTTAATCGGAATCTTCGTGGTGTAAGCTAGAATGATGGCGGCATTCAAGAGAATCCGGAAAGTCTAAACCTTGTTTGTGGTATTCCGAATAGGATTCAATGACTGAATGACTGTGACGAACTTCAAACTCATGATTGCTGGGCGTAGTGACAGACGCAAAAGGATAGTAAATCCTATTCCAGCATGATCGAGAACCGACAGATGAATAGCCGTGCCGTGACAGGGTGCGTTGACCATTTTCACTGAGAGGATAGGATATAACCATTGACAAGGGTGATGTCTCCAGACGATTAGCCGTGCCGTGACAGGGCATTTGGATCATTTTCCCGAGAGAAGACCGAAAGTAGCCCTTGACAATGGTGATGCATCACATAAAGCCAGCCATGGAAAGGAGTAAGACTGACTGGATGAAGATAGCAGGAAAGCAGAGGTTTAGAGAAACGAAAGCATCTCTATTCGCTTATCGGAAATTCTCACCAATGATTTACATAAGTATTTTTATCCCTATTTTATTAATTAATTTCGAAAACTCCATAATTATTTTATATCCGCCTGACTGAGATTTACAAGGTGACCATAGCTTGCTTCATACCAACAATCTCCGTGGGATTCGACCCTTACTCACGTAAGGTATTACTTGGACGACCCAGTGCACTTGCTGGTTAGTTGTGCGAAGTTGTGAACCATGGTATTGGCATCATGTTTTTGGCGCCATTACCAGGGAAAGAAAGAGCGATGAATTTTACATAATCAAAGTGTAATCACAATTTCTGCGCACCAAGTTTTTGGCGCCGTTGCCGGGGATTGTTCGAGTTTGGACAACTGACGGTTCATCTTGTTGCTCAGATTAGGTAATTTTCTTTTTGTTTTCTCTTCAAAAATTTTTCAAAAATCTTTCAAAATTTTCCTCTTTGTATTTGAAAAAAATTTTAAAATAAAAATATTTTCAAAAATAAATTATTCTATGGCTTCAAAACTTTGAAGGATGAATTCTAGAGTTTCATGGTAACATGTTGAATCCTATCTGGCTGAAAAGCCATACCCAAACTCCTTTGGGATTGGTCTTCAACTAATCACCTCAATGGATGTAGATCCATTCTAAAGCTTGACTGGCTATTAAGCCATGCCTGACCCTTTGATTGGAGCTTTAGACTAAAGAGCACAAGATTCCTGGAATTCATATTAAAGATTTTGAAATCCTTATTTTTGTTTTTCAAATAATTTTCGAAAAAAAAATACAAAAAAAATTAGAAAATCATAAAAATCAAAAAATATTTTTTGTGTTTCTTGTTTGAGTCTTGAGTCATGTTATAAGTTTGGTGTCAATTGCATGTTCATCTTGCATTTTTTTCGAAAATTCTCATGCATTCATAGTGTTCTTCATGATCTTCAAGTTGTTCTTGGTAAGTCTTCTTGTTTGATCTTTGCATTTGCATGGTTTGTGTCTTTTCTTGTTTTTCATATGCATTCTTGGATTCTTAGTGTCTAAGCATTAAAGAATTCTAAGTTTGGTGTCTTGCATGTTTTCTTTGCATAAAAAAATTTTCAAAAAAATGTTCTTGATGTTCATCATGATCTTCATAGTGTTCTTGGTGTTCATCTTGACATTCATAGTGTTCTTGCATGCATTCCTTGTTTTGATTCAAAAATAAAAGACAAAAACATGAAAATGATGTTTTAAATTTTTCTCTCTCATCATAAAAATTCAAAAATAAAAAAAAAATATCTTTCCCTTTTTTATCTCTTAAAATTTCAAAAATTAGATTTGACTTTTTCAAAAATTTTTAAAAATCTAGTTGTTTTTATGAGTCAAATCAAACTTTCAATTTAAAAATCTCATCTTTTTCAAAATCTTTTTCAAAAATCAAATATTTTTCAAATTTCTTAGTTATTTTCGAAAATTCCAAAAAATATTTTTCAAAAATATTTTTCATATTTTTATATCAAATTATCGAAAATAACAATAACAATTAATGTTTTGTTTCAAAAATTTCAAGTTTGTTACTTGTTAAGAAAGATTCAAACTTTAAGTTCTAGAATCATATCTTGTGATTTCTTGTGAATCAAGTCATTAATTGTGATTTTAAAAATCAAATCTTTTTCAAAACTAATCTCAATCATATCTTTTCAAAAATATCTTCTTATCTTATCTTTTTCAAAATTTGATTTCAAAATATCTTTTCTAACTTCTTATCTTCTTATCTTTTCAAAATTGATTTTCAAATTTGTTTCAACTAACTAACTAACTTTTTGTTTGTTTCTTATCTTTTTCAAAACCACCTAACTAACTCTCTCTCTTTCATTTTTGAAAATATCTTCCCCCTTTTTCAAAATCTCTTTTTAATTAACTAATTATTTTAATTTTTGATTTTAATTTTCGAAAATTACTAACCTTTTTCAGATAGCCTGAACTCTTGGGATAAGCTGGTCGCGGCTTTCTTGGCCAAGTTCTTTTCTCCTCAAAAGCTGAGCAAGCTTAGAGTGGATGTTCAAACCTTCAGACAGAAAGAAGGTGAATCCCTCTATGAAGCTTGGGAAAGATACAAGCAGCTGACCAAAAAGTGTCCTTCTGACATGCTTTCAGAATGGACCATCCTAGATATCTTCTATGATGGTTTATCTGAGATATCAAAGATGTCATTGGATACTTCTGCAGGTGGATCCATTCACCTAAAGAAAATGCCTGCAGAAGCTCAAGAACTCATTGACATGGTTGCCAATAACCAGTTTATGTACACTTCTGAGAGGAATCCTGTGAGTAATGGGACGCCTATGAAGAAGGGAGTTCTTGAAGTTGATACTCTGAATGCCATATTGGCTCAGAACAAAATATTGACTCAGCAAGTCAATATGATTTCTCAGAGTCTGAATGGAATGCAAGCTGCATCCAACAGTACTCAAGAGGCATCTTCTGAAGAAGAAGCTTATGATCTTGAGAACCCTGCAATAGCAGAGGTGAATTACTTAGGTGAACCTTATGGAAACACCTATAACTCATCATGGAGAAATCATCCAAATTTCTCATGGAAGGATCAAAAGCCTCAATAAGGCTTTAATAATGGTAGAAGAAACAGGTTTAGCAATAGCAAGCCTTTTCCATCATCCACTCAGCAACAACCTCATGCCCCTCTCTGTAATAGAGAAACTGGGAATCTATGGGGTGCAAGCTGCTAAAATCTCATTAGAAATGGCAGACAATTCAAGAAAACAGGCTTATAGACAAGTAGAGGACATGTTAGTAAAGGTTGAAGGCCTTTACATCCCTGCCGATTTCATAGTCCTGGATACTGAAAAGGAAGAGGATGAATCCATCATCCTAGGAAGACCTTTCCTAGCCACAACAAGAGCTGTGATTGATGTGGACAGTGGAGAAGTGATCCTTCAATTGAATGAGGACAACCTTGTGTTTACAACTCATGGATCTCTCTCTGCATCCATGGAGAGGAAGCAGAAAAAGCTTCTCTCAAAGCAGAGTCAACCAAAGCCCCCACAGTCAGACTCTAAGTTTGGTGTTGGGAGACCACAACCAAACTCTAAGTTTGGTGTTGAACTCCCATATCCAAACTCTAAGTTTGGTGTTGGAGAGTCTCAACAATGCTCTGAATATCTGTGAGGCTCCATGAGAGCCCACTGTAAAGCTATTGACATTAAAGAAGCGCTTGTTGGGAGGCAACTCAATTTTTAGTTATCTAACTATATTTTTCTTAGTTATATGTCTTTATAGGTTCATGATCATGTGGAGTCACAAACTAAATATAAAAATTGAAAACGGAATCAAAAACAGCAGAAGAAAAATCACACCCTGGAGGAAGCACCTGTCTGGCGTTCAACGCCAGAACAGAGAATGGTTCTGGCGCTGAACGCCCAAAATGGGCAGTATCTGGGCACTGAACGCCCAAAATGGGCATCATCTGGGTGTTTGAACGCCAGAAATGCACCCGGGAGAAGAACTGGCACTGAACGCCCAGAACAAGCATGGTTCTGGCGTTCAACGCCAGAAATGGCCAACAAATGGGCGTTGAACGCCCAAAATGGGCACCAACCTGGCGCTGAACGCCCAGAGTTGTGTGCAAGGGCATTTTACATGCCTAATTTGGTGCAAGGTTGTAAATCCTTGAACACCTCAGGATCTGTGGACCCCACAGGATCATCTCAGGATCTGTGGACCCCACAAGATCACCTCAGGATCTGTGGACCCCACAGGAT
>NC_029793.2:104786075-104786588 GCF_000816755.2 Arachis ipaensis
AGGATCATCTCAGGATCTGTGGACCCCACAGGATCCCCACCTACCTCCACTCACATCTTCTCACCCCTCTTTCACAAAATCCCATAAACACTCTTCCTTAAAAACCCTTCACCAATCACCTCAATCTCTCTTCCCTATAACCACTTCACCACTCATATCCATCTACTCTTCCCCATAAACCTACCCCATAAACTCCACCTACCTTCAAAATTCAAAATCAATTTCCCACCCAAACCCACCCTATATGGCCGAAATTTAACCCCCCTCCCTCCCCTATATAAAGCCTTCCATTCTTCCTCATTTTCACACAACACAACCCTCTCTTCTCTTCTTGGCCAAAACACAACCCCTTCTCCCTCTCCTCCATTTTTTCTTCTTCTTCATCTATTCTTTCTTCTCTTGCAAGAGGGCGAGCAAAATTCTAAGTTTGGTGTGGTAAAAGCATAAGCTTTTTGTTTTTCCATTACCATTGATGGCACCTAAGACCGGAGAATCCTCTAGAAAGGGGAAAGA
>NC_029793.2:104786864-104795710 GCF_000816755.2 Arachis ipaensis
TATTGATGTGGTGACAATGCTTCTTGTTTTCTGAATGTATGCTTGAACAGTGCATATGTCCTTTGAAGTTGTTGTTTAAGAATGTTAAATATGTTGGATCTTGAAAGAATGATGATTAGGAGACATGTTATCTGATAATCTGAAAAATCATAAAAATGATTCTTGAAGCAAGAAAAAGCAGCAAAGAACAAAGCTTGCAGAAAAAAATATAGGCAAAAAAAAAAAATAGAAAGAAAAAGAAAAAAAGCAAGTGTGATTTCAGGTATTTTCTGGCTGAAATTGAGGGACTTGAGCAAAAATCAGATTCAGAGGTTGAAGAAGGACTGCTGATGCTGTTGGATTCTGACCTCCCTGCACTCAAAATGGATTTTCTGGAGCTAGAGAACTCAAAATGGCGCGCTTTCAATTGCGTTGGAAAGTAGACATCCAGGGTTTTCCAGAAATATATAATAGTCCATACTTTGCCCAAGTTTAGATGACGCAACTTGGCGTTCAATGCCAGTTCTCTGCCCAATTCTAGCGTCCAGCGCCAGAAACAAGCTGCAAAGTGGAGTTCAACGCCCAAACTGGCACAAAAGCTGGCGTTCAACTCCAAGAAGGACCTCTACACGTGCAACACTCAAGCTCAGCCCAGGTACACACCAAGTGAGCCCCGGAAGTGGATTTATGCATCAATTACTTACTCTTGTAAACCCTAGTGACTAGTTTATTATAAATAGAACTTTTTATCATTGTATTCACAGTCTTAGTTACTCCGGTTCCCCTCTGGGGCCGAGACCAATGAACTCCATTATCACTTATGTATTTTCAACGGTAGAGTTTCTGCACTCCATAGATTAAGGTGTGGAGCTCTGCTGTTCCTCAAGGATTAATGCAAAGTACTACTGTTTTCTATTCAATTCATCTTATTTCGCTTCTAAGATATTCATTCGCTTTTCAACCTGAATGTGATGAACGTGACAATCATCATCATTCCCTATGAACGTGTGCCTGACAATCACTTCCGTTCTACCATCGACTGAATGAGTATCTCTTAGATCTCTTAATCGGAATCTTCGTGGTATAAGCTAGAATGATGGCGGCATTCAAGAGAATCCGGAAAGTCTAAACCTTGTCTGTGGTATTCCGAATAGGATTCAATGACTGAATGACTGTGACGAACTTCAAACTCGTGATTGCTGGGCGTAGTGACAGACGCAAAAGGATAGTAAATCCTATTCCAGCATGATCGAGAACCGACAGATGAATAGCCGTGCCGTGACAGGGTGCGTTGACCATTTTCACTGAGAGGATAGGATATAACCATTGACAAGGGTGATGTCTCCAGACGATTAGCCGTGCCGTGACAGGGCATTTGGATCATTTTCCCGAGAGAAGACCGAAAGTAGCCCTTGACAATGGTGATGCATCACATAAAGCCAACCATGGAAAGGAGTAAGACTGACTGGATGAAGATAGCAGGAAAGCAGAGGTTTAGAGAAACGAAAGCATCTCTATTCGCTTATCGGAAATTCTCACCAATGATTTACATAAGTATTTTTATCCCTATTTTGTTAATTAATTTCGAAAACTCCATAATTATTTTATATCCGCCTGACTGAGATTTACAAGGTGACAATAGCTTGCTTCATACCAACAATCTCCATGGGATTCGACCCTTACTCACGTAAGGTATTACTTGGACGACCCAGTGCACTTGCTGGTTAGTTGTGCGAAGTTGTGAACCATGGTATTGGCATCATGTTTTTGGCGCCATTACCAGGGAAAGAAAGAGCGATGAATTTTACATAATCAAAGTGTAATCACAATTTTTGCGCACCAGTGTCCCCAACTCTGTAGGAGACTCCGGCTGCTGAGACAAGATCTGAGACCAAGGCGGGAAAAGGTAAGTTTCCCGTAATTTGTACGTGTTCCATAGCATTTCGGATATATCTTGAGAGATTCAGAGGTTGGTCTGTAAGGATGCACCATAGTAGAACAGCCATGTCTGCAGTGAAAGAGGACTCATGAGTGCTCGGAAAGACGTAATGGGACATGATCTGTGCCCATACGCGAACCACCAAGGTAAGTGCAGAAGCCAAGATTTCCTTAGGGCGGGTACGGTGGTATTCGTAGATCCAACGGCTGCCAGGTAATGCACTGACTCCGAGAACGGAGTCCCAGTCAAATTGGTATCTCTGGCGCTGAAGGGTGGCTTCTTGAAAAGCGTCCATTCCTGCTGGAATAGGGGGAAGACTCAGAACTTGCTGAATGGCCTCTTCTGTGATGGGGACTTGCTTCTGCCGTACATAAACAGACTGTAGGGTCGGCATGTAGAAGTTGGAGTAGAACTCAACTACCCAAGAGAGATTGACCTGCCTTGGCTGTCTCCGTAGGAAATCCCATTGTCTTCACTCAATTTGCGGCTCAACAAAGGCCGCAATATTGGACGGGAGGATAAGAAGGTATTCATTGTTATAGTTCCTTTCGGCTAGGATAGGGAACATCTGCTCACAGTAGCGATTGGGAAATTGCGCAGTGTCCTTTGCTGGAAAGGCTTTTTCCTTGTCGTCAACCATTATTATCCTCTTAACTCTTTTTGTTGAGGGCTTGACTGCGGTTGAAGAAGGCTCTGCCACTAATGCTCTTTTAGTTCCTCTTCTTGCTGGTGGTTTCGAAGTAGCTTTCTCTTTTCCTTTCTTGGTGGCCATCCTGAAAGAAGGGAAGAGAAAAGAATTTAAATTCAAAGAGATAGAGCAAGGAAGAGGGTATTGTAAGTGATAGTCAATGCATAATAAAGATAAATGGCATGAACACATGGTCCAGATTACATGTGAAAAGCTCATCACTGGCAATATAGCAAGTGCATGTAGGACAATGGAATGCAAGAGGTTTATTGGCATGCAGGCAAAGGCATGAGTAGCGTAAACCAAGCATTACTTTGTAACAAACCATCATGTTTGTATTGACAATTGAATTCAATTAATAAAATAATAAGGGAAAGTTGTGAAAAGTAAGCATTGAATAGTATAGTAACATAGAGAAGTGCATAATGCTATATGGGTATTTTCACAAACACATGGCGTGCATGTTAAACCAGATATAAAAAGTATGAAATTAAAAGAAAAATTAGGATTTGGAGGAAAGAAAGATAAGATAATTTGGCAATAGAGGTTTAGCAGTGCGGAGCATGCGACGCGGCTACGGAAGGCACGCGTTCGCGTGGGTGTGCATCAGGTAAGATGACGCAATCGCGTCAGTCACGCGATCGCGTGACCCGTGTTGCGCTACTGCCGCGAGTGCAGCCTCGCTCCAGCACAACTCTCTGTTCGATTCATTTTAATTGCCAAAATTGGGTGACGCGATCGCGTGGGTCATGCGATCGCGTGAGTGTGCGTCAGAGAATAATCGATGCGGCCGCGTCGGCGACGCGGTCGCGTGACAACGATTGTGCTTCCAGCACCAATCCAGCACCACTCTCGCACAATATAGCATTGTGCACCCTTTTACGTCGAAAATGCAGGGCACACGGCCGCGTCGCCGACGCGGTCGCGTGGGAGGCCATGATGTCCAAGCGACGCGGTCGCGTGGAGTAAATTGTACCATTGGCACGACTCCAGCGCTCCTCCTACGCAAGTTTCTGTTCATTTTTTATTTTTCATTACTCCCCCTGCCACGCGGACGCATCGCTGGTGCGATCGCGGCGTGCGGCGAAATTTTTTTTTTTAAAAGAAATATAAAGACATGCGTGTGAAAGAGCACGGAAGTACTAATAAAGAAAAGAGTTATTAAAAAAGAAAAACTAAAAGTAAAGAAAAGAACGATCATACCGCGGTGGGTTGTCTCCCACCAAGCACTTTGCTTTAACGTCCGTAAGTTGGACGCTCCACTAGCTCAATCTGCTGCGATGTGGGGATCTTCCAAGCGGAAGATCTCAAGCTCCTTATTTTTCTGCACCTTCTCACCATGGTATAGCTTTAGGCGTTGTCCATTAACCTTAATAAGTTCAGAGCTTGAAGGATGGCTTAGGTGATAAACTCCGTACGGTTCAGCCTTCTCTATTCTGTATGGACCTTCCCATTTTGATCTCAACTTACCGGGCATGAGCCTCAGTCGAGATTTGTAAAGGAGAACAAAATCTCCAGGTTGGAACTCTCTCTTCTTGATGTTTTGATCATGCACAGCTTTCATCTTTTCCTTGTATATTCTGGAGTTCTCATAAGCTTCCAAGCGAAGGTTCTCCAGTTCCTGCAGTTGCAACTTTCTTTCAGCTCCAGCATTCTCAATTCCCATGTTGCACTCCTTAACTGCCCAGAAGGCTCTGTGTTCTATTTCAACTGGGAGATGGCAAGCTTTTCCATAAACCAAGCGGAAGGGACTCATCCCAATGGGTGTCTTGTATGCTGTTCTATATGCCCACAGTGCATCTTGTAGTCTGGTGCTCCAGTCTTTTCTATGAGGCTTTACTATCTTTTGCAAGATACGCTTAATTTCTCTGTTTGACACCTCGGCTTGCCCATTGGTTTGGGGATGGTAAGCTGTTGCAACTTTATGGATTATCCCATGCTTCTTCATCAATCCTGTTAGTCTCCTATTACAAAAATGGGTGCCTTAATCGCTCACGATCGCTCGTGGTGATCCAAAGCGGCATATAATATGCTTTCTCACAAAGGAAACAATAGTGTTAGCATCATCAGTACGGGTAGGAATTGCTTCTACCCATTTGGAAACATAATCCACACCTAACAATATATAAAAATATCCACTAGAATTTGGAAATGGACCCATGAAGTCAATGCCCCATACATCAAAAATTTCACAGAAAAGCATATATTGTTGAGGCATCTCATCCCTCTTGGATATGTTACCAAATTTCTGGCATGGGTGACAAGATTTACAAAACTCAGCAGCATCTCTAAAAAGATTAGGCCACCAGAATCCACAGTCTAAGATCTTTCTAGCTGTTCTTTGAGGGCCAAAGTGTCCTCCACTCTCAGATGAGTGACAGGCCTCTAAAATGGACTGGAATTCTGATTGAGGTACACAACGTCTAATTATTTGGTCAGCGCCACATCTCCATAAATATGGGTCATCCCATATATAATATTTAGACTCGCTTTTCAGCTTGTCTCTTTGATGTTTAGAGAAATGTGGAGGAAATGTGCGACTAACTAAATAATTAGCAACAGGTGCGTACCAAGGGACTACCTCAGATACTACTTGCAGGTTTTCAAAAGGAAAATTATCATCTATAGGAGTAGAATCATCCTTAATATGTTCAAGGCGACTCAAGTGGTCCGCTACTAGATTTTGATTACCACTCCGATCCTTTATTTCTAAATCAAATTCTTGTAACAGCAGTATCCAACGTATAAGTCTTGGTTTGGATCCTTTTTTGCTAATAGATACTTTAGAGCTGCATGGTCCGAATACACTACTACTCTAGTGCCAAGTAAATAGGCTCGGAATTTATCCAGAGCGAAAACAATAGCAAGTAGCTCTTTCTCAGTAGTAGTATAATTGGACTGGGCAGTGTCTAAAGTCTTAGACGCATAGGCAATAACAAAAGGGTCCTTACCTTCACGCTGAGCAAGCGCTGCTCCTACTGCATGGTTGGAAGCATCGCACATGATTTCAAACGGCTGGCTCTAGTCGGGTCCTCTTACAATTGGGGCTTGAGTTAGAGCAGTCTTCAGCTTATCAAATGCTTGTTTGCAACCTTCACTGAACTCGAACTCAATGTCCTTCTGCAGTAATCTAGATAAGGGAAGTGCCACCTTACTAAAGTCCTTAATAAATCTCCTGTAGAAACCTGCATGGCCAAGGAACGAACGGACTTCCCTCACAGAAGAGGGGTAAGGTAAACTAGAAATAACATTCACCTTTGCTGGGTCTACAGAAATTCCATTATTAGATACCACATGTCATAATACAATCCCTTGCTTTACCATAAAGTGGCATTTTTTGAAATTCAATACAAGGTTTGTATTAACACATCTATCTAATACTCTAGATAATCCATCTAAGCAAAGGTTAAAAGAATCACCATAAACGCTAAAATCATCCATAAAAACTTCCATACATTCCTCAATAAGATCAGAGAAAAGGCTCATCATGCACCTTTGGAAAGTAGCTGGTGCATTGCACAAGCCAAAGGGCATTCTTTTATAAGCATAAGTCCCAAAAGGACATGTAAAAGTAGTCTTTTCCTGATCCTCGAGAGCTATATGAATCTGGAAATAACCTGTGTAACCATCTAAAAAGCAATAATGTGATTTACCTGACAGGCGATCCAGCATTTGATCAATGAATGGAAGTGGGTAGTGATCCTTACGGGTAGCTTGGTTGAGACGCCTGTAATCAATGCAGACTCTCCAAGCATTCTGAACTCTGGTTGCTATGAGCTCTCCATACTCATTCTTCACTGTAGTGACTCCAGATTTCTTGGGCACCACTTGTACTGGGCTTACCCATTCACTGTCTGAAATGGGATATATGATACCGGCTTCCAATAGTCCGGTCACTTCCTTTTTGACAACTTTCAAGATGGTGGGATTCAATCTTCTTTATGGTTGACGGATAGGTCTTGCTCCCTCTTCTAAAAATATTCTGTGCTCACACACTTGAGGGTTGATGCCTACTATGTCTGCCAAGCTCCATAAACTAGAAATAACATTCACCTTTGCTGGGTCTACAGAAATGCCATTATTAGATACCACATATCCTAATACAATCCCTTGCATTACCATAAAGTGGCATTTTTCGAAATTCAATACAAGGTTTGTATTAACACATCTATCTAATACTCTAGATAATCCATCTAAGCAAAGGTTAAAAGAATCACCATAAACGCTAAAATCGTCCATAAAAACTTCCATACAGTCCTCAATAAGATCAGAGAAAAGGCTCATCATGCACCTTTAGAAAGTAGCTGGTGCATTGCACAAGCCAAAGGGCATTCTTTTATAAGCATAAGTCCCAAAAAGACATGTAAAAGTAGTCTTTTCCTGATCCTCGGGAGCTATATGAATCTGGAAATAACCTGTGTAACCATCTAAAAAGCAATAATGTGATTTACCTGACAGGCGATCCAGCATTTGATCAATGAATGGAAGTGGGTAGTGATCCTTATGGGTAGCTTGGTTGAGACGCCTGTAATCAATGCAGACTCTCCAAGCATTCTGAACTCTAGTTGCTATGAGCTCTCCATGCTCATTCTTCACTGTAGTGACTCCGGCCTTCTTGGACACCACTTGTACTGGGCTTACCCATTCACTGTCTGAAATGGGATATATGATACCGGCTTCCAATAGTCTGGTCACTTCCTTTTTGACAACTTCCAAGATGGTGGGATTCAATCTTCTTTGTGGTTGACGGACAAGTCTTGCTCCCTCTTCTAAAAATATTCTGTGCTCGCATACTTGAGGGTTAATTCCCACTATGTCTGCCAAACTCCACCCAATTGCCTTCTTATGCTTCCTCAGTAGATCAAGTAACTATTCTTCTTGTTGAGAAGTCAGTTCCCTTGCAATAATAACCGGAAGCTTATGCTCATCCTCAAGATAAGCATATTTGAGATGTGGAGGGAGAGGTTTCAAATCTAACTTTTGACGTTGGGATTTTCGCCAGTAAAGAATGTCATAAAAATAGTCGTGTTGTAGATATAGTCTCTAAACCGACAAAAATTCCTTCGTACAAACGTTTTGGTTGTCACAAGTAACAAGCCCCTTTTAAATTGATAACCGAGTATTTAAACCTCGGGTCGTCTTCTCAAGGAATTGCAGGGAGGTGTTCTTATTATTGGTTATGAGTCTTGCAAATTGGGGGTTCTATTAATGTATAAGATAAGAAGCAATAATAGTAAATGGCAGAGGAAATAAAATAATAATAAAAAAAATAAACTCTTGGCAAGGTATTAGAACTGGAGGTCCTATCCTTATCAGTTGTGATGAAATTTGGATTTTAATCTCACTTTGTTAACCTCTAACTATGAAGATAGATCAAGTGGATTAATTAGCTTAATCCGCAGGTCCTAGTCAATTCCGATGGAAAGACTAGAGTTATTGGAGCAACTCCCAATTTCAACCACTCCTTTATTGACAGCTCAAGCGTTACCAATTACTTAACCAAAGCCAAAAGGAAGAAAATGGTAAATTTACTTAATAAAAAAAATGTCTTCAGATGGGAAGCAGTAATCATGTAAATAAAAGAAAGCAATCATGAATGAAAATACCTCAAATAACATTAATTAAGAAAATTATATGTAACATGAAAGAGTTCATAAATTAAATAAAAATAAAGAACCTGGGATTGAGAGTCACTCTAAAACTAAGAGAAATCCTAAATCCTAATCCTAAGAGAGAGGAGAGAACCTCTCTCTCTAAAAACTACATCTACTCCTAAAATTGTGAATATGGAAGCCTCCTTTTGAATGGATGCAGTCTCCCACTTTATAGCCTCTAATCTGTATTTTCTAGGCCGCAAACTGGGTCAGAAACAATCCAGAATTCGCTGGTTTCGGATTTTGCCACGCTGGTTTTTCGTCACTGCGACGCGGCCGCATGGATCACACGGTCGCGTCACCTAGCGTCTGGGAAACCATAACATATTATATATCAAATCGAAGCCGCAGACGTTAGCTTTCCAACGCAACTGGAACCGCGTCGTTTGGACCTCTGTGGCTAAAGTTATAGCCGTTTGAGTGCGAAGAGGTCAGGCTGGACAGCATAGCAATTTCTTCAACTTCTTGTATTCCTTCCACTTTTGCATGCTTCTTTTCCATCCTCCAAGCCATTGCTGCCCTGTAATCTCTAAAATCACTCAACACACATATCAAGGCATCTAATGGTAATAAGAGAGGATTAATA
>NC_029793.2:104795715-104798807 GCF_000816755.2 Arachis ipaensis
TTCTTCTACCAATCAACAAAAATTTAATGCACAGATACACATATCAAGAGGTCTTTTTAAGGGTTGTAATGGGGTTAGGGTTAAGGTAGGATTGTATTTGGCCAAGTGGACTAAAATCTGAATCCTAAATTAACTTAAACTTTCCACCTAACTTTAGACAATCCATGTAATCATAATACAACATCTAACCATCCATTAACCATGTTTTCCACATATTCATGCATTCTAATTTCAAGTACAGTACATATGCATTGCTTTCACCACTTACTTTGGGGCATTTTGTCCCCTTTTATTATTTGCTCTTTTTCTTTTCTTTTTCTCCTTTATTTTTCTTTTTTTTTATATTATTATTTATTTTTCTTTTGTTTTTCTCAATGCATATGATTAAAGTATTGAATGCATGAACATATTCTCAACATTCTTTCACATTTTCAGAAAATTCTAACATACTCAATTCTCAAACCAAATGTTTCGAAACCCACTTTTCCCACACTTAAATCATAAGCACTCTCACTAGTCTAAGCTAATTAAGGATTCAAATTAAGGACATTATTGTTTTCCGCTTAGAGTTAATGATGTGCTAAATAAAAAGAACAAAAGGGGTACAATAGGCTCAAAATTGGTTTGCAAGGGATAATGAAAGGTAAGGTCATATGGGTATGTAAGCTCAGTGAAATAAAGGCCTCAATCATATAAGCGTATGTATACATCAAATTATGGAAATATAGAATTAGGCAAGACAAAGATCACATTTTTTGAGAGAAAAACACACATCAAAAATAAAATATTGGTTGAAAAATGCAACCAATTCAAATAGGCTCAAAATCTCACAGGTTTTGTGTGTTCGAGCTCTAAACCATGTTCCAGTATAATATTTCTTCAAACAAGTGTAATATTAAATTTTATTCAAATTAGTGAAATGCTCTAAAAGGTTTCTTGAAAAAGAAAATATTACTTCAACCAAGTGGTAAAATATGCAAAAAATCAAACAAATATGCAATAAAAAAAACAAATAAAATAAAAATTTTGGTGTTGAGTCAGGAAATAACTAACCCATGGAGATCGGTATCAACCTTCCCACACTTAAAGATTGCACCGTCCTCGGTGCATGCTGAGATTTGCAGGTGGATGGGTTGTTTCAACTGATGCTTTTCTCATCAAGGAATGTGCGTAGGAACTTGTTTGTCTCTCCTATGTGAACGTCTTCCGGTTCTCTTCCTGGTGGCCATCCTGAAAGAAAAAGGGAAGGAAAGTAACCCAAAACAAAGATAGAAAACAAATAAAACATGGGTTGGTTAATGCCAAAAGTGAGGGTCTCAATTACATGGTAGCTACAACATGCAAGTGAGAAAACAATAGAAGCACATGGCATACTAGTGGTGCAAAATATTGCAACAATGAGGGAGAGAGTGTAGGTAAGGAGAGATAATATAAATTCATATCAATGTAAAAGTAATACAGGTATAAAAGATTGGCATTGGTTTAAATAATATTACTCAATCAGAATTAAAACAAGTCACTAAGCATCAAGAAAATACCAGAAAAGATGTAACAGTTGAATAAGAATATTTGAACACCAATAATAATTTTAGAAAAATAAAAATATGCAATGAATGAGAGTATACAAATAAATTAAATAAAATAGAATGGGAGTGAGAAAAAATAAGAAAGGAAGAAGAAAGAAATAAGAAAAGATAAGAGAATAAGGATTCGAAGAAGAAAAGATAAGAAAATTGGCACTAATCTGGATAGGTTGTGCGACGCCGGCGACGCGGTCGCGTGGTGTGCAATAAGGTTAGGCGACGCGGACGCGTGGGGTACGCGATCGCGTGACTTGATTTGTGCTAGTGGCGCGAGTGCAGCCTCGCGGTCGCACAACTCTCTGTTCAAAACTTAGTATTGCCAAAATCCTGGGTGACGCGATCGCGTGAGTGGCCATCATGGGGATGTGATGCGAACGCATGGGGCACGCGTTCGCGTGGTGAGGCTTGAGCTTTCAGCACGATTCCAGCCCAACTCCAGCTCAACTTTTGGCCATGCACCCTTTGACGTCGAAATCCAGGTCACGCGGCCGCGTGGGGCACGCGATCGCGTGGGAGGCCAGTATTCCCCTGCGACGTGGACGCGTCAGTGATGCGGTCGCGTGGGACGAATTGTGCTACTGGCACGCCTCCAGTGGTCCCAAACTAGGCATGTAAAACCCTTGAGCAGCTTCAAAAAGATTCTTAGGCTCCCGGGGTAACAAGTGTCAGAGCAGATTCCAGGATCCCAAATCTTGCTTTTACACCCATTCCTGTCGGGATCTGTATTTTTCCAGCCGGGTGAAAGGTGATCTGAATTCTCACTGCAGTGACCAAACAGCTTCATAGACCTATTCAGTTGAGCTTTATACCAACCTTTGCGTTTGAACTTAAAGCTTCCAACCATGATGAACCTTGATTGACAATTCTTATCACTGGCTATCTTCCTCTTACTCTTAATGCCACAAAGAGCTCTAAGTTGACCATCCGTCTCCAGTAGCCCATATTCAAGTGGGATTAGAAAGCTATGGGATATGAATTTTGCCCACTTGAATGTTGTGAAGGATGATGGCAACTTAGGTGGAGGTATTTTTAATGAAATTACAAGCTCCACTCCCTTGTGCTCTTTTCTGATAACTACCACCTCTTTGCAAGCTTCTTCAATTTCAACCTCTTCCTCTTGGTAGCTCTCTTTCAATTCAATCTCCTCTTCATTGCTTTCCAAGGGCATGGGAGGTTGTGCTTCTTCTTCTTGAATCTCCATCTCTTGATCAACCTCTTCCAAGTCTTCAACTATGATATGCTTTGGAGGTTGTACACCCTCCTCAGCATCAATTACAACCGTCTTGGAAGGAGGCTCTATGTCTTGACTTTTCCATGGAGGTTCTGCATCTCCTAAGTCTTCAACCACTTCTTCTTCTTCTTGAACAATGACAGTTTCTTCTACTTGTTCTAGTACGAATTCATTCTCTGTCTTATCCACTGGGGTTTCTGGTATCTCCTTCATGCTATGCTCTTCACTAGACTGTCCACATGGGGCTGTGGCTGATCCTTGTGTATTTAAGCGTCTAA
>NC_029793.2:104798868-104802609 GCF_000816755.2 Arachis ipaensis
TCCATTGGAGGTGGTTGTTGCCATGAGGGTTGATCAAATCCTTGTGGCTCCTCCCATCTTTGATTGTTCCAACCTTGATGCCTGTTCTCATTGTAATTTCTTCTTCCTGCAACATTATTGTAACCAGACTCATAGACAAAGGGGTGAGAGTTCATAGTAGTAAATAAAAGTTAAAAATATAAATAAATTTAAATTAAAAGTTTATTTAAATTTTGAATTTGAAAATTAAAATTTGAAATTTGAAAATTTTTAAATTTAAATTTTGAAAATTTTTAAATTTGAATTTTGAAAATTGATTTTTGAAATAAGATAAGATAAGATAAATATTTTAAAAAATAAAAATCTGAAATTTTTTTTCCGAAAAAAATTAATTAAAAATATTTTTAAATTTAATGAGGAAAGAGAAAAACAATAAAGTGACACCAAATTTCAAATTTTTAGATCAAAACGAAGAAAACAACAAAGAACAGCTTGAAGGTCAAGATGAACGCGAAGAACAACTCGAAGATCAAGATGAACACTAAGAACAAATTTTTGAAAAATTTTGTAATAACTAAATAAAAACCAATAACCTCTTAATTTATGAAAAAGCAAAAATAAAAACAAAAATAAAAATAAATAAACAAGCAAAAATAAAAAAAATATTTACAATAACCAATGATAAGGCACACGTTTGTAATTTTCCGGCAACAGCGCCATTTTGACGTTAGGATTTTTGCCAACGGGACTGTTTTTATGACATTCTTTACTGGCAAAAATCCTAACGTCATTGGTCAAAAATCTATTTTTACCAAAAGTTCACTTAAGTGTCAATTTCTCAAATTCTCTTTTCCTTTCCTTTCAAAACCACCCCAAGCCATTCCTAGGCATCCTTAACACTAAATTAACAATTCTCAATCACTTCCCACCCATTCAAAGACTAATCCACAATATTCCTTATTATTAACATCAATCAACAACATCCTATTCAATTTCACACTCCATCACACATATGCATCCATAATCATTACCACATATAATTCAATCTTTCAATACATCAATTGAGGTTCATACTTATCAAAATGGGGATACCTCACCCAATCATAGTCTCTGGTCCAAATTCTCATATCATAGCCTTGAATAGGCAATCAACCACAATTTTTATATCCAATTTCATTCGTATATACATGTATGGCTGATCAATACTTCATTTAACACAATCATGGTAACTCACATCATTTCATACAAGCATTCACACTAATCAATTACCATCAACAACACCCATCATCCAACACTATCTTAAAGGCAATTAACCTAGGTTTTTAGATAACTTTACATAATGTCTACCCGAAACCAAAAATGTACCTCTATGATGGCAGTTTTCCAACTCCTTGAATATCCTCTCCAATCGAACCCGAACCTTAATCAACACTACCGAGCCTCTACCAAGTGATCCAAAAGTAAGCCCAACTCTGATTCTGTAACACTAAGTCAACCCAAGCCAACCATTACTCTTATTCAATCTAATTAAATAATGTATTCACATTTCAACCTAGGGTTTCATATATAATTAGGAAAAATAAAAAGAAAAAAATTCCCTTATCTTGTATCACGTGTTCATGGGTTAAAATTCCGCTAGGACTAAAGGTTAGGTCTCTCCTAAATATAAAAATCACAAATCTCTCAACATCTCAAACTCCAAAATGTGAAATTAGAGGAGAAACTAAAAATGGGGCAAGGATTTTGAAATTCCTTATAACAATAGTTAGATATAATTGAAGAGAGAGTCAAGACAAATAGTAAAAGCTAGGGCTTTGCTCTCACTTCACTTCTCTCTGTCCACTGCTCTCTCTTTCACTCAAATGGGAAAAATTGAGTTGAAATGCTCTAAGTGAAGGGCTTATATATCATGGGCCTGGGGCTAATGTAGGTCCGTTTGTAATTTTGAGGCCGTTGGCCAATCTTGGAAAAAAAAATCTTTAAGATAACTGTCTGGATTTTTATTCTAAATATTTTTCTTGTCATTTTTACAATTTTAGTTGCCTCACACGCAGTACCGGACATATTTAAGCTGGTACATCTAGTTTTAATGCCGGTATGCATTTTTTCACAGTTAATGATATTTTTGCACTATATTTTATTTTCTAAGTTAATTTTCACCAGAATTTTCACGAATTATAAATTTTAAGTTTTTAATATTTTTTTGTCATAATTAATTTATTATTTATTTATTTATTATTTATCTTGGTTTTAAAGTTTATTTGCAAAGTTTTCTGACAAACGGCACCAAAAACTTAATGAAGGCTAGATACCGGTTTAAAATTTTTACAAGTTTAAAACTCAAATTTGTTGCAAGTATAGTCCTAACCTAAAAAATAACCCTATCAATGTTTAAAAAAATTGCCATAATTCAATTCAAATAACTGAAAATTTTAAATCACAGGTAGTTCTTCCACAGAATTGCTATCGGGTTGCGTATCATTGGCTACGAAGGAAAAGGGGGGTTTGATAGCAATAAGCAAGAAATGTAAATGGCAAGAAATTAAAGAACAATACAATATCTAAACGGCAAGAGAAATTAAACTAAGAGAAATAAAGCAAAAAAAGGAAATTCAAACGTTAAATAGATCTTGGCAATGGTTGAGAGTCAAGGATCACTATCCTTGTCATTGACCACAAACATGGCGATTATAAAGAGCTAATCCCACTTAGTCAACCCCTAAACATCAGGAAAAAGTCAAATAGGCATAATTATTCTTAATCCACAAATCCTAACCAACTCACTAATTAGACTTAGTGAAAGGATAGTGTTAGTGGAAACAAAATCAACTAACAACCCTAAATCACTAATCAATTCCGGACATCAATGACTCAAAGTCACCTAAGTCCTCAATACCAAGCCAAGAACAAAAACCTACTCTAAAGCTAGAAGAAGCATTTCATCAAACACTTAGAAGGCATAAAATAAAAATATCATAAATTGCATGAATAATAAAATCTATAACTAACCAAAATAAGAAGGCAATAAGAACAACTCAACTACACATCAATAAAGCATATAAACATCAAATTGCATTAAAAGAAATTGAAAATCCAACAATTATTCGTAAACTAAAATTAACAAAAATAGAGAAACTAACAAGTAAAACTAATTAAATTAAGATACTAGAACATGAATATGTAAAGAAAACTAAACTAAAACAAAATCAAAACCTAAATTTAAAGAGACATTAAACTAAGAAACCTTAAATTCTAGAGAGAAGTTGGATCTACTTTGTCTAGAATTCTACCTAAAATGTAACACCTTGCCACACAGAGCCTTGCGCTTAAGTCGTAAAGCAGAGGTGGCAAGGTATTACAACCTCTAAAAGAAAAGACGTATATTTGAAAGGAATTATAACTAGGAGCCTTGAAAAAGAAGCTAAGCAAAAGCGTAAATAGAAAATCGCATCGCACACGTAGGATACACGTAAAAAAAGAATAAATTAGTGCGTAAGGAAATATAACATAGATATATAGGGATTAGAGTACCAAAAGATACAAAATATCAAACTCCAGACTTGACCTGAGAAGTTAAGGCTGGCTGGAGCATATATATATATATATATCCCAAAAGTCTAACCTAAAAGACAAGATAAACACCTGTTTCTCCAAAATATCCACTAGGAGAGACAAACATAAAATATATACAGAGGAGATTCTATTTACATATATACATAGCATAAGTATAAAATACAGTATCCCAAAATTTAAAACTTCACT
>NC_029793.2:104802757-104808080 GCF_000816755.2 Arachis ipaensis
CGGGAGCTCTCAACATGGTAAAGGTGCCTACATAGGTAATATATAAGGTCCCGAGAAAGCCAGAAGCATTCCTTGAATTTCGACACTCAGATTCAAACTTAAAGATCCAACTAAACCAAAAATTAGGTAAATTATCTAAGGTATTCAAGTTCTAATCTAACTTTAACCTAACATTTCACTTTCTATCTCCTCTAACGCTCCAAATCACTGGTAGAACAACCCTCGTCATGCCTCTTCCATACGAAAGGTCTCTTAGAAAGCATACACATACAATTCAAGCAAAGAAAACATAGATAGGATACAAATACAGCAAATAGACAATTAGCAGATAAGCATAGTTAAATAATTAGGCAAACCAAGATAACGCACACTCAAGCAAAATATAAAATGCATATGGTGTATGCATGTCCTACAGCTAATGAGTCTCATATGTCGATTATATAGCTAACCCGATATATACTGGTAGTGAACCATTGGACAGTCCCCTTCTGTGCGTGCATCTACAAGCTCAAAAATATTCTTAAAGTCAAACTTTAAGCTCAATTATATCCATGGAGTCAAATTTCAAGCTCAATTATATGCCGGGTGGGGAACACAGAGAGTTAAAGTGCCCAATCACATCTTGCAACAAAGGGTCAGCAAAGTATCGAGTCTCAACCTGGAGCAAGTGGTGATGAGCCATTGCGACAACCCAGGAAAACTCATGTCTCCAATAACAGAAGTGCAATAAGTCATATAATTCATTCAATATCAAATCAATCATCAATCATAGATTATCAATATGCATCATTCTCATTCATATCTTATTCATCACTTTTAATATCTCATCAACTCAATCATGCACTTCTCAACTAATCAAAAGTAATAGAACTATCCTTCAAATCATATTTAACCTCATTTACACCCTTTAAATCAAGCACTTCACTTCACAACCTTCCTCTATAGGTTCACTTTGCTTCCTATGCTTAGAAACTAGGTATCAGGCCTTAAAAGGTAGTTATAGAGGATTGGAAAGTTAGAGAATTAGTTAAACATTCATAAATATCACTTTTAGTCAAAATAGGGGTTCTGCGTATATAAGGGATGTCCGCGTATGCAGGGGTATGAAATTGGAAATCTCACGTATGCAACCCCTGGTTCGTGTACTCGAACTTACAAAATAAATGAGAGTTCGCGCTTCGCGTGTACTTCTCGCGTACGTGAAAGTTCAAATTTGTAGGTCCGCGTACGTGAGACCGTGTCTGCGTATGCAGAATCACAAAATGCGGTTGATTTTTGCATCGCCTGTGCTGCTCGCGTACGCATAACCCCCTTTTTTTTCCTCAAAAGCGGCTAAGTTTATAGAATTTCAGATTTTGATACTAAATTTCAATTGCACATAACTTTTTTCTTAAAAATCACTTTTAGTATGTTTTTCGAATGTCATAAGCTTCACGGAATCAATTTTTATTTGAATGAAGTTCTACAAAATTTGGGGGTCCAGAAGCCAAGTTATGGCCCGCCGAATTTTGTTAAAAACTCAGTCTTTTACCAAAAAATATCAAACCTCTATTTTTAGCAAAACCTCAATTCAAAACCAATGTTTCCAATCCCAAAACAACACCAACTATATTCACACCATATCCATATCCTTTCCATCCCTTCCACAATATATCAGTATCCAATTTTATCAATTCCAACCTAAACAATTCATAATAAAAACAACCTAATTCATTATTCATCAAAATATCATTATCATGACTCATATTCATCATCAATGCTTGTCAACATCCATAATTTATCAAATTCTCATAATAAACTCAATATTTACACCAAGAATCACTGAACTTTAACAAGTTCACATAATTCAACTTATCCTACGGTCAACTTGCCTATGTTTTCACGTAACATTACACATCATCTACGAGAAACTGATTTCATACCTTGGCTGATTCCTTCCTAAGCCCTGAACACCTAAAATTCCACCGTTCCCCAAGCTTTCACTTCTCCGCAACCATACCAAATTGGATCATCATCCTCCAAGGTTCAATTTAACAAGCTCGATCACCCATTGGACTTTAAATCAACATGATACTTACTCTAATTCACACAACATCACAAAAATCAATACAAAGGCTCACTAATCAATAATTCACAGAGGGTTTGAGGGTTCTTACCTTATCCATGGGTCAATTTGATATAACCCAACAATTTTCTCAAGCTAATTCAATCCTAGAACATCAAAATCACATAACATCTCAAAATCCAAACCCAAAGTTTTTGAAATTAAGGAGAGGAAGACTAAGTGAGAAATTGAAAATTTTTTACCACTTTTTTTAGATGGCTTTGTAATGCTCAACACTGTGGTCGTATGGCCACAAATGGTGCGGCGACCGAAGCTCGAGATTGGAAGTTGTAATGAATTGGAATTGAAGAACAGGGATTTTGTTCTTTGTTCTTGCTTCGCCCCCTCCTTTGCTTCAACATGAATCTCTTATGATGAAGCGAAGAAGGATTGAAGCTCATAAGTGTTGGGTGAATGTGTTGGGCCTTGGACCCAATGTGAACCCGGTTCGACCAGTTCGGCCCGACGCCCAATTTTGGGCATAAACTTTTAAAATTAGTGGTAAAATTCGTATTTTAATTATTTCTACCTCTGTAAATTATATAATTTAATTTTCTAACTTCTTTGAATAATATTTAATTTATTAGCTAATTATTTATTAATTTTGTGGGGTTTACATAAAACATCATACTAAACTACCCCTACAATACTTTATTCTTCCCCTATTGATTACTTGCTTCAAATACTCCAGAAGTAAGTTGGATTGGGCCCAAAATGGGCTTTAAATCACAAGCCACTTGTTAACGTAAGTGAGTCACATGCTGAGAGTCATGCATATCGATGAGCAGATAATTTATACGCTTTTTGGCATTGTTTTTACATAGTTTTTAGTATGATTTAGTTAGTTTTTAGTATATTTTTATTAGTTTTTAAATAAAAATCACATTTCTGGACTTTACTATGAGTTTGTGTGTTTTTCTGTGATTTCAGGTAATTTCTGGCTGAAATTGAGGGACTTGAGCAAAAATCTGATTCAGAGGCTGAAAAAGGACTGCAGATGCTGTTGGATTCTGACCTCTCTGCACTCAAAGTGGATTTTTTTGAGCTAAAGGTGTCCAAATGGCACGCTCTCAATTGCGTTTGAAAGTATACATCCAGGGCTTTTCAGCAATATATAATAGTCCACACTTTGCCCACGTTTAGACGACGCAAACTGGCGTTCAACGCCAGCTTTCTTCCCTATTCTAGCATTAAACGCCAGAAACAAGTTACAAACTGGCGTTCAACTCCAAGGAAGACCTCTACACGTGAAAGCTTCAATGCTCAGTCCAAGCACATACTAAGTGGGCCCGGAAGTGGATTTCCGCATCATTTATTCATTTCTGTAAACCCTAGTAACTAGTTTAGTATAAATAGAACTTTTTACTATTGTATTTACATCTTGGAATCTCTGGAACATCTTTTGATCATTTTAGATATCTAGACCTCCATGGGAGGCTGGCCACTCGGACATGTCTACCCTATTTTCACTTATGTATTTTCAACGGTAGAGTTTCTACACCAGATAGATTAAGGTGTGGAGCTCTGTTGTTCCTCATGAATTAAGTCAAAGTACTATTATTTTTCTATTCAACTCAAGCCTATTTCTTCTCTAAGATATTCATTCGCACACAAGAACATGATGAATGTGATGATTATGTGACGCTCATCACCATTCTCACTTATGAACGCATGCCTGATAAACACTTCCATTCTACATGAAAGCAAGCTTGAATGCATATCTCTTAGCCTCCTGATTTATGATCAAAGTCTTTGTGGTGTAGGCTAGAATTATTGGCAGCCATTCTTGAGATCCGAAAAGTCTAAACCTTGCCTGTGGTATTCCGAGTGGGATCTGGGAAGGGATGGCTGTGACGTGCTTCAAACTCGCCAGTGCTGGGCATAATGACAGACGCAAAAGG
Organism: Arachis ipaensis; assembly: GCF_000816755.2. Lineage (NCBI taxonomy): Eukaryota > Viridiplantae > Streptophyta > Magnoliopsida > Fabales > Fabaceae > Arachis > Arachis ipaensis. Next base: position 104,806,763 of record NC_029793.2, read on the forward strand.
ATCACTGGATCCTATTCCAGCATGATCGAGAACCGACAGATGATTAGCCGTGCGGTGAGAGTGCATTTGGACCATTTTCACTGAGAGGACGGGATGTAGCCATTGACAACGGTGATGCCCAACATACAGCTTGCCATAGAAAGGAGTATGAAGGATTGGATGAAGACAGTAGGAAAGCAGAGGTTCAGAAGGAACAAAAGCATCTCCATATGCTTATCTGAAATTCTCACCAATGAATTACATAAGTATCTCTATCCTAGTTTATATTTTAATTATATTTTAATTATCAAATCTCCATAACCATTTGAATCCGCCTGACTGAGATTTACAAGGTAACCATAGTTTGCTTCAAGCCGACAATCTCCGTGGGATCGACCCTTACTCACGTAAGGTTTATTACTTGGAAGACCCAGTGCACTTGCTGGTTAGTTGTGCGAAGTTGTGACAAAGAACTAAAATTATGAACGTGCGTACCAAGTTTTTGGCGCTGTTACTGGTGCATGAATTGTGAATCACACTTTTCACAACGCGTACCACTAACCAGCAAGTGCACTGGGTCGTCCAAGTAATACCTTACGTGAGTAAGGGTCGAATCCCACGGAGATTGTTGGTTTGAAGCAATCTATGGTTATCTTGTAATTCTTAGTCAAGAAGTCAATTATGTTTATCAGTTGAATTGTGAATAACCAGTAGAGCATAAATTAAAAGTTACTTGTTGTGCAGTAATGGAGAATATGTTGGAGTTTTGGAGATGCTTTGTCCTCTGAATCTCTGCTTTCCTCTGTCTTCTGATTCACGCACGCACGTCCTCCTATGGCAAGCTGTGTGTTGGTGGATCACCGTTGTCAATGGCTACCTTCCATCCTTCCAGTGAAAACTACGCTCACGCACTCTGTCATAGCACGGCTAATCACAGGTTGGTTATCGATCCGGTTGGAATAGGATTTACTATCCTTTTGCGTCTGTCACTAACGCCCAGCCTTCAGGAGTTTGAAGCTCGTCACATCATTCAATCATTGAATCCTACTCGGAATACCACAGACAAGGTTTAGACTTTCCAGATTCTCATGAATGCCGCCATCAGTTCTAGCTTATACCATTAGGCCCTCCTATCCACTGATGCTCAAAGCCTTGGGATCCTTTTTAATTGCCCTTGCCTTTTGGTTTTAAGGGTTATTGGTTTTTTCTGCTTGCTTTTTTTTTTTTCTGCAAGCTTTGTTCTTTGCTGCGTTTTCTTGCTTCAAGAATCATTTTTATGATTTTTCAGATTATCAAATAACATGTCTCCTTGTCATCATTCTTTCAAGAGCCAACATAT
>NC_029793.2:104808217-104809749 GCF_000816755.2 Arachis ipaensis
ATGTTTATGTAAATAAAATCATGTATTGAATCATAAAATTATAAATTAGAATGGAAATACGTGTGGGATTACTGGATTTGGCTCCTCCCTGTCCTCCTGGCGTTTGAACGCCCAAACACTGCCTGTTTTGGGCGTTCAGCGCCCAAATGCTGATCTCCTGGGCGTTCAGCGCCCAGTTGCTGCCATTCCTGGCGTTCAACGCCCAGTGGGTGGCCATTTCTGGCGTTGAACGCCCAAATTCTGCCATTACTGGCGTTCAGCGCCCAGTGGATGCCCATTTTGGGCGCTGAACGCCCAAAATGCCCCTTTACTGGCGTTTTGTTGCCATTGAGCTCTTTTACTCTGTTTTGTGTGCCGAGGTCTTCTGTAAATGATTATTTACCTTGTTGTCAATGAACTCTATATAAAAAAATAAAGATAGAAATAGGGCAAAATGCTTAGAGGATTGTTGCCCCATGGCTGGGTTGCCTCCCAGCAAGCGCTTCTTTATTGTCTTTAGCTGGACCTTGCTGAGCTTTTAATCTAGCTTCAGCCTTGAGCATTCTTGCTCAGTGTTACCTTCAAGATAATGCTTGATTCTCTGTCCATTGACAATGAACTTCTTATCAGAATCAATATCTTGAAGCTCCACATAACCATATGGTGACACACTTGTAATCACGTATGGTCCCCTCCACCGGGATTTCAGTTTCCCGGGGAATAGCCTGAGTCTAGAGTTAAACAACAGGACTTTTTGTCCTGGTTCAAAGATTTTAGATGACAGCTTTCTGTCATGCCATTTTTTTTATTTTTCTTTATAAAGCTTGGCATTTTCGAAAGCTGTGAATCTGAATTCCTCTAGCTCATTTAGTTGGAGCAATCGTTTTTCTCCTGCTAATTTGGCATCTAAGTTTAGGAATCTAGTTGCCCAGTAGGCCTTATGTTCCAGTTCCACGGGCAAGTGGCATGCCTTACCATACACGAGTTGGTATGGAGAGGTCCCTATAGGGGTCTTGAATGCTGTTCTGTAAGCCCACAGAGCATCATCCAAACGCCCAGAACAAGCCAAACCAAAATTTTCGAAAATCAAAGGGAAATCAACAAGAAAATACCAAACTTAAAGTTTGGCACAAGATTTAATAGAAAAAATATTTTTTGAAAAAGAAGGTTTTGAAAAGAGTATGAAAGATTCTAACCCAATTACCAAGAACACAGATTAATGCTCTAGCCAAATGAGTTATGGGACCTTAAAAAAAAATTTTAAGAAAGATTATTTTTGAAAACACCAAACTTAAAGTTTGGCACAGGATTTAATAGAAAAATTATTTTTGAAAAAGGTTTTAAAAAAAATATGATTGCCAATTATCATGAACATAAACACCACGTTCTAACTAACTGAGTTATAAATTTAAAGTGTTTTAACAAGGGATAAATAATAAAAGACTCTAAACCAAAAAGAAAGATTTTTTTCCTAATCTAAGCAACAAAATAATCCGTCATTTGTTCAAACACGAACAATCCCCGGCAACGGCGCCAAAAACTTGGTGCACGAA
>NC_029793.2:104809801-104826557 GCF_000816755.2 Arachis ipaensis
AGTAGCCTAGGGTTACAAAATATGAGTGGACTATGATGGATGATGCAGAGGTCCACTTCTGGGGCCCACTTGGTGTGTGCTGGGGCTGAGATTTAAGTAAGTCACGTGCAGAGGCCATTTGTGGAGTTGAACGCCAGTTTTTATGCCAGTTTGGGCGTTCAACTCCAGTTTTTTATCCTTTTCTGGCGCTAGACGCCAGAATTGGGCAGAGAACTGGCGTTGAACGCCAGTTTACGTCATCTATCCTTGTGCAAAGTATGGACTATTATATATTGCTGGAAAGCCCTGGATGTCTACTTTCCAATGCAATTGGAAGCATGCCATTTCGAGTTCTGTAGCTCCAGAAAATCCAATTTGAGTGCAGGGACGTCAGAATCCAACAGCATTAGCAGTCCTTTTTCAGCCTGAATCAGATTTTTGCTCAGCTCCTTCAATTTCAGCCAGAAAAATACCTGAAATTACAGAAAAACACACAAATCATAGTAAAGTCCAGAAATATGAATTTTTCCTAAAAACTAACTAAAACATACTCTAAACTATATGAAATTATCCCCAAAAAGCGTATAAAATATCCACTCATCAGTTACCAAGGAATGAACGATCATGATTTTGTGCACCAAGTTTTTGGCGCCGTTGCCGGAGATTGTTCAAGTTTGGACAACTGACTGTTCATCTTGTTGCTCAGATTAGGTAATCTTCTTTTTGTTTTATTTTCAAAAATATTTCCTCTGTTTTCGAAAAAAAAATTTCTTCAGAATTTTTAAGAATGAATTCTAGAGTTTCATGATGATTTGTTGAAGTCTGGCTGGCTGTGAAGCCATGTCTAATTCTTTTGGACCAAGGTTTCAACTTATCATCACAAGAGTCCTTGGACTCCCATCTGATCAGCTGTTGTATGCCTAATTTGTATGTTGAAGCTTGGCTGGCCATTGGCCATGTCTAGTGTTTTGGACCGGAGCTTTTACTGAAAGCTTGGCTGGCTAGTAAGCCATGTCTAATTCCTGGACCGGAGCTTTAGACTAACATTACGCGATTCCTGGAATTCTTATTAAAAATTTTGAAATCCTTATTTTCTTTTTCAAAATAATTTTCAAAAAATCCAAAAAAATTAATAAAATCATAAAAAAACCAAAAATTTGATGTTTCTTGTTTGAGTCTTGTGTCAGTTTTTAAGTTTGGTGTCAATTGCATATTTTTAAAATTTGTGCATTTTTCGAAAACTCATGCATGGTGTTCTTCATAATCTTCAAGTTGTTCTTGATGATTTGCTTTGTTTGATCTTTGCATTTTTATGTTTTGTGTCTTTTGTTGTTTTTCATATGCATTTTTACATTCATAGTGTCTAAACATGAAAAATCTCTAAGTTTGGTGTCTTGCATATTTTTCTTGCATGCATCATGCATTTTCTTGCATGCATCATGTCTTGACATTCAAAGTGTTCTTGATGTTCATCTTGACATTTAAAGTGTTCTTGCATGCATCATGTGTTTTGATCCAAAATTTTCATGCATTGAGTCTTTTTGATGTTTTTCTCTCTCATCATTAAAATTCAAAAAAAAAATATCTTTTCCTTTTTTCACTCATAAAATTCGAAAATTTGAGTTGACTTTTTCAAAAATTTTTAAAATCTAGTTGTTTCTTATGAGTCAAATCAAATTTTCAATTTAAAAATTCTATCTTTTTCAAATCTTTTTCAAAAAAATCAAATCTTTTTCATTTTTTCTGTCATAATTTCGAAATTTTCAAAATTTATTTTCAAAATCTTTTTCTTATTTCTATTTCATATTTTTCAAAATTAATGCTAACAATTAATGTGATTGATTCAAAAAATTTTAGTTTGTTACTTGCCTAGTAAGAAAGGTTCAATCTTTAAATCTTAAAATCATATCTTTTTGTTTCTTGTTAGTCAAGTAATCAACTTCAATTTTCAAAATCAAATCTTTTCAAATTTCTTTTTCAAATCTTTTTCAAAATAAATTTCAATCACATCTTTTTCAAAATTAATTTCAAAATCTTTTCTAACCTCTTGACTTTTCAAAATTGATTTTCAAATCTTTTTCAATTAATCCTATCTTTTTGGTTGATTCTTATCTTTTTCAAAACTACCTAACTAATTTTTTCTCTCTAATTTTCAAAAATCAGTAACCTCTTTTTTTTCGAAATTTCTTTTCATTAACTAATATTTAAAATAAAAACAAAAATATTTTTCCTTTTATTTTAAATTAATTTTTCTATTCTTCTCTTCTTATACTCATATAAGGAATCTCTATACTGTGACATAGAGGATTCCATATTTTCTTTTCTGTTCTCTTCTTTTTCATATGAGCAGGAATAAGGACAAGAACATTCTTGTTGAAGCTGATCCTGAACCTGAAAGGACTCTAAAGAGGAAGCTAAGGGAAGCTAAAGCACAATTCTCTGGAGAAAATCTAACAGAAATTTTTAAAAAGAAGGAGACATGGCCGAAAATAATAATAATGGTGGAGATGCAAGAAAGATGCTTGGTGATTTTACTGCACCAAATTCCAACTTACATGGAAGAAGCATCTCAATCCCTGCCATTGGAGCAAACAATTTTGAGCTAAAGCCTCAATTAGTTTCTCTGATGCAACAGAATTGCAAGTTTCATGGACTTCCATCAGAAGATCCTTTTCAGTTCTTAACTGAATTCTTGAAAATCTGTGATACTGTTAAGACCAATAGGGTTGATCCCGAGGTCTACAGGCTTATGCTTTTCCCATTTGCTGTAAGAGATAGAGCTAGAATATGGTTAGACTCTCAACCTAAAGATAGCCTGAACTCTTGGGATAAGCTGGTCACGGCTTTCTTAGCCAAGTTCTTTCCTCCTCAAAAGCTTAGCAAGCTTAGAGTGGATGTTCAAACCTTTAAACAGAAAGAAGGTGAATCCCTCTATAAAGCTTAGGAGAGATACAAGCAACTGACCAAAAAGTGTCCTTCTGATATGCTTTCAGAATGGACCATCCTGGATATATTCTATGATGGTTTGTCTGAATTATCAAAGATGTCACTAGACCATTCTGTAGGTGGATCCATTCACCTAAAGAAAATGCCTGCATAAGCTCATGAACTCATTGACATGGTTGCAAATAACCAGTTCATGTACACTTCTGAAAGGAATCCTGTGAGTAATGGGACGCCTCAGAGGAAGGGAGTTCTTGAAATTGATACTCTGAATGCCATATTGGCTCAGAATAAAATATTGACTCAGCAAGTCAATATGATTTCTCAGAGTCTGAATGGATTGCAAGCTGCATCCAACAGTACTAAAGAGGCATCTTCAGATGAAGAAGCTTATGATCTTAAAAACTCTGCAATAGCAGAGGTGAATTACATGGGTGAACCCTATGGAAACACCTATAATCCCTCATGGAGAAATCATCCAAATTTCTCATGGAAGGATCAACAAAAGCCTCAACAAGGCTTTAATAATGGTGGAAGAAACAGGTTTAGCAATAGCAAGCCTTTTCCATCATCCACTCAGCAACAGACAGAGAATTCTGAGCAGAATCCATCTAGATTAGCAAATATAGTCTATGATCTATCTAAGGATACTCTAAGTTTCATGAATGAAACAAGGTCCTCCATCAGAAATTTAGAGGCACAAGTGGGCCAGCTGAGTAAAAGGGTCACTGAAACTCCTCCTAGTACTCTTCCAAGCAATACAGAAGAAAATCCAAAGATAGAGTGCAAGGCCATTGATTTGACCATCATGGCCGAACCTACAAGGGAGGAGAAGGACGCGAATCCTAATGCGGAAGACCTCATGGGACATCCTCTGAAGACTAGAGGGTTCCTCAATGAGGACCTAAAGGAATCTGAGGCTCATACAGAGACCATAGAGATTCCATTCAACCTGTTTCTGCCCTTCATGAGCTCTGATGAGTATTCTTCCTCTAAAGAGGATGAAGACATTACTGAAGAGCAAGTTGCTAAGTCCCTTGGTGCAATCATAAAGCTGAATGCCAAATTATTTGGTAATAAGACTCGGGAAGATGAACCCCCTTGCTCACCAATGAACTAAATGCATTGGATAGGCAGAAATTACCTTAAAAGAAACAGGATCCTGGTAAATTCTTAATACCCTGTACCATAGGCACCATGACCTTTGAGAAGGCTCTGTGTGACCTGGGGTCAGGCATTAACCTTATGCCACTCTCTGTAATGGAAAAACTTGGGATCTTTGAGGTGCAAGCTGCCAGAATCTCATTAGAGATGGCAGACAACTCAAGAAAACAGGCTTATGGATTAGTAGAGGACTTGTTAGTAAAGGTTGAAGGCCTTTACATCCCTGCTGATTTCATAATCCTGGACACTGGGAAGGATGAGGATGAATCCATCATCCTTGGAAGACCCTTCCTAGTCACAGCAAAAGCTGTGATTGATGTGGACAGAGGAGAGTTGGTCCTTCAACTGAATGAGGACTACCTTGTATTTAAGACTTAAGGTTCTTCTTCTGTAACCATGGAGAGGAAGCATGAAAAGTTTCTCTCACTGCAGGGTCAACCAAAGCCCCCATAGTCAAACTCTAAGTTTGGTGTTGGGAGGCCACAGCCAAACTCTAAGTTTAGTGTTAAGAGGCCTCAACATTGCTCTGATTTTCTGTGAGGCTCCATGAGAGCTCACTGTCAAGCTATTGACATTAAAGAAGCGCTTGTTGGGAGGCAACCCAATGCTATTTAATTATATCTATTTATATTTCATTGCTATTTTATGTTTTCTTTAGGTTGATGATCATGTAAAGTCAGAAAAACTATTAAAAAATCAAAAATAGAAAGAAAAATAGCATTAAAAATAGCTCACCCTGGAGGAAGAGCTTACTGGCGTTTAAACTCCAGTAAGAAGCATCAAACTGGCGTTTAACGCCAGAAAGAAGCATCAAGCTGGCGTTAAACGCCAGAAACAAGCACCAGACTGGCGTTTAATGCCGGAAGAGAGCATGGGATTGGCATTTAATGCCAGAAACAAGCAGCAGTCTGGCGTTAAATGCTAGGATTGCACACTAAGGGCGTTTTACACGCCTAAATGGGGCAGTGATATTAAGTCCTTGACCCCTCTGGATCTATGTACCCCACAGGATCCCCACCTACCCCACCTCTTTTTCTCTCCACTTCACACCTTTTCATAACTCTCTTCCCCGAATACCCTTCACCAATCACCTCCATACCTCTTCCCCAAATACCCTTAACCACTCACATCCATCCACTCTTCCCCAAAAACCCCACCTACCTCCAAAATTCAAATTCTTTTCCCTCCCGAACCCAACCCTAATGGCCGAAACATACCCTCCCCTCCACCCCTATATAAAACCCTCAACACTACTCCATTTTCACACATTACAACCACTACTCCTCCCCCTTGGCCGAATACACCTTCTCCCTCTATCTCCTCCATTTTCTTCTTCTTCTACCAATTTCTTTCTTCTTTTGCTCGAGGACAAGCAAACCTTTTAAGTTTGGTGTGGTAAAAACATTGCTTTTTGTTTTTCCATAACCATGTATGGCACCTAAGGCCAAAGAAACCTTAAGAAAGAGGAAAGGGAAGGCAATTGCTTCCACCTCTGAGTCATGGAAGATGGAGAGATTCATCTCAAAGGTCCATCAAGACCACTTCTATGAAGTTGTGGCCAAGAAAAAGGTTATCCCCGAGGTCCCTTTTAAGCTCAAAAAGAGTGAATATCCAGAGATCCGACAAGAGATTAGAAGAAGAGGATGGGAAGTCCTCTCTAATCCTATTCAACAAGTCGGGATCTTAATGGTTCAAGAGTTCTATGCAAACGCATGGATCACTAGGAACCATGATCAAAGTAGGAACCCGAATCCAAAGAATTGGCTTACAATGGTTCGGGGGAAATACTTAGATTTCAGTCCAGAAAATGTAAGGTTGGCATTCAACTTGCCAATGATGCAAGAAAGCGCACGCCCTACACTAGAAGGGTCAACTTTGATCAAAGGTTGGACCAAGTCCTCATGGACATATGTGTGGAAGGAGCTCAATGGAAAGTTGAGTCAAGAGGCAAGCCGGTTCAATTGAGAAGACCGGACCTTATGCCTGTAGCTAGAGAATGGTTGGAGTTCATTCAACGCTCAATTATTCCTACTAGCAACCGGTCTAAAGTTACTGTAGACTGGGCCATCATGATCCACAGCATCATGATTGGGAAGGAAGTGGAAGTTCATCAGATTATACCTCAAGAACTCTACAAAGTGGCTGACAAGTCTTCCACTTTGGCAAGGTTAGCCTTTCCTCACCTCATTTGCCACCTATGCAATTCGGCTGGGATTGACATAGAGGGAGACATCCTCATTGATGAGGACAAGCCCATCACTAAGAAAAGGATGGAGCAAACAAGAGATCATGGACCTCAACATGAGCATGAGGAAATTCCTCACCATGAAATTCCTGAGATGCCTCAAGGGATGCACTTCCCTCCACAAAACTATTGGGAGCAAATCAACACCTCCCTAGGAGAATTAAGTTTCAACATGGGACAACTAAGGATGGAACACTAAGAGCACTCCATCATTCTCCGTGAGATTAGAGAAGATCAAAGAGCTATGAGGGAGGAGCAACAAAGTCAAGGAAGAGACATAGAGGAGCTCAAGAGCACCATTGGTTCTTCAAGAAGAGGAAGACGCCACCCTCACTAAGGTGGACCCGTTCCTTAATCTCCTTGTTCTTATTTTCCTATTTTTCGATTTTTGAGCCTTATGTTTTATTTATGTTTGTGTCTTTACTATATGATCATTAGTGTCTAAGTGTCCATGTCTTAAAGCTATGAATGTCCTATGAATCCATCACCTTTCTTAAATGAAAAATGCTTTTAATCACAAAAGAACAAGAAGTACACGATTTCGAATTCATCCTTGAAACTAGTTTAATTATTTTGATGTGGTGACAATACTTTTTTGTTTTCTGATGCTTGAACAGTGCATATGTCTTTTGAATTTGTTGTTTATGAATGTTAAAATTGTTGGCTCTTGAAAGAATGATGAAAAGGAGAAATGTTATTTGATAATCTGAAAAATCATAAAAATAATTCTTGAAGCAAGAAAAAGCAGTGAATAGAGAAAAGCTTGCGAAAAAAAAAGAGAAAAAAATGGCAAAAATAAAAGAGAAAGAAAAAAAAGTAAAGCAAGCAGAAAAAGCCAATAGCCCTTAAAACCAAAAGGCAAGGATAATAAAAAGGATCCAAGGCTTTGAGCATCAGTGGATAGGAGGGCCCAAAGGAATAAAATCCTGGCCTAAGCGCCTAAACCAAGCTATCCCTAACCATGTGCTTGTGGCGTGAAGGTGTCAAGTGAAAAAGCTTGAGACTGAGCGGTTAAAGTCGAGGTCTAAAGCAAAAAAAATAGAGTGTGATTAAGAACCCTGGACACCTCTAATTGGGGACATTAGCAAAGTTGAGTCACAATCTAAAAAGGTTCACCCAATTATGTGTCTGTGGCATTTATGTATCCAATGGTAATACTGGAAAACAAAGTGCTTAGGGCCACGGCCAAGACTCATAAAGTAGCTGTGTTCAAGAATCAACATACTGAACTAGGAGAATTAATAACATTATCTGAATTCTGAGTTCCTATAGATGCCAATCATTCTGAACTTCAAAGGATAAAGTGAGATGCCAAAACTGTTCAGAGGCAAAAAGCTACTAGTCCCGCTCATCTAATTAGAGCTAAATCTCATTGATATTTTAGAATTTATAGTATATTTTCTTCTTTTTATCTTATTTGATTTTCAGTTGCTTGGGGACAAGCAACAATTTAAATTTGGTGTTGTGATGAGCGGATAATTTATACGATTTTTGGCATTGTTTTTACATAGTTTTTAGTATGATTTAGTTAGTTTTTTGTATATTTTTATTAGTTTTTAAATAAAAATCACATTTCTGGACTTTACTATGAGTTTGTGTGTTTTTCGGTGATTTCAGGGAATTTCTGGCTGAAATTGAGGGACTTGAGCAAAAATCTGATTCAGGGGCTGAAGAAGGACTGCAGATGCTGTTGGATTCTGACCTCCCTGCACTCAAAGTGGATTTTCGGGAGCTACAAGAGTCTAAATGGCGCGCTCTTAATTACGTTGGAAAGTAGACATCCAGGGCTTTCCAGCAATATATAATAGTTCATACTTTGCCCAAGTTTAGATGACACAAATCGGCGTTCAATGCCAGCTTTCTGCCCTATTCTGGCGTTAAACGCCAGAAACAAGTTGCAAAGCAGAGTTAAAGGCCAGAAACAAGTTACAAACTGGCGTTCAACTCCAAGGAAGACCTCTACACGTGAAAGCTTCAAAGCTCAGCCCAAGCACACACCAAGGGGGCCCGAAAGTGGATTTCTGCATCATTTACTCATTTCTGTAAACCATAGTAACTAGTTTAGTATAAATAGAACTTTTTACTATTGTATTTACATCTTGGAATCTCTGGAACATCTTTTTACCCTATTTTCACTTATGTATTTTCAACGGTAGAGTTTCTACACCCCATAGATTAAGGTGTGGAACTCTGCTGTTACCCATGAATTAATGCAAAGTACTATTGTTTTTCTATTCAACTCAAGCCTATTTCTTCTCTAAGATATTCATTCGCACACAAGAACATGATAAATGTGATGATTATGTGACGCTCATCACCATTCTCACTTACGAACGCGTTCCTGACAAACACTTCCGTTCTACATGAAAGCAAGCTTTAATGCATATCTCTTAGCCTCCTGATTTACGATTAGAGTCTTCGTGGTATAGGCTAGAATTATTGGTGGTCATTCTTGAGATCTGGAAAGTCTAAACCTTGTCTGTGGTATTCCGAGTAGGATCTGGGAAGGGATGGCTGTGACGAGCTTCAAACTTGCCAGTGTTGGGCGTAGTGACAGACGCAAAAGGATCACTGGATCCTATTCCAGCATGATCGAGAACCGACAGATGATTAGCCGTGTGGTGACAGCGCATTTGGACCATTTTCACTGAGAGGACGAGATGTAGCCATTGACAATGGTGATGCCCAACATACAACTTGCCATAGAAAGGAGTATGAAGGATTGGATGAAGACAGTAGGAAAGCAGAGGTTCAGAAGGAACAAAAGCATATCCATATGCTTATCTGAAATTCTCACCAATGAATTACATAAGTATCTCTATCCTAGTTTATATTTTAATTATCAAATCTCCATAACCATTTGAATCCGCCTGACTGAGATTTACAAGGTAACCATAGTTTGCTTCAAGCCGATAATCTCTATGGGATTGACCCTTACTCACGTAAGGTTTACTATTTGGACGACCCAGTGCACTTGCTGGTTAGTTGTGCGAAGTTGTGACAAAGAACTAAAATTATGAACGTGTGTACCATGTTTTTGGCACCGTTACCAAGGAATGAACGATCACAATTTCGTGCACCACTGATGAGCAGATAATTTATACGCTTTTTGGCATTGTTTTTACATAGTTTTTAGTATAATTTAATTAGTTTTCAGTATATTTTTTATTAGTTTTTAAATAAAAATCATATTTCTGGACTTTACTATGAGTTTGTGTGTTTTTCTATGATTTCAGGTATTTTCTGGCTAAAATTGAGGGACTTGAGCAAAAATCAGATTCAGAGGTTGAAGAAGGACTGCAGATGCTGTTGGATTCTGACCTCCCTGCACTCAAAGTGGATTTTCTGGAGCTACAGGAGTCCAAATGGTGCGCTCTCAATTGCGTTGGAAAGTAGACATCCAGGGCTTTCCAGTATTATATAATAGTCCGTACTTTGCCCAAGTTTAGATGATGCAAACTGGCGTTCAACGCCAGCTTTCTGCCCTATTCTGGCGTTAAACGCCAGAAACAAGTTGCAAAGTTAAATGCCAGAAACAAGTTACAAACTGGCGTTCAACTCCAAGGAAGATCTCTACACGTGAAAGCTTCAATGCTCAGCCCAAGCACACACCAAGTGGGACTGGAAGTGGATTTCTACATTATTTACTCATTTCTATAAACCCTAGTAACTAGTTTAGTATAAATAGAACTTTTTACTATTATATTTACATCTTGGAATATTTGGAACATCTTTTGATCATTTTAGTTCTCTAAACCTCCATGGGAGGCTGGCCACTCGGCCATGTCTACCCTATTTTCACTTATGTATTTTCAACGGTAGAGTTTCTACACCCCATAGATTAAGGTGTGAAGCTCTGCTGTTCCTCATGAATTAATGCAAAGTACTATTGTTTTTCTATTCAACTCAAGCCTATTTCTTCTCTAAGATATTCATTCACACACAAGAACATGATGAATGTGATGATTATATGACGCTCATCACCATTCTCACTTATGAACGCGTGCCTGACAAACACTTCCGTTCTACATGAAAGCAAGCTTGAATGCACATCTCTTAGCCTCCTGATTTACGATCAGAGTCTTCGTGGTATAGGCTAGAATTATTGGCGGCCATTTTTGAGATCCGAAAAGTCTAAACCTTGTCTGTGGTATTCCGAGTAGGATCTGGGAAGGGATGTCTGTGACGAGCTTCAAACTTGCCAGTGCTGGGCATAGTGACAGACGCAAAAGGATCACTAGATCCTATTCCAGCATGATCGAGAACCGATAGATGATTAGCCGTGTGGTGATAGCGCATTTGGACCATTTTCACTGAGAGGACGGGATGTAGCCATTGACAATGGTGATGCACAACATACAACTTGCCATAGAAAGGAGTACGAAGGATTGGATGAAGACAGTAGGAAAGCAGAGGTTCAGAAGGAACAAAAGCATATCCATATGCTTATCTGAAATTCTCACCAATGAATTGCATAAGTATCTATATCCTAGTTTATATTTTAATCATATTTTAATTATCAAATCTCCATAACCATTTGAATCTGCCTGACTGAGATTTACAAGGTAACCATAGTTTGCTTCAAGCCGATAATCTCCGTGGGATCGACCCTTACTCACGTAAGGTTTACTACTTGGACGACCCAGTGCACTTGCTGGTTAGTTGTGCGAAGTTGTGACAAAGAACTAAAATTATGAACGTGCGTTCCAAGTTTTTGGCGCCGTTACCAAGGAATGAACGATCACGATTTCGTGCACCACTGATGAACGGATAATTTATACGCTTTTTGGCATTGTTTTTACATAGTTTTTAGTATAATTTAATTAGTTTTCAGTATAATTTTTTATTAGTTTTTAAATAAAAATCACATTTCTGGACTTTACTATGAGTTTGTGTGTTTTTCTGTGATTTCAGGTATTTTCTGGCTAAAATTGAGGGACTTGAGCAAAAATCAGATTCAGAGGTTGAAGAAGGACTGCAGATGCTGTTGGATTCTGACCTCCCTGCACTCAAAGTGGATTTTCTGGAGCTATAGGAGTCCAAATGGCGCGCTCTCAATTGCGTTGGAAAGTAGACATCTAGGGCTTTCCAGCATTATATAATAGCCCATACTTTGCCCAAGTTTAGATGATGCAAACTGGCGTTCAATGCCAGCTTTCTGCCCTATTCTGGCGTTAAACGCCAGAAAAAAGTTGCATAGTTAAATGCCAGAAACAAGTTACAAACTGGCGTTCAACTCCAAGGAAGACCTCTACATGTGAAAACTTCAGTGCTCAGCCCAAGCACACACCAAGTGGGCCCGGAAGTAGATTTCTGTATCATTTACTCATTTCTGTAAACCCTAGAAACTAGTTTAGTATAAATATAACTTTTTACTATTGTATTTACATCTTGGAATCTCTGGAACATCTTTTGATCATTTTAGATCTCTAGACCTCCATGGGAGGCTGGCCACTCGGACATGTCTACCCTATTTTCACTTATGTATTTTCAACGGCAGAGTTTCTACACCCCATAGATTAAGGTGTGGAGCTCTGCTGTTCCTCATGAATTAATGCAAAGTACTATTATTTTTCTATTCAACTCAAGCCTATTTCTTCTCTAAGATATTCATTCGCACACAAGAACATGATGAATGTGATGATTATGTGACGCTCATCACCATTCTCACTTATGAACGCATGCTTGACAAACACTTCCATTCTACATGAAAGCAAGCTTGAATGCATATCTCTTAGCCTCTTAATTTACGATCAGTGTCTTCGTGGTATAGGCTAGAATTATTGGCTGCCATTCTTGAGATCCGAAAAGTATAAACCTTGTCTGTGATATTCTGAGTAGGATCTGGGAAGGGATGGCTGTGACGAGCTTCAAACTTGCCAGTGCTGGGCGTAGTGACAGACGCAAAAGGATCACTGGATCCTATTCCAGCATGATCGAGAACCGACAGATGATTAGCCGTGTGGTGACAGCGCATTTGGACCATTTTCAGTGAGAGGACAGGATGTAGCCATTGATAATGGTGATGCCCAACATACAGCTTGCCACAGAAAGGAGTATGAAGGATTGGATGAAGACAGTAGGAATGCAGAGGTTTAGAAGGAACAAAAGCATCTCCATATGCTTATCTGAAATTCTCACCAATGAATTACATAAGTATCTCTATCCTAGTTTATATTTTAATTATATTTTAATTATCAAATCTCCATAACCATTTGAATCCGCCTGACTGAGATTTACAAGGTAACCATAGTTTGCTTCAAGCCGATAATCTCCGTGGGATCGACCCTTACTCACGTAAGGTTTATTACTTGGACGACCCAGTGCACTTGTTGGCTAGTTGTGCGAAGTTGTGACAAAGAACTAAAATTATGAACGTGCGTACCAAGTTTTTGGCACCGTTACCAGGGAATGAACGATCACGATTTCGTGCACCACTGATGAGCGGATAATTTATACGCTTTTGGCATTGTTTTTACATAGTTTTTAGTATAATTTAATTAGTTTTTAGTATATTTTTTATTATTTTTTAAATAAAACTTACATTTTTGGACTTTACTATGAGTTTGTGTTTTTTTCCTGTGATTTCAGGTATTTTCTGGCTGAAATTGAGGGACTTGAGCAAAAATCAGATTCAGAGGTTGAAGAAGGACTGCAGATGCTGTTGGATTCTGACCTCCCTGCACTCAAAGTGGATTTTCTGGAGCTACAGAACTCCAAATGACGCGCTCTCAATTGCGTTGGAAAGTAGACATCCAGGGCTTTTTAGAAATTTATAATAGTCCATACTTTGCCCGAGTTTAGATGACGTAAACTGGCGTTCAACGCCAGCTTTCTGCCCTATTCTGGAGTCAAACGCCAGAAACAGGTTGCAAAGTGGAGTTAAACGCCAAAAACAGGTTATAAACTGACATTTAACTCCAAGAAAGAACTCTCCACGTGAAAACTTCAATGCTCAGCCCAAACACACGCCAAGTGGGCCCCGGAAGTGGATTTCTGCATTATTTACTTATCTCTGTAACCCTAGTAACTAGTTTAGCATAAATAGGACTTTTTACTATTGTATTTACATCTTTTGGAACATCTTTGGACGTTTAGTTCTGAGATCATGGAGGTTGGCCTCTCGGCCATGCCTGGACCTTGTTCTTATGTATTTTCAACGGTAGAGTTTCTACACACCATAGATTAAGGTGTGGTGCTCTATTGTTCCTCATGAATTAATGCAAAGTACTATTGTTTTTCTATTCAATTCAAGCCTATTTCTTATCTAAGATATACACTTGTTCTTCAACCTGAGGAAGGTGATGATCCATGACACTCATCATCATTCTCACCCATGAACGCGTGCCTGACAAACACCTCCGTTCTACTTGCAATCGCTTAAGTGCATATCTCTTAGCCTTCTGGTTCATGACGCATGGTTGCCTCGCCTGACAACCGAGCCTTCCATTCCATGAGATCAGAGTCTTCGTGGTATAGGCTAGAATTATTGGCGGCCATTCTTGAGATCCGGAAAGTCTAAACCTTGTCTGTGGTATTCCGAGTAGGATCTGAGAAGGGATGGCTGTGACGAGCTTCAAACTCGCGAGTGATGGGCGTAGTGACAGATGCAAAAGCATGACTAAATCCTATTCCAGTATGATCTAGAACCGACAGATGAATAGCCGTGCGGTGACAGCACATTTTGGACCATTTTCACTTAGAGGACGGGATGTAGCCATTGACAACGGTGATGCCCTGCATAAGCTTGCCATGGAAGGGAGTAGGAATGATTGGATGAAGACAGCAGGAAAGCAGAGGTTCAGGAGGAATGAAAGCATCTCTATATGCTTATCTAAAATTCTCACCAATGAATTACATAAGTATCTCTATCCTAGTTTATATTTTATTTATATTTTTATTATCAATTCACCATAACCATTTGAATCCGCCTGACTGAGATTTACAGGGTGACCATAGCTTGCTTCAAGCTGACAATCTCCGTGGGATCGACCCTTACTCACGTAAGGTTTATTACTTGGACGACCCAGTGCACTTGCTGGTTAGTTATGCGAAGTTGTGACAAAGTGTGATTCACGTTTGAGAGCACCAAGTCTTTGGCACCATTGTTGATGATCGCAATTTCATGCACTAAGTTTTTGGCACCGTTACCGGGGATTGTTCGAGTTTGGACAACTGACGGTTCATCTTGTTGCTCAGATAAGGTAACTTAATTTTAATTTTAAGCTTTTGATTTTTATTTTTATTTCTATTTTCGAAAAAAATTTCAAAAAAAATCTAAAATATTTTTCAAAAAATAATAAATTATTCTATGTTCTTCAAAATTTTTAAGAAGGAATTCTAGAGTTTCATGATATATGTTGAATCCTGGCTGGCTGTAAAGCCATGTCTAATCCTTTGGACCGAGGTTTCAACTATCATTAGAGAAAAGCTTCTTTGTCTTTCTCAGCAAATTAGCTGTTGCATGTAATGTTCTGCTGAAGCTTGGCTGGCCATTGGCCATGTCTAGTGTTTTGGACCGGAGCTTTCAATGAAAGCTTGGCTGGCTAGTAAGCCATATCTAATTTCTGGACCGGAGCTTTAGGCTAACATAGCATGATTCCTGGAATTCTCATTAAAAATTTTGAAATCCTTATTTTCTTTTTCAAAATAATTTTCGAAAAATATACAAAAAAATTTTATAAAATCATAAAAACCAAAAATTTGATGTTTCTTATTTGAGTCTAAAAACTAAAAATTTCTAAGTTTGGTGTCAAGCATGTTCTTCTTTTCTTCAAAATTTTCAAAAATAAGTTCTCGGAGTTCATCTTGACATTCAAAGTGCTCTGGTGTTCATCTTGACATTCATAGTGTTCTTGCATGCATCATTTGTTTTGATCCAAAACTTTCATGCATTGAGTCTTTTTATTATTTTTCTCTCTCATCATTAAAAAATTCAAAAATCAAAAAAATATCTTTCCCTTATTTCACTTATAAATTTCGAAAATTTGAGTTGACTTTTTCAAAACTTTTTAAACGTTAGTTGTTTCTTATGAGTCAAGTCAAATTTTCAATTTAAAAATTCTATCTTTTTCAATTTTCTTCTTAATATTTTCGAAAATTTCAAAATTTATTTTCAAAATCTTTTTCTTATTTCTATTTCATATTTTCGAAATTAATGCTAACAATTAATGTGATTGATTCAAAAATTTTAAGTTTGTTACTTGCCTAGTAAGAAAGGTTCAATCTTTAAATTTTAAAATACTATCTTTTTGTTTCTTGTTAGTCAAGTAATCAACTTTAATTTTCAAAATCAAATCTTTTTAAATTTCTTTTTCAAAATAAATTTCAATCACATCTTTTTCAAAATTAATTTCAAAATCTTTTCTAACTTCTTGTCTTTTCAAAATTTGATTTTCAAATCTTTTTCAATTAACCACTTAACTTTTTGTTTGATTCTTATCTTTTTCAAAACTACCTAACTAAATCTCTCTTTCTAATTTTCGAAAATCCCTTCCCTCTTTTTCAAAATTCCTTTTTAATTAACTAATTATTTTAAATTTTAATTTAATTTAATTTCATTTTAAAATTTTCGAATTTTAACTTCAATTTTCAAATTAAAAACAAAAAATTTTATTTTGTTTAATTTTCGAATTATTCTCTCATCTCTCATCTCCTTCTATTTATCTATTCATCTACTAAGACTTCTCTTCCACCCAAAATTCGAACACCATCTTCCTCTCTGTGTTCGAGTTTTTCTCTTCCCCTTCTCTTATTTTTCTCTTCTACTCACATAAAGGAACCTCTCTTCTGTGGCAAAGAGGATCCCTATTATTTTGTGTTATTTTCTTTTTCATATGAGCAGGAACAAGGATAAGAACATTCTTGTTGAAGCTGATCCTGAACCTGAAAGGACTCTGAAGAGGAAGCTAAGGGAAGCTAAAGCACAACTCTCTGGAGAAAATCTGACAGAAATTTTCAAAAAAGAAGGAGACATGGCCGAAAATAATAATAATGCAAGGAAGATGCTTGGTGACTGACGTCAGGTTTTCTACCAGTAAAGAAATTCATAGAAACGGTTGCGTTGTAGATATAGTTTCTAAACCGGCAAAAATCCCTTCGTACAAACGTGTTGGGTGTCACAAGTAACAAACCCCTTAAAAATTGTTAACCGAGTATTCAAACCTCGGGTCGTCTTCTCAAGGAACTGTGAGGAAGTATGTTCTTATTATTGGCTATAAAGGTTGTAATTGGGGTTTAGAAGGTGAGAAGCAAGTAAATTAAATGACGAGTGAATTAAATGGCAAGTAAAAATAAATAATAACTGCAAAACAACTTTTGGTAAGATAAGGGAAATTAGAAGTCCAACTTAGTTATCCTTCTCAACAATAATGAGAGTTGTATCTTAATTCCACTTGGTCAACCTTTACCAGAGCAAAGGAAAGT
>NC_029793.2:104826615-104828189 GCF_000816755.2 Arachis ipaensis
ACTCTTAAAACAAGAAGAAATCCTAAATCCTAAAAGAGAGAGAGAGAAGATCTCCCTCTCAACTAAGTCTAGATCATTGAAAGGTGAAAATATGCGAGCTCTCTTTGAATGGAAGCATTCCCACACTTTATAACCTCTGGTCTATGCTGTCTGTACTTGGATCTGGGCCAAAAAGGGCTTTAGAATTTGCTGGGGGCGTATTCTGTAATTTCTGGTGCGTGGCCTCTGTCACGCGTCCGCGTGGGTCACGCGGTCGCATCATTTGGAGCTCTACCTTGCCATGCGGTCGCATCGGTCATGCGACCGCATCATGTGTATTCTGCTTAAGGCGCGCGGTCGCGTCAGTCATGCGGCCGCGTCGCTGCTGATTCGTGCTTGGCACGCGATCGCGTCATCCATGCGATCGCGTGGACACCAGTTTCTTTAAAGCTCCATTTTGCTTCCTCCTTCCATTCTAGTATGTTTCCTTTTTCATCCTTTAAGTCATTCTGCCTTTGGAAAATCTGAAACTACTCAACACACTAATCACGGCATCGAATGGAAATAAAGGTAATTAAAATGATTAATTTTTAAAGCTTAGAAAACATGTTTTTCATTATATGACATAATAAGGAAGGAAAAGTAAAAGTATGCAATTAATGTGAATAAGTAGGTGAAGAGTTGAATAAATCACTCTAATTAAGCACAAAAGAACTCATCAAATATGGGTTTATCAACCTCCCCACACTTAAACACTAGCATGTCCTCATGCTAAATCTAAGGTAAATAATTAAGGTTAAAGTGATGGAATGTTATGAAATGCAACCTATGCTAAATGCATCTACCTAATGAGTCATGCAATTCTAATTCATCCACTCATATATAAAGTTTACATGTAGCTAAGTTAATTCACATTCTCATGGAGTTGTGTGTATATATATAGCCAACCCTTAAATAATAAAGCACTTTAGCAAATGAGATGGGAAAGAAAACATTGTACAAACTTGCAAAACAATTAGTAAATTTTAAGCACAGATATATGTTGATGAGTTATTGAACCCTCACTGGATTTTGTGTTTACTCTCTAGTCACTCAGTGTTTATTGGGTTTATTCACTCTATTTTTCTTTTTATTCTTAATTTCTACAACTTTATTTTTCATCTAACCAATCAACAATTATAGAATATAGTCATACCAAAAAGTCATGAAGTCTTAATTAAGGTTGTAATGGGGCCAAGGTAAAGGTAAGGATTTATGTATAGGGTTAAGTGAGCTAATAAGCGAATCCCTAATTAGGCTAAGATCTCACCTAACATACACATCTAGTAAAATAAAATTTCTTTACCTAATTTCCCGTAATTTCCCACTTATTGTTACATGCTTATGTTTCACTTTTTATTTTATTTTATTTTATTTTTTATTCCATGTGCATTATTTTTATTTTGCATTGGGGAATTTCTTTTGTATCCCTTTTTATTTAAATGCTGAAAAAATTAACTTTTTTTTTAATGCACATGATAATGAATCATTTTAGATTTTCTCATGAGCATGCTTCCCAAATTTTATTTTATTCCCTTTTACTTCTCTACCCTTTT
>NC_029793.2:104828340-104877258 GCF_000816755.2 Arachis ipaensis
TGATGTAAAAGGTAGGCTGATTTGGGGTGAGTGAGCTAAAATCAAATGATGGCCTCAATCATTCTCTTGGTATGTATCTATTCTATATTCTATAATTGGACATATAAATTAAAGCAAAGTAAAGAACATCAGAATAAAAAGAAATGTGACACACAGAAAGGAAATTATGGTTTGAATGCAACCATACAATTTAAGCTCAAGACTCACAGGCTGTGTGTTCTCTAACTCAAGCATCATATATCATTCATATATTGTATGCAGGTTTAGTTAAAAATTCCCATTATCTTCTTGAAAAAAAATTATTTAGGGTAGCTTTTAAAGTTTTAATGTTCCTCCTTGATGAAATGTTGTCAACTAACATGTAATGCTATATATACAAGGTGTGGGTTGTTTTAATTCTGTTAAAGTTTCTAGTTTACTTCCTTTTTATATTTTTCTATTTAAACTATACTATCTTATGCTAAAAAGGGTAAACTATACTAATTTATCCACTAATAAATTAGAATTGCAGACTAAACTAAATAACTAAACTAAACTAAATAACTAAAATATGAACAAAAAATGCAAAATACAGAAAATAGAGTAAAATACACAAGTAGCAATGTATAAGTACTCAGAAAATAACAGTAAAAGAAAAAGAGGAAAATACAGAAAAAATATCCAAAATAAAAGAAAAAGTATGTAGTGGTTCACCAAAATAAACGCCAGAGATGGCGACCTCCCCACACTTAAAACGAAGCATCGTCCTCGATGCTCAATCAAGCCTGGTGTGAAGGAGTGTCATCAATGGTAGGGATGGTAGCTGGGGTCTCCATGGCGGTGGTGAGCTGAGGGTCTGGCTGCTGTGGAGGTGGGACGGACTGGAGCGAGATCTCCGGATCTGCAGCCTCTATCTGGGGCATAACCTCCTGATGCAGGGCAGCCTGCTCTGTGGCTGCTTGCTGATGAGTCTCCGCCAGGGAATGAGGCTCCTCCTCGTGCTCATCCTCTGATGGCTCTGAAGGGGTGTCGGGCTCGGAGGGGATGTCGGCGCCCTGTCTGATCATCAGCTTCAGATGGGAATAGCGTCGCCTGCTGCGGCGCTCTAATCGCTCATACCGGCGCCTGTTACGGCGCTCCATCTGATCAAGCTGGCAGAATAGACGATGCACGAGGCGATAGACTGGCTCAGAGGCGGGTGGAGGTGCAGTGGTGGCAGCAGGGGTAGCTGGGGCAGCTGTGGATGAAGAGGGTCCAGCAGACGGAGGGGCTGTCTCATCAGTAGTAGTGACAGGTGGTGGTCTGTATCCCAAGGCAAGGAAGTTCCTGCTGTGCGGGATGATCTTCCTGCAGTCCGCTGCTGGGGGTCTCTCATCGGCATCCTCCCAAGGCACATCAGCCTGACGGCCTAGCCGTGTAACCAGGTAAGGAAAGGGGAGGGTGCCTCGTACGTGGGCCCTGGCCATATAATGCTGGATAAAACGAGGTAAGTATATGTCCTTACCCTCCAGCACACACCAAAGAAGGGTGATCATGGTAGCCGGGATCTCCGTCTCGTGAGTACTCGGCATCACAAAATTACTCAAGATCTGATGCCATAGCCGAGCCTCATCGTTCAAGTACACTCTCTTGATCCCTCTAGGCATAGTGGTGTTCTGACCCATCTCCCAAGGAACAGCAGGGTCGAGAACTATCCGTGCCTTTACGGCATCCCAATCAAACTGCATCTGGCCCATGTCCTCCTCAGCCTGTGCAAAACCATCTGGCTGATCGGACTTGGCTGGGAGCTGGAGGATGGTCTCTATGGCTTCCTCTGTGACCAGAATTTGCTTTCCCCTCAGATTCACTGCATCAAGGGTAGTAAGGTAGTAGTTGCAATAGAATTCCCTTACCCAAGATGCATTGACCTCTGTCAGTGGTCTCTCCAGAAAGAACCAGCCCCTTTGCTTGATTTTCTCAGTAGTGTATTGCTGGAGGGCCTCTGGAATCTTCAAGGTACGTTCCAGGTATAGGTTTCTGGAGTTTGCAAAAGCCGGGTACTTCAGTTCACAGTATCGGTTTGCAAATTTTATAGGATCATCCGCAGGGAGCAGCTGGTTAGCTTTCTCCTGCTGTGTGAAGTTCTTCTCCCACCATGATGAATCATGCATTAAAGCAATGATGGACTGGGAGGAATCTCCTCTTTTGCGCTTGCCAGTAGCCTTGCCTTTGCCTTTCCTCTGTGAGGCAGACATCCTGAAAAATAGAAAATCAGGAATGGATAAAAAAAATAGGAAAGCAAATAGGCAATTAAACAAAGAAAACTCAAAGCGGTAAGGGAGAAATAGAATAAGGAAAATGAGTAATTGAAATGTGATTGAATGAATGTTAAATGGAAGGAAAATAAGCAATATGCCATGGTTAGAAAGTTAGAGGAAAGTGAAAATAATCAGAAAAGAGATCAAAAGGGTTAGAATGGTTAGGATTTGAAAAAGAAATTAGTAAGTTAAGATCAGTGAGTTAGGAAAGTAAGTGGCATAGAAAAATTCCATATAACAAGGATTCACAGGTAAGAATAGAAGTACTCAAAATCGAATAAAGAAAACATGGTGATGCTGATTCGAATAGAAATAAAGAAATCTGAAATTGGAATCAGTGAATCACAATTGCAGGTTATGAACCAGGAAATCAAAGAAGATAAGAAAGTGGCCCTAGCATTCATGAAATGGTTTGGGGGAAGCAGAGTAAAACAGAGTTGCCAAACCAAAACAAGAATGAAAACAATTTTCAAAAAAATTTGGGCAGCATTCCGGCTAAAATTGGATTGTCCCGGAAAATAAACAGCAATCATACCAGTTCATATGAATAAAAACAAAAATCCAAGCTGCATGTACATAAATATAAAATAAACATAAAAATGCAATGTAAACAGCAGCAACAGATAAGAAATGCAGCATATGAATCAGGATTATAGCAGCAACAGATTTACACATAGGATAACACAGAAGTAAGAACAGTGCAAGTAAATAGACCTAGATCCACTAACCACAGCCTAAGCTACCTAACAACCTAAAAATCTACTACAACATGCAAGTCTAGCTATCCTAATTATGAACATAAGCGGAATAAAAAATACAGAAAAGTTACGAACAGATAAAAAAAATGGTTGCATGTTGCGGAACCTGGTAAGCGGAAGGGGTGGGGGGCTGCCGCGACTGATAGGGTTCGCGGGCTGGGGGGTTATATTTTCGAATCCACGCGGCCGCGTGGGGCACGCGGTCGCGTGGTTGGATGAGAATGGGAGTGACGCGATCGCGTGGGGTGCGTGATCGCATGCGAGGGGGAAAGAAGGGTGACGCGATCGCATGGGTCGCGCGATCGCGTCGCTGGAAGTCGTGCTAAACGCACGACTCCAGCGCCGTTTTAGCGCAACTCTCTGTCTCCTTTTGGGGTGATGTACAATCCATGTGACGCGATCGCGTCGCTCACGCGGTCGCGTGGGATTGGTATTGGGTAAGTGACACGATCGCATGGGGCATGCGATCGCGTGGGCCAATTTGTGCGAAACGCACAAGGGCCGCACGATTCCAGCCCAACTTTCTGTTCGTTGGATCCTTACGCCGATATATATATCACGCGGCCGCGTGGGTCACGCGGTCGCATGGGTGGTGTTTTTTTCGCGATATGACACGATCGCATGGGGCATGCGGTCGCGTCGTGCAACCACTTTTTTTTTATGCATGAAAAGTGCAGAATGCAATGACTATCATGGATGCTTATGCATGATTCCAGGTTTAATAAATTAAAATGAAAAAGGAAAAAATTGAAAGCAATTAACAAGAAATAAATTGAAAAAGAAGCGACCATACAATGGTGGGTTGTCTCCCACCTAGCACTTTTAGTTAAAGTCCTTAAGTTGGACATTGGAAGAGTATCCTGTTATGGTGGCTTGTGTTTAAGTTCGTCCAAAAATTTCCACCAGTGCTTGGAATGCCAATAGCCTCCGGGGTCCCAAACTAGGCATGTAAAGCTTCTGCACAGCTTTAAACAAATATCCAGCCTCCCGGGATGATGAATGTCAGAACATAATCCATGATCCCAAGCTGTGTTTTTAGATCCGCCTTCGTTTTGATTTGTAAGTTTCCATTCAGGCGGGTTAAAGAGTAGAATCTCACCGTGGCGATTCTGGTCAAAATCTTCTGTGTCTTCCTCATCACTTGAGTCATAGATTGGATGTTGAGAGAAATCTACCTCCGCATCATCTTCATATTCACTTGGGGAAGATTCTTTGATCTCAGAGAATTCACTTGCGGACGCAAGTTCTTCACTAGGAGCACTAGACTTGTGACTATCATCATCAAGGAAATTTGCTTCTTGGATTATTCCGTCTGATTCTTCGTAAATGACTTGCCTTGGAGATTGTATGGTATCCTCCTTAGCATCAACTGTAGTGTCTTGGACGGAGTTTTCCTCAATTCTGTATTCCCAAGGAAGTTCAGCATCGCCTAGATCTTCAACCAACTCTTCTTTTTTAACAATGACAGCTTCTTCCACTTGTTCTAGTACGAATTCATTTTCTGTCTTGTCCACTGGAGTCTCTAGCATTTCTTTCATGCTACGCTCTTCATTGGGCTGTCCACATGGAGCTGTGGTTGATCCTTGTATATTTGAGCGCCTAGTGGCCCATTGAATTAGTGCTTGCTCCAGTTGTTGAATGGTTGTTTGAAATTTAATCATTGTTTCTTTCAGGCGATCCTTTGCTTCACGGTTTGCTAGACTTGGACATGATACAAAGGAAAGTGGTGATGATTGGGAACGATTGGATGGGTATTGGGGTAAGGAAGGATCATATAATGGCGAATGGTGAAGAGAAGCTTGTGAGTGTGGTAGTTCGAGGTTATGTTGAAAGGATGGTTCATATGCACGGGGTGGGGCTTGTTGGTAGTTACAAGGTTGTCCACCATGTCTTACAGCTGGGTATGCACGGTAGAATGGTCTTTGTCCAGGATATCTCGGAGGGTGTTGCTGTCTAAAGGGTTGATTAGATCCTCTTGGCTCCATCCATCCTTGATTGGTCGGACCTTGATGCACATTCCTACTGTAACTTCTATTTCCTTTAACAATATTAGAACCAAACTCAAAGCGAGAGGGGGGAGAGTTCATAGTAGCAAATAAAGAGAAAAAGGAAAAACAACAATAATTAAACAAGCAAAAGAAAAATATTTACAATAACCAATAATAAGGCACACGTTAGCAGTTCCCCAGCAACGACGCCATTTTGACGTCGGGTTTTCTACCAGTAAAGAAATTCATAGAAACGGTTGCGTTGTAGATATAGTTTCTAAACCGGCAAAAATCGTCACGCGTCCGCGTGGGTCACGCGGTCGCGTCATTCGGAGCTCTACCTTGCCACGCGGTCGCGTCAGTCATGCGACCGCGTCATGTGTATTCTGCTTAAGGTGCGCGGTCGCGTCAGTCATGTGGCCGCGTCGCTACTGATTCGTGCTTGGCACGCGATCGCGTCATTCTTGCGATCGCGTGGACACCAGTTTCTTTAAAGCTCCGTTTTGCTTCCTCCTTCCATTCTAGTATGTTTCCTTTTTCATCCTTTAAGTCATTCTGCCTTTGGAAAATCTGAAACTACTTAACACACTTATCACGGCATCGAATGGAAATAAAGGTAATTAAAATAATTAATTTTTAAAGCTTAGAAAACATGTTTTTCATTATATGACATAATAAGGAAGGGAAAGTAAAACTACGCAATTAATGTGAATAAGTAGGTGAAGAGTTGAATAAATCACTCTAATTAAGCACAAACAAACTCATGAAATATGGGTTTATCAGTGACTTTACTGCACCGAATTCCAATTTACATGGAAGAAGCATCTCAATCCCTGCCATTGGAACAAACAATTTTGAGCTAAAGCCTCAATTAGTTTCTCTGATGCAACAGAATTGCAAGTTTCATGGACTTCCATCAGAAGATCCTTTTCAGTTTTTAACTGAATTCTTCCAGATCTGTGATACTGTTAAGACCAATGGGGTTCATCCTGAGGTCTACAGGCTTATGCTTTTCCTGTTTGCTGTAAGAGACAGAGCTAGAATATGGTTGGACTCTCACCCTAAGGATAGCCTGAACTCTTGGGATAAGCTGGTCACGGCTTTCTTAGCCAAGTTCTTTCCTCCTCAAAAGCTTAGTAAGCTTAGAGTGGATGTTCAAACCTTCAGACAAAAAGAAGGTGAATCCCTCTATGAAGCCTGGGAGAGATATAAGCAACTGACCAAAAAGTGTCCTTCTGACATGCTTTTGGAATGGACCATCCTAGATATAATCTATGATGGTCTGTCTGAGCTATCAAAGATGTCACTGGACCATTCTGCAGGCGGATCCATTCACCTAAAGAAAATGCCAGCAGAAGCTCAGGAAATCATTGACATGGTTGCAAATAACCAGTTTATGTACACTTATGAGAGGAATCCTGTAAGTAATGGGACGCCTCAAAGGGAGTTCTTGAAATTGATGCTCTGAATGCCATATTGGCTCAGAACAAAATATTGACTCAGCAAGTCAATATGATTTCTAAGAGTCTGAATGGAATGCAAGCTGCATCCAACAGTACTCAAGAGGCATCTTCTGAAGAAGAAGCTTATGATCCTGAGAACCCTGCAATAGCAGAGGTGAATTACATGGGTGAACCCTATGGAAACACCTATAATCCCTCATGGAGAAATCATCTAAATTTCTCATGGAAGGATCAACAAAAGCCTCAACAAGGCTTTAATAATGGTGGAAGAAACAGGTTTAGCAATAGCAAGCCTTTTCCATCATCCACTCAGCAACAGACAGAGAATTCTGAGCAGAATCCATCTAGCTTAGCAAATATAGTCTCTGATCTATCTAAGGCCACTTTAAGTTTTATGAATGAAACAAGGTCCTTCATTAGAAATTTGGAGGCACAAGTGGGCCAGCTGAGTAAATGGGTCACTGAAACCCCTCCTAGTACTCTCCCAAGCAATACAAAAGAGAATCCAAACATGGTGTGGCTGAACCCAGAGAGGAGGAGGAGGACGTGAATCCTAGTGAGGAAAACCTCCTGGGATGCTCAATGACCAATAAGGAGTTTCCCTTTGAGGAACCAAAGGAATCTGAGGCTCATCTAGAGACCATAGAGATTCCATTGAACCTCCTTTTACCATTCATGAGCTCTGATGACTATTCATCTTCTGAAGAAGATGAAGACATTGCTGAAGAGCAAGTTGCTCAATATTTAGGAGGAATCATGAAGCTGAATGCCAAATTATTTGGCAATAAGACTTGGGAGGATGAACCTCCATTGCTCATCAAAGAACTAAATGCCTTGGTTCAGCAAAATCTACCTCAAAAGAAACAGGATCCTGGTAAATTCTTAATACCTTGTAACATAGGCACCATGACCTTTGAGAAGGCTCTGTGTGACCTGGGGTCAGGAATAAACTTAATGCCACTCTCTATAATGGAGAAACTAGAAATCCTTGAGGTGCAAGCTGCCAGAATCTCATTAGAGATGGCAGATAACTCAAGAAAACAGGCTTATGGACAAGTAGAGGACGTGTTAGTGATGCGGGTGGAAACTGTCTATCAACAAATTTCCTTCGACAAGTGTACCGAATTTGTCGTCAAGTAAAAACTCACAATAGAGTGAGGTCGAATCCTACAGGGATTGATTGATCAAGCAAATTTAATTAGAAGAATGTTCTAGTTGAGCGAATCCAGAATTTGGGTTGAGAGTTGTAAAAAATAAAATGGCGGGAATGTAAATAACAGAAAAGTAAATGCTAGAATTAAAGGACTGGAAGTAAATGACTGAAAGTAAATTGCAGAATTGTAAATGGGAATGGGGGATTTGCTCACAAAAGTAAATGGCAGAAAATAAAGGGAATGGGTAAGATCAGAGATGGGGAGTTCATTGGGCTTAGGAGATACTGCAACCCTCCGGATCAAGTTCATTTTCATCTTGGGAGTTAACGTGGTATGTTTCTCCTTAGGCCAATGTTAGTGACAATGTTGAATGTCACTAACGTTGGCGTTTCTCCCCCCTTCTAACGTTAGAGGCCACGTTAACTAAGTTAACGTGGACTCTAACGTTGGCTCAACTTCCCCTCTCCACGTTAGAGTTCACGTTAACTTAGTTAAAGTGACTCTTAACGTGGTCAATGATGGCTTCGAGAGCGTTATTGGTGATTCGCATAAACTAGTTATGCCACGATTTAGGACCAAACTTAATACTTGCTTGTCCCTAAGCAAGTCCTGAGTTATTTGAGAAGAAAGTATGAAACAGAAAGCAATTCCATTGGCTATCTTAGTAAGCACTTTAAGTTCATCAGAAGGGTTTTATGCAGAAAGTTGCAGCATCACTTTTTCATTCTTATCAGGTCAGATTATCACTTTTTCATTGCATCCATCAAACACTGCTATGGCCTCTTGTTACACTTATGTCCTTGGCACTTTTCTCTTCTTTGTTTTTCTTTTCTTTTTCTTTGAGCTCCTTTGCTCCTTGTTTGCTTAGTGTCATGTGTTGCACACGCCTTTGGCATTTTCTTTTTCTTATCAGTGCACTACACATATCCACTGCAGGCATTTTAGTTCACATTTCTTCTTGAGACATTGGTGCCCAGCACCTCTTTGTGTGACTAAATGTTTTGTATTTAGGTTGCTCTTGATAATGGACTTTTGGTTGATAATCCCGGGTTAGTTAACCCAAGTTACCAAGTGTTGAAACACTCCTCAGAACCTATTCATCCAAGCATATCCTTAATACATAAACACCACAGGCATTTGTCTCAGAAGTTCAAACCATTGGTGCCTAGCTTATTTTCTCAATTTTTTTTTTCTTGGTTGCCTTTTTTTTCAGTGGCTTTTTCTTCTTCTTCTTCTTTCTTTTTCATGGCCAAAGACATTCATTCATCAAGATCCATAGACAGTTTTCAAATTCTACACAAAAAATGATAATTCTACACTCAATTTCCAATGATCTGACGAAACAATCAAGCATGCATACCACCACTTAATTCTACTTGAATTGTCACTAATTGAGCCAAGTTACTTTTTCCTTCTTTCCTCCCTTTGAAATACTCATCATAAGCTGGGAATGCTGGGTCCATCTTGTGTAAATGTTCTCCTATGTAGTTAAGCTTGATTTGCGAACTGATGTTGTAGTCAGCTTGGACTGAGTATCTTGCATTCTGTAAAGTGGTGGCTTCCTTGATGGCCAAGACATTGGCATCTTGGTGTTGGCATATGTGGCTGAAGGATTCCTGTAAGTGTAAATTCTGTTCCCTTTGCAGATCTAAGAATCTTGATTCAAAGTTCCTTTGCATATCCATCATTTTTAGGTGAAAGTCCTCTTGTCTCTCCTGAGACCTCATGTATTGTTGAGACATTCCTTCCATGATTTCCTGTATTCTGCTCATATCCATGGGGTCTCTGGGAATTCGTTGTCTTGGAGTTGCTTGCTCTTCTTGCTCTTCTTCTCTGTCTTCTCCTTCCTGTCCTTCTTGTTCCGCTTCTTGCTCTGCTTCTGCTTGTTGCCCTTCTTCATTTCTTCTTTTTGTATGTCTTGGAGCAATTGGGCCAAGAGTCATTCTGTACACAGTTATGGCCAATCCGGGATATAGCCAATTAGGTCTTTCATCTTCAAGTGGTACTTGGGCATCGATGCATAGTCTAATGATGGTGCTAGGGAAGTGGAGCCAAGATTCAGGGTCACTTTTCTCACTAAGCTCTTGTATCTGTTCAGCAATGAGTTTATGAACTTTGATCTCCCCTCCCACCATAATGCAATGTAGCAAGATGGCTCTTTTAGGGACTATTTCTGAAGAGTTTGCAGTGGGTAGGATGGATCTCCTAACTATTGCATACCACCCTTTAGCTTCAGGTGTTAGGTCTCCCCTTCTCAAGACTCTTGGAGCCCCTCTTGTTTTTCTCACCCATTCAGCTCTGATGGCACAAAGGTCTTCAGCAATAGTTGCATAGTCAGGTTCTCCTATCATCCTTTCCTCATAACTTGCTTGGCTGAAACGTATGTTTTTCAGGCCAAGAGTTTTCATGATTGCCTTGGGGCTGAAGTCAACTTCTACCCCTCTCACATAGCTTTTGTATGTGGGTTTCACGGTTGAATCCTCCCTCACTGCATTTGCATAAAACTCTTTCACCAGGTTGATGTTGATTTTAGTGATTGGTTTAGTCAGGAGCTCCCACTTCCTCTTTTTGATCCTCTCCCATTTTTTTCGGTCATGTGAATAATGAATAGTACTTGTACATGTTTTTCCTTCTTTTTGAATTGTAAATCAATGATTGACTTCCTGAGCTTATAGCCGTGACCTTTGTATGTATGCACACTTATTACTGGACACCAAACTTAGTGTTTGGTAATGTCTCCTGATGACATGAAATCCATGTTGGTTGTCTTTAATGAATGTGCATAATTCTAATAAATCCTAGTCACTTTGGCGCTTTGATCCTAAACACTTTTACTACCTAAAGTAATTGAAATCAAAGTATTAAAACATGCAAATGGTATACTTGTCATGAATTTCTAAATCCAGAGGAACTTCTTGCTTTTCATTAACTGTGTTCAAAAGGAACACCAAACTTAATGTTTGGTCGTGCACCTTGAATGCAAGATTGAATACAATTTGAATCAGATTTGGGAGTGCCTTTAGGCACACCAAACTTAGAGACCAGTTGTAATTTACATGCAATGTTTAGTGCACTTTATCAACAGTTGTCCTGAGGATTCAAGTTCATGCATAAGAAACCATGCTTTATTAGATGTAAAGCAAAACAATAAAGAGTAAGGATACTAAAACATGGGTTGCCTCCCATGAAGCGCTTCTTTAACGTCACTAGCTTGACGGTTGTCCCTTGTTAGGGTGGATTGTAGTGCTTGATGTCTTCTCCTCTCACTATGAAAATGTCCCCATTTGATTCCTTCATGACCTCTAAATGTTCCATAGAAAGAACTTTCCTGATTGTGAACACTTGAGGGAGCTGGGAAGGAATGGTTTTGAAGCCAGGTGGGATTGGCAGATAATGACTTGATATCACTTTATCTCCCGGAGAAAAACCTTCAGTGGGAATTTTCTTGTTTCTCCACCCTCTTGGCAATTTCCCTACCATTCTTCCCTTTCTCTTGAGGATTTCTTCATTGACCCTTATGCCAGGAGGATCCTTCTGATCTGTTTCTATTGATTCTTGTGGCTTTAACTCTTGCAATTCTTGTTTGCCTTCCAAGGACTGTTTCATAGTTTCAGCTGCCGGATTGCTTTCCTCCAAGCACAGATGGCTACTCTCATCCTTAGGCTTTTCAGGTTCTGATTCAGGCTCAGATGCAAGTTTGAAAACCTTGAATTTGAGCTGTTCATCATGTATTCTCAAGATTAGCTCTCCTTGTTCTACATCTATGAGTGCTCTAGCAGTGGCTAGAAATGGCCTTCCCAGAATGATGGGGTGTAGGTAGTTTTCCTCCATGTCCAAAATGACAAAGTCTATGGGGAAGAAATAATTTCCCACTTTCACCAGCACATTCTCAACTACCCCTTCAGCTTGCTTCTGAGTTTTGTCAGCCAGTTGTATGATTACATCAGTGGATCTCACCTCATTCAGTTGTAGCCTCTTCATAAGAGTTAGAGGCATCACATTTATGCTAGCTCCTAGATCACAGAATCCTCTGTCAATTTTTGTTTCCCCTATGATGCAGGGGATATGAAAACTTCCTGGGTCTGTTTTCTTAGAGACTGTGTCCTTCTTGATGAGGGCACTGCATTCTTTGTTCATTCTTACCGTTTGTCCTCCCTTCAAAACTCTTTTCTTGCTCAACAATTCCTTTAAATACTTGATATGTGTAGGCATCTGCTGGAGAATCTCAAGAAAGGGAATATTGATATGGAGAGACTTAAATGTCTCTAAAAACCTTGAATAGGTTTTCCCTTTTTCACCTCCTCCCAACCTCTGAGGAAATGGTGCTTTTGGTTGGTATGTTTCCATCGTGCCTTTTTGCAGTTCCTTGGCTTGATCAGTTTCACTTTCTTGCTTAGCTTCTTCCAAACCTTCCTTTAAGATTTCTGGCTCCTGTTCTGAGGGTCTGATTCCTTCTTCTTCTGAGACTTCCTTCAATATGGTGATGGCCTTGCAGTCTTCCCATCTCACTCCCTTTTGTGCCCCTTTAGGATTCTTTTCCGTGTCACTAGGGAACACTGCAGTTGACTTGGGGGCTTGTTGAGACAGCTCTCCTACTTGAGACTCCATCCTCTTTAGTCTTTCACCATGGTTCCTTAAGGTAGATCTCACATCATCCCTAAAGCTTTTCAATTCACTTACGTCCTGACCCATGTTCGCCAGCCTTCTTAAGTTTAAGTTAATGTTTGTGCTCAAATGCTAACTTAAACTGCAATATTTTTGGCTCAGAAACCTTTTCTAATAGTGGCGTTTAAGTTGCAGTTTAAGCTTAAACTGCAGCTTAAACGCCAGACACTTCCAGTGATGCCCTTTGTGGAAGCACGTTTAAGCTTCAGTTTAAGGTTAAACTGAAGCTTAAACGTGAAAATGGAAGAAGGCAGCCCTGGAGGGTCACTTAGTCGAACACGTTTAAGCTTCAGTTTAAGGTTAAACTGAAGCTTAAACGTGGAGATAGGAAAGGCAGCCCTGGAGGTCGAACACGTTTAAGCTCCAGTTTAAGGTTAAACTGGAGCTTAAACGTGGAAGCGGAGAAAGGTAGCCCTGGAGGTGTCAAACACGTTTAAGCTCCAGTTTAAGGTTAAACTGGAGCTTAAACGTGGGAATGGAGAAAGCAACCCTGGAGGAGAAAACTTGGTCGAACTCAAGTCTCTCCCCCATACATACACACCACATGCATATAGTTCATTTATTTTCCTTCTTGAGCCTTGGTGTCCAGCACTTCTTTGGGTTACTAAATGCTCTGTGGTGAGGGTTACTCTTGATAATGGACTTTCAGCTGATAATCCCGGGTTAGTTAACCCAAGTTACCAAGTGATAAAGCACCCCTAAGAGTTTATTCATCCAAGTAGATCCCTCACATAGGAACACCACAGACACATATCTTAAGATCAGAACCATTGGTGCCTAGCCTTATTGCTTACTCTTTTTCTTTTGTTTTTCCACTTTCATTATTCTTTTCTCTTTCTCTTATTAGGATCTTGTCATATACTTAGTCTCATGAGTATATTCAAAGCAAAGTATTTAGGCCAGATAGTTGTCATCCCACCTTATGGTTGAACCAACTTAGCTAACTTATGATCATACCACAAACTCATGAATGTACTCCATAGTATGAACTCTACTCTGATCTTTTGAAACATAAACATTCTCTCTTCATTTTATTTAAAGGGACAAGCATACAAGTAAGTTAAGGAGGATGCAGTGACATAAAGACTAGCACACATACACCTATTCAGAAAGAAAACTTAAAAGACAGAATTTAAAAAGATTTAAACATAACATGGAAGCATGTTCTATTTCATACAAGATCTTCCTTATTTAAAGCATAGAAAACGATGGACTAAAAAGAACTCCACCACCTGTCATTCATGTGGATGCCCATGCTCCCATCCTTGCTTGTCCTCATTGTGTCTCTCTTGAGTGCTTGTACTTCTTCCTGTTGGCTCAGCCAGTTGGTTTGAAGGTTTAGTATTTGCTCTTGTCCTTCCATATGTCTCATCCCGAAATCCTCAATGGCTCTTAGAAGGTGACTCATGTTCAAGTTGGCTGGATCATAATACTCTCCTTGTTGATATTCTTCCTGATGAGGTTCCTCTTGGTGAACTCTTTCTTTTGCTTTTGGTTTTCCTATTTGTGGTCTTCTTTGTTTCTGAGCAGGTGTAGTATAAACTAATCGCTCGAGTGTAACTGGCCTCCCTGGGTTCACCCAGTCTGGATTACTGTCCTCAAATACTACCTTGGTCTTGTTGCATAAGCGGAGAATGGTGCTGGGGTACCAAAGCCTGGCACCTGAATCAACCTTCTCAGTTGAATCTTGAATCCCCTCGGCGATGAGCTCATTCACATTGATTTCCCCACCCTGTATTAAGCAATGCACCATAGTAGCTCGATTGATGTTTACCTCTGAATTATTTACAGCTGGTAGAATGAACCTCTTTACGAGTTCAAACCACCCCTTGGCTTCAGGGCTCAGGTCTCCCCTCTTGATGAACTTGGGTCTCCCATCTGTGTATCTCTCCCAGTCAGCTACTATAACACAAATGTCTGACACTATCTTTGAGAGCTCATCATTATCAGGGCTTCTACTTATCCTTGCTTGATAACTGTCCTCATCAAAATGAGGTGATTTCAGGTGAAGAGCTCTTGTTATGGCATTTGGGCTGAAGTCCACCTCCTTTCCTCTCACATAACTTTTGAAGGTTGGGGCCTTGGTTTTATCTTCTCTTACTACATTTGCATAAAATTCTTTGATGAGGTTTCCATTGATCTTCCCCTCTGGACTTGTGAGCAATTGCCACCCCCTCTATTCAATTTTCTCCAGAATTTGTGGTGACTCATTTGCATTGATTTGGAAGATTAACTCTGGCAATATCTTTCTGGCCCTTATCCGTTCAAATTCACGTTCATGAAAGGCAGTTTTGAATTTCTTCTCATCGAAAGGAACACTCTCCATGGGTTCCTTCCTCTTTTGCCTCTTTGAGCTTGATGATGCCATGAATTGAGTTGCTGTTTTGAGGGGGGGTTGGAGGATACGGATAGATGAGGAATAGGTTGGCAAGGACAGAGTGTGATGAAAGGGGTTGAGCAAGCCGAAAGTATGAAGTGTGGAGAGTGGAAATGGAAATAAGAGCAGTCTATAGGCGTCAGGATGAACACCATTAGACTTCACTATGTCACATATTCTCAGGAAGGTGGTTAAATGTTG
Organism: Arachis ipaensis; assembly: GCF_000816755.2. Taxonomy (NCBI): domain Eukaryota; kingdom Viridiplantae; phylum Streptophyta; class Magnoliopsida; order Fabales; family Fabaceae; genus Arachis; species Arachis ipaensis. Next base: position 104,843,223 of record NC_029793.2, read on the forward strand.
ATTGGTGGTCTTCTTGAACACCTCCTCCAAACGAACAGTTGTTCTGAACAAGGGTGATGAGCTGTGGTTTAAGTTCAAAGTTGTTGGCATGGATTGTTGGCTTTTGGATGCTACTTCCACAATTGCCTGGGTTTGGATTGATGTAAGAGCCCAAAACTCTTCTATCCTCCCCAGCATGATTTGCTCTACCTCCTCTCCCATGGTTGTGATCCTCTTCTTCATGATGGTTTTCCATGTTGTCTTCCATGTTTGGTTCAAAGAATTCCTCTTCTTCCTCAGCGCCAACCACTTTCTTTCCTCTTGCCTCCCTCCTTAATCTAAGGAAGGTTCTCTCAGGTTCAGAATCGAAGGAAGTTGAAGCCCCGCTTCTTCTCCCTGTCATACAACCATCAAGTGCAAGCAAGAAAAGATAGGTGCAGAAAGTATTTTTGTGAGAATTACTGTTAGTTCTGGGTGATGCAATATATCAAACAGTTAGTGAGTTAGCAAACAAAATTGAAAATAACAAGAAAAACAAAAGAGTAGAGGGGGAAGGGAAGAAGTTTAACTAAAACAGAAAGTAAATCACTCAAACAGAAAATGAAATTCACAAAAAGTATTTTCCAAGATAACTACCCAATTGGATGAAGATCGAAAGCTTTCATGTAAAATCAAGAGAAAAGATAGAAGAAGAATAATGAAAACTAGTATTGATCCATCAAATTACAACAGAGCTCCCTAACCCAATGAAAGGGGTTTAGTTGTTCATAGCTCTAGAAAAAATGAAAACAAAGATGGAGAATACATCATAAAACTAGAAAATGCAGAGAAGGTAAAATACAGATAGTAATTCTCTTTTCCAACTTTTTCAGCCCTCCTCAACAATTCAAAGCTACTCCTATATATACTACTTTTCTCAGCTTCTAGTTGGCTCTTCAAGTCTTGGGCCTTTAGATCTTGAGTTTGAAGCAGTTCTCTTCTTCATTTGGGCTTGGCTTTACTTGGAGAGAGAAAGTGTGAAGTGGGCAGAGACTTTAGCTCAGGACGTTAGGGGTGTTAACGTTTAGTGAAAATATGAGTTCGAGAATGTTAGTGACAATCAACTTTCTCACTAACGTTCCTAAGTAAAAGCCACGTTAACTTCAACGTTAGTGGCACAAACGTTGCCACTAACGTTGCCTCTAAGTCCTTAGCACACGTTATTGAGACTTAACATTCCCAATAACTTTGACAAGCCCCCTTTCTTCCCACGTTAGAGCCCACGTTAACTTAGTTAACGTGGCTCTTTAACCTGGGCTTGCCATCCTTCGAGAACGTTAGTGACACTCAACATTGTCACTAACGTTCCAAGGTGCCCCTATGTCTCACGTTAGAGTCTACGTTAACTAGGTTAACGTGGCTTCTAACATGGCCATGCTTAGCCATCCCCAACGTTAGTGACAATGTTGAATGTCACTAACGTTGGCGTTTCTTTCACTCATCAACGTTAGCTTCCACGTTAACTAAGTTAACGTGGCTCCTTGGGGGGTTGTGTGGTTGCTTCCAACGTTAGTGACAATGTTGGGTGTCACTAACGTTGTCGACCACTCTTGCTTCTTACGTTAGCTCCCACGTTAACCAAGTTAACGTGGGAGTTAACGTGGTATGTTTCTCCTTAGGCCAACGTTAGTGACAATATTGAATGTCACTAACGTTGGCGTTTCTCCCCCCTTCTAATGTTAGAGGCCACGTTAACTAAGTTAACGTGGACTCTAACGTCGCCACTTATGAGCATTTGCCAACGTTAGTGACAATGTTAAGTGTCACTAACGTTGGCTCAACTTCCCCTCTCCACGTTAGAGTTCTCGTTAACTTAGTTAAAGTGACTCTTAACGTGGTCAATGATGGCTTCGAGAGCGTTATTGGCAATCACTTTTCTCATTAAATTTGCAAGTTACCTCCCATTCCTTGCTTCCTTTGGTCCTGAAATCAAGCAATAGAGCGCATCAAAGTTCTAGTCCAAGTCATGGGCAATGCAGCATATAATTTGTCACTAAACTCATGCAAAATCCTCATGAAATAATGTAAAATGCACAATGTATGCTTGAATCAAGGTGTAAGTAAATATCTACCCAAAACTAGCTTATTTCCTAAGGGAATGCATGAAACTAGCCTAAAAACAGTAAAGAAAAGGTCAGTGAAACTGACCAAGATGCCCTGGCATCAGTTAGTAAAGGTTGAAGGCCTTTACATCCCTGCTGATTTCATAATCCTAGACACTGGGAAGGATGAGGATGAATCTATCATCCTTGGAAGACCCTTCCTGGCCACAGCAAAAGCTATGATTGATGTGGACAGAGAAGAGTTGGTCCTTCAACTGAATGAGGACTACCTTGTGTTTAAGATTCAAGGTTCTTCTTCTGTAACCATGGAGAGAAAGCATGAAAAGCTTGTCTCACTGTAGAGTCAACCAAAGCCCCCACAGTCAAACTCTAAGTTTGGTGTTGGAAGGCCACAACCAAACTCTAAGTTTGGTGTTGAACCCCCACATTCAAACTCTAAGTTTGGTGTTGGGAGGTTCCAACCTTGCTCTGATTATCTGTGAGGCTCCATGAGAGCTCACTGTCAAGCTATTGACATTAAAGAAGCACTTGTTGCGAGGCAACCCAATGTTATTTAATCATATCTATTTTATTTTCTTTTTGTTATTTCGTGTTTTATTAGGTTGATGATCATGTGGAGTCACAAAAACTACTGAAAAATCAAAAACAGAATGAAAAATAGCATTAAAAATAGCACACCCTGGAGGAAGAGCATTCTGGCATTTAAACGCCAGAAACAAGCATCTGTCTGGTGTTTAACGCTAGAAACAAGCACCAAGCTGGCGTTTAACGCCAGAAACAAGCATCAACCTGGCGTTAAACGCCAGAAACAGGCTATATTTGGGCGTTTAACGCCAAAAATAGGCAGCAAGCTGGCGTTTAATGCCAAACATGCATTCTAAGTCCTTGACCCCTCAGGATCTGTGGACCCCACAGGATCCCCACCTCTTCTTCTCTCCTCTTCACACCTTTCCACAACATTCTTTCCCAAAATAACCTCCACCAATCACCTCCAATTCCTCTCCAAAACCATCATACACCCACCTACACCTACCCACTCAAATTCAAACCATCACTCCTTCCTTTTCACACATCATAACCACCTTAAACCCCCAGTGGCCGAACCATTCACACACCTCCATCTCCTCCATTTTCTTCTTCTTCTACTACTTCCTTTCTTTTTTTGCTCGGGGACGAGCAAACCTTTTAAGTTTGGTGTGGTAAAAGCATTGCTTTTTGTTTTTCCATAACTATTTATGGCACCTAAGGCCGGAGAAACCTCTAGAAAGAGGAAAGGGAAGACAAAAGCTTCCACCTCCAAGTCATAGGAGATAGAGAGATTCATCTCAAGGGTCCATAGCTCAGTGGTAGAGGATTTGACTGCACAACAAGAGAGCCCACTCATGGACCTCAACAAGAGCATGAGGAATTTCCTCACCAAGAAATCCCTGAGATACCTCAAGGGATACATTTTCCTCCACACAACTATTGGGAGCAACTAAGGCTAGGAGCACCAAAATCACTAAGGATGGAGCAACAAAGGCAAGGAAGAGACATAGAGGAGCTCAAGAGCACCATTGGTTCTTTAAGAAGAGGAAGACGTCACCCTCACTAAGGTGGACCCATTCCTTAATCTCCTTGTTCTTATTTTCCTATTTTTCGTTTACTATGCTTTATGTTTATGTTTGTGTCTTTACTATATGATCATTAGTGTCTAAGTGTCTATGCCTTAAAGTTATGAATGTCCTATGAATCCATCACCTTTCCTAAATGAAAAATGTTCTAATAACAAAAGAACAAGAAGTACAGGGTTTCGAATTCATCCTTGAAACTAGTTTAATTATTTTGATGTGGTGACAATACTTTTTGTTTTCTGAATGAATGCTTGAATAGTGCATATGTCTTTTGATATTGTGGTTTATGAATGTTAAATATATTGACTCTTGAAAGAATGATGAAAAAGGAGAAATGTTATTGATAATCTGAAAAATCATAAAATTGATTCTTGAAGCAAGAAAAAGCAGTGAATACAAAAGCTTGCAGAAAAAAAAAGAGAAAAGAAAAATGGCGAAAAAAAAGAGAGAAAGAAAAAAAAAGAAAAAGCAAGCAGAAAAGCCAATAGCCCTTAAAACCAAAAGGCAAGGGTAATAAAAAGGATCCAAGGCTTTGAGCATCAGTGGATAGGAGGGCCTAAAGGAATAAAATCCTGGTCTAAGCGGCTAAACCAAGTTGTCCCTAACCATGTGCTTGTGGCGTGAAGGTGTCAAGTGAAAACTTAAGACTGAGTGGTTAAAGTCGAGGTCCAAAGCAAAAGAAGAGTGTGCTTAAGAACCCTGGACACCTCTAATTGGGGACTTTAGCAAAGCTGAGTCACAATCTGAAAAGGTTCACCCAGTTATGTGTCTATGGCATTTATGTATCCGGTGGTAATACTGGAAAACAAACTGCTTAGGGCCACGACCAAGACTCATAAAGTAGCTGTGTTCAAGAATTAACATGCTGAACTAGGAGAATCAATAACACTATCTAAATTCTAAGTTCCTATAGATGCCAATCATTCTGAAGTTCAATGGATAAAGTGAGATGCCAAAACTATTTAAGAGGCAAAAAGCTACTAGTCCCGCTTATCTGATTGGAGTTAAGTTTCATTGATATTTTGAAATTTATAGTATATTCTCTTTTTTTTATCCTCTTTGATTTTTAGTTGCTTGGGGACAAGCAACAATTTAAGTTTGGTGTTGTGATGAGCAGATAATTTATACGCTTTTTGGCATTATTTTTACATAATTTTTAGTATAATTTAATTAGATTTCAGTATATTTTTTATTAGTTTTTAAATAAAAATCATATTTCTGGACTTTACGTTGAGTTTGTGTATTTTTTTGTAATTTCAGGTATTTTCTAGCTGAAATTGAGGGACTTGAGCAAAAATCAGATTCAGAGGTTGAAGAAGGACTACAGATGTTGTTGGATTCTGACCTCCCTGCACTCAAAATGGATTTTCTGGAGCTACAAAACTCCAAATGACGCGCTCTCAATTGTGTTGGAAAGTAGACATCCAGGGCTTTCCAGAAATATATAATAGTCCATACTTTGCCCGAGTTTAGATGTCGCAAACTGGCGTTCAACGCCAGCTCCCTGCCCTATTCTGGAGTCAAACACCAGAAACAGGTTGCAAAGTGGAGTTAAATGCCAGAAATAGGTTATAAACTGGTGTTTAACTCCAAGAAAGACCTCTCCACGTGAAAGCTTCAATGCTCAGCCCAAGCACACACCAAGTGGGTCCCGGAAGTGGATTTCTGCATCATTTACTTATCTTTGTAACCCTAGTAACTAGTTTAGCATAAATAGGACTTTTTACCATTGTATTTACATCTTTTGGAACATCTTTGGACGTTTAGTTCTGAGATCATGGAGGCTGGCCTCTCGGCCATGCCTGGACCTTGTTCTTATGTATTTTCAAAGTACTATTGTTTTTCTATTCAACTCAAGCCTATTTCTTATCTAAGATATACACTTGTTCTTCAACCTGAGGAAGGTGATGATCCGTGACACTCATCATCATTCTCACCCATGAACGCGTGCCTGACAAACACCTCCGTTCTACTTGCAATCACTTAAGTGCATATCTCTTAGCCTTCTGGTTCATGACGCATGGTTGCCTCGCCTGACAACCGAGCCTTCCATTCCATGAGATCAGAGTCTTCGTGGTAAAGGCTAGAATTATTGGCGGCCATTCTTGAGATCCAGAAAGTCTAAACCTTGTCTGTGGTATTTCGAGTAGGATCTGGGAAGGGATGGCTGTGATGAGCTTCAAACTCGCGAGTGGTGGGCGTAGTGACAGACGCAAAAGGATGACTGAATCCTATTCCAGTATGATCGAGAACCGACAGATGAATAGCCGTGCGGTGACAGCGCATTTTGGACCATTTTCACTGAGAAGACAGGATGTAGCCATTGACAATGGTGATGCCCTGCTTAAGCTTGCCATGGAAGGGAGTAGGAATGATTGGATGAAGACAGCAGGAAAGCAGAGGTTCAGGAGGAACGAAAGCATCTCTATACGCTTATTTGAAATTCTCACCAATGAACTACATAAGTATCTCTATCCTAGTTTATATTTTATTTATATTTTTATTATCAATTCACCATAACCATTTGAATACGCCTGACTGAGATTTACAGGGTGACCATAGCTTGCTTCAAGCCGACAATCTCCATGGGATCGACCCTTACTCACGTAAGGTTTATTACTTGGACGACCCAGTCCACTTGCCAGTTAGTTGTTCAAAGTTGTGACAAAGTGTGATTCACGTTTGAGAGCACCAAGTCTTTGGCGCCATTATTGATGATCGCAATTTCGTGCACCAACCACGTATGCATAAACCATGCATACGCACAACCTAGGAAATGTCCAATCTTTATTTGTTCATGAATTCTCTACTTTTGCATGCTTTTTCTTCATTCTTCCACGCCATCCTTGCCTTCTATCCCTTGAATTACTCAAACAAACATATCGAGGAATCAGATGGGATAAAAGTGAATTAAATTTGGCAACTTAAAGCATAAAAAGCATATTTTTTAACAATTAAGCATAATTATGGAGAAATTCACAAAAGCATGCAATTTCAAGGAATAAATGCAAGGTAAGTTAATAAAATTCACTCTTTTCAAGAAAAATATATTGTAAATTATGAATTTATCAATTTTTCCACACTTAAACAATAGCATGTCCTCATACTAAGTATCAAGAAAGACAAGATCAAGGGATGGCCCACTTATTAAAAGTAAACTATCTATATCTATTCTATCTATTTCTATCTATCTATCTATCTATCTACTTGTATCTATTTGTATCTACTTGGTCAAAACAAATCAATTTCCAAGAAAATATATATACATAAAGGGCTAAACCAATATAGCAATGAATACAATCCCAAGAATCAGTTTAAGTTCTAAAAAGAATGTAACAACTTACAAGATAAGAGGTCATAATAGGTGAAAACATAGAATTGAGCAATCGAACCCCTCACCGGATGTGTATACTCTCTAATCGCTCAAGTGTATAGGGTTAATTCGTTCAATTCTCTTCTACTTTTGCTTTCTAAGACTTGTTTTTCTTCTAACAATCAAAAAATATTTACTACATGCATACAAGTACCATGAGGACTTTTTCAAGGGTTGTAATGGGATAGGGTAAAGATGAGGATGTATATGGTGAAGTGGACTAAAAATTAAATCTTTGATTAGCTTAAATATTCAACTAACTTACAATAACCTATTCAATCATAATGCAAAATCTAGCTACTCATATTCACTTTTATACACTCGTGCATTTTTTTTCAATTTACAACACATGCATTTATTTCTCAAACTTTTATCTCTTTTTTTTGGGTAACATTTGTCCCCTTTTGGCTTTCTTTTTTTTTCTTTTCTTTTTTTTCTGTATAACCTAATATATACACAAAAGATTAATGTATATGGTTCAAACATTTAATGCATAGATATATACCCAATTCTCAAGATTTCTAATAAACCAAAATACACTTTTATCTCAACTAACGTTTCCAAAATCCCCCACACTTAGATGATGCATACTCACTAGCCTATACTAATTAAAGATGCAAATTAAGAATATTTATGGTTTTTCGCTTAGGGTTGTGATGTGCTAAAATTAATAACAAGATGAGTTAATAGGGCTCAAAATTGGTTAACAAGGATAGATAAAAGGATGAGGCCATATGGGTAAGTGATCTTAAATGAAATAATAGCCTCAATCATATAAATGCATTCATACACCAAATATTGGACATAAAGATTCAAACAAGTCAAATATTACAATTAAAGAAAGAGAATAACTCATACAAGAATAAAGTAGTGGTTGAAATAAATCAACCACACATTAAAGCTTAAATCTCACTTGGTTGTGTGTTCTAGCTCTAATCTATGTTCTACAATTATTTTTCAAGAAAGTTCAATAAAAATTTTCAACTCAAATCAATGGGATACCCTATAAAAAAATTGTCATGGAAGTTTATTATTTTGACCAAGCTTATTATGTATATATGTATGATGTGGTTTGATGAAAATAAAAAATCCTAAGTTCTTTTCCTATTCTCTATCATTCCAAATTATTATGTACATATATGAAAATAAACTAGGTCCTACTATCCATATCATCTAATAACAACTAGAAAATAAAGATGAATATATACAATCCATATTAAAGAAAAAAGATATGCTAAACTATAATAGATATCTAAATTATATACAAACCAAAATAAAAAATGCAATAACTAAAAGTAAAATTAGAATAAATAACTAAGTTATATATAAATTAGAATAAGAAAGTGCAAAAACTATAAAAGTACTCAAAGTATCAAAATATTAAAAAACATTCGAAAAGCATAATAAAAAATCAAAAGCAGTAAAGTCTCTCAAGTGTTTGGAATAGAAAGTTTTCACCCAATGGCCGATTCAGTCCTCCTCCACATTTAAGTTTTGCACGGTCCACCGTGCAGTCAGTATGATCATGAAGCTCTACTCATCTCCACATTCAACTGGTGGATCCTCATCTCTGCTCTACTCTGAGGAGGTCTCCGGGGTGTCAAGCTCCTCCAGTAGTTTGGTGCCACCGCCAACTAGCTTCTTCAAATACTCAAAGCATCGCTTGTTGCGACGCTCATTGTTCTGAATTATCTTGTAAAGCTTGTGGATGATGTGATGGATTGGCTGCGCTGATGGTGATGGTGGTGCTACTGGCCGCAGTTCCTCAAGTGCTGGTGGTGCTGCTGGTGATGTTCCTAAACAAGAAATATAGATTTGAATTACATAGTAGTTATAACATGCAATTCAAAACATAAGCAATACATATAGGCATATGCATAAGCAATCAATGATGAATCAAACAAGAACAACTTTAAAATAAAACATGTTCAAACATCAATGCTTTCAAACACTAATATTACCATATTGATATCAAAAAATGGAAAGTTCATGCCAATTGTAACCCAACCAACTAAGCATAAATAAAGTGCATTAAATGGGTTACATAGGGTAAAGTATATCAAACTTGCAATAATAGGTAAAAGACCTCAACACTCAAAATTCAACAATTTTTGGTCAAGTTAGAAACAATTCAAACCCAAGTATCAATGCATAAGAATAATAAGAATGGGAAAGCAAGCATTGATTAAAAAATTTTGAATCAAAATTCCATTAAAAGCTCGTTGAGACCTTTTATCGAGCACACTACACAAAATTATCAAGCAAATTAAATACCACAGTCCAAGCATGTTCTCAACATCCAATCACAAAAATAGTTCAACTCAGTGGTTCCATCAAAATTCAGCAAATTCAGAATAATTCCAAACACATTAAGCAACAACATAGAATTTATTAAACTAAACTAACTAACGTATCCAAACAACCTAGAATCAACTAATAGCAAATTAATCTAACTAAACTAAATAACTAAAATCAAACTACTCAACAAGATTAATCTAACTTAACAAAAATTAAAATGAAATTGAATAAAAAACTTAGAACTGAGCAAGCAAAAACAGAGCCAAAGGAAGGAGAAAAGGGCAGGATTGTGCAGCAACAGTGGCCAACTAATAGAATGATGTAACTCGGGGTGCGTCGGTAAAGATTTTTCTCAATAAAGTCGCGTTGCAGGTATAGCTCTACCAACAATAATCCTCGAGTATCAAATTTAGAAAGAATTTGGTTGTCACAAGTTCCACCCCAATAGAAATAACTGAAGTATTTAAACATCGGGTCGTCTCACAAGGAATGGGCAAACATGTGCTTCAACATTGGTTAGAAATCTGGGGTTGTGAGTCATGAGTAAGAATTTAAACTAGGAATCTTAACAAGCAAATAATCTTAAATTGAAAGAAACTAATTCAAATAACTAAGCAAGATATGAGCAATTCCAAACTAACAAAGTAACATCCAATATGATTCTATTCTAAACTAAACAAGTAACTATAACTAAGACAAATAATCAAGAATTTGAGTTTTCAAATATGAATGATAAAAGCAACTCTTGGCTAGGCATGGGAATTGGAATCACCATCCTTGTCTAATAACCATATCTTGACAATTATGAGGAACCAAACTCATTAAGTCTACTTCTATACTTGAAGTACGTCAAATGGTTTGGTCAACATCAACCCATAAGTTCTAACCTCACTACTAATAGACTTAATAGAAGGTTAGCGTCAATGGCTATCAAATTGACCATTAAGGGTTCTCAAATCATCAAATCCATTAGACCCAATGACTCAAGTTCACCCAATTCCCTTAGCCTAGGCCAAGAGTAAAGAGAACTACTCCATAATCAAAGTAAACAATTCATCAAACACATGGTGAGCATTAATAAAAGACATGTTCAAATTGCAATTAAATTAAAATCAACAGGTACCCACTAACAATTATCAACATACAATCACTCAAACAACACAATTAATCATAGAAATCATCAATGTAACATCAACAAATCAAGATTCACAACATTCATGAAATGGGTATAAAATGACAATTGATAAGAATTCATAAAACTAACACAAGATCTAAGCAAAATTATACTAAAGAATTCAAATTGAATAATTAAACTAGTAATTAACAAGATCCAATTCAGAATTCACAAAGGGAAGATCAAATTAAAGCTAGATCTAGAGAGGAACAAGGGTTTCTCTCTCTAGAAGAAGAACAAAGAACCAAAAACTAGCTAAAAATTGTGTCTAGTATAAAATGGATGATCCCCCCTTTCCCCCTAGCATCCTTGGGTCTTTTCCATGCAGAAACAGCTTGAATTTGGGCCTGATGAGCCTCAGAAATCGCCAGGCATGATTTTCTTTAATGAGGACATGTGCAGCTTTCCGCGCGTGTGCGCCATGCGGGCGTGCGCGTCGATGGGAATCCTCTGATCCGCGCGGATGCGTCCATCTACGCGCGCCACTTCCAGCTTTCCTCATCCACGCGTGCGCGTGGAGTGCGCATGCGCGCCAATGCTGAATTTCCCAAAATCCAAATCTTTGTGTTCCTTCCTTTTGTGCATGCTTTCTTTCTCTTTTCTAGGCCATTCTTACCCTATTAATTATGAAATCACTCAACAAATACATCACGGCATCGAATGGCAATAAAAGAGAATCAAAATATAGCAATTTTAAGGCAAAATAAGCATGTTTTTCATCATGGAGAAATATTAGGAAGTGAACACAAAACCATGCATTTCTTGTGAATAAGTGTAAGAAATATTGACAAAAACCCCCAAATTAAGCACAAGATAAACCACAAAATTGGGGTTTATCAAATCTCCCCACACTTAAACTAAGCATGTCCTCATGCTTAGAATAAGAAGACCAAAGATCATGGTGAGAAAAGGGTTTATGAAATGCAAACTACCTAAGTGAATGCATGCTACTAATGTAAAATCATCTAATTACTTGGTCAATGGTAACTCTATCCTCCAAGAACACATCTGAGCATATAGGGTGAAAATGATATGTAGTTCATAAATCCTACCAAATTGAACATCACTATGAAGTGCATATAACTTGCTAGATGAACGCTTGTGAAAGCCGAGAACAAGGAGTTGAGCATCGAACCCTCACCGGAAGTGTATCCGCTCTATCCGCTCAAGTGTATAGGGTTCGTCACTCAATCCTCTCCTAATCATGCTTTCCAAGATTTGTCTTTCATCTAACAATCAACAATTACTTAATGCATGCTTACAAGTATCATGAGGTCTTATTCATGGGTTGTAATGGGGCTAGGGTGAAGGTAAGGATGTATATGGTCAAGTGAGCTTAAAATTTGAGTCCTTGATTAACCTAGGATCCCACTAGACACATAGAACAACCTATACAACTTTAATGCATTACCTAGCTACCCTCGAGTTTTACTTTTTGCATACCCATGCATTCTTTCCAATTCACATTCCATATGCATTGTTTTTATTACTTTGTTTTGGGGTTTCTTTGTCTCCTTTTTCTTGGGGATTTATGTACAAAAGTTTCAATGCACATGGTTTAATCATTCTATACATGAGTATGTTCCCAAATCCTAGAATTTTCAATTACAACTACAATACACCTCTTTATATCTACCCAAATTTCCCAAGTATACCCTCCCAATTACTTTGATACACATCTCCACTTACCTAAGCTAATCAAGGATCCAAATTTAGGGACATTCATTGTTTTTCGCTTAGGGTTGTTGATGTGCTCTTTTTAAGAACAAAAAGGGTTTATCATAGGCTTAAAATTGGTCAGAAATGGTAGATAAAAGGGTTAAGGCCATTTGGGAAAAGTGACTATTGAAATGATGGCCTCAATCATGTAAATGCATTCATACACAAAGTAATGGACATATAGAATTAGACAAAACAAGGATTGCAATCATAGAAAGAGAAGTATGCACACAAGAATGGGAAATAATGGTTAGAAGATGTAACCATGCAATAGGCTCAAAACTTACATGCTTGTGTCCTTAGCTCAATCACTATGTTCCAAAATATATTCTTAAAGCAAGTTTGCCACAAAAATTTTTCAAAATTTGGTAGGGTACCTCAAAACACAGTTTCTTGTGGGGAGAAGTTATTGTTTTGACCAAGCAACTCTATAGAAACTAACTATCATGCAAGGAGTATTTACAAGCAAGACTAACTACACATGTAATGTACTAACTACTAAGCAAAAGATAAATCCATGGGTATTGAAAGGAAGAGATTGTTACCCATGGAGATCGGTCGAACGACCTCCCCACACTTAGAATTTAGCACGGTCCTCCGTGCTATAAACAATGCGCAAAGGGCGGTCGGGACCGGAGCTGCCACTATCCTCTCCTTCAGAGCTCCTATCACTTGGGTTTGAGGTGGATGTGAATATTTCGGGTTCCTCTATGCTAGGGGTAACACAACGCAGAAGCTTCTTGATGTAAGTGTATCAGCGTTGGTTGCGCCGCTCATATCTATCAAGCTTCCGGTGTAGATCTTCTATCCTTTGATGTGTGGATCTTTGCTGTGGTGGTGATGATGAGGTGGAAGGAATAGTAGATGGAAGGGCTATGTTAAGGCTTGGGTTGTTCATGGGAAGATGTAAGTATTTTCCACTTGGGACCACATCGCCCTTAGCCGGAACTATAATCTTTCTGTCCTTGGCATCCCAAGGAATACCCGCAGCAGCAACTAAATCAGGGGCACTGTTCACACCCTGGTTCGAGCCATCCGATCTGGGATGTTCAGTAATAAAGCGACCGACCTCTTCAGGTCAGGCTATCCGACCTCTTCTCAAAAAAGGTCGGTCAAATCGACAGAAAAGCCCAGTAAAGGGCCCAAATAGAGGAACACAACCCAAATCCAAAGGCAGTCCAAGCCTATAGAGATAAGGGCGGTTCCCTTGAAGCTAAGCTGACCTCAACTCAAAGATAAAGATAAGATAAGATAACTAACTTATCTTATCTAACAAGGTCACTCTACAACCATTATAAATACACTGGAGCACCCAGGTATAACTCATACTCTGATTCTACAAAAAAACCTGTTTAATACCTGTGCTAACTTAAGCATCGGAGTCTCTTGCAGGTACCCCCCACCCTCCGATGACCAAGGATCAGAAGTGCAGCCAGTCCAACAAGTCGGACACGACAGCTCCGACTGCCACCCACCAGCCGGACCCATCATCTCCGACCCGTATAGAAGATCTCGTCCGAGATCGACCTACAGTTTCAGGTAACCCTCGGAACAGATACCAATGCTGGAAATGGCAAATTACCCTGGGCATGGACTTGACTCATCGCTTTCTTGACAAGAAACGGAATGTTCACCGACCTCTCCGTGAGAACATACCAAACAAGCAAGGCGAGGTCCGCCGTGAAGGACAACTGTGGGTGCTAGGTAGCACATAGTGAGATAGGATATGGGCCCAAGCTCTAGCTTCCACAGTGAGAAAGCAAGCGTCAATGCACTTGGCCCTCATCCGGAGTCGACCATGGATCCAAAATGCCTCTGACTCAGCAATGACTCGGAGGATCGAGTCCCAATCAAATCCAAACTTCTCTCGCTGACGTAGGACTTCTTAGTAGCCATCCCTATCACTTGGTACCAGTAGGACATTAAGCACTTGCTGAATAGCCTCTTCTGAAACTGAGACTTGCTTCCGGCGCATGTATACCAATTGAAGAGAAGAGAGATGGTAGTTAGTGTAGAATTCTTCCACCCAAGAGAGGTTGATTTCCCTTGGTTTTCTCAAAAGAAACTCCCATCCTCGCCTTTTAATGCGGGATAGAATATAAGGAGTAACCTTGTTCGGCGGAGCAAGTAGATGCTCAGGATGATAGTTCCGTACAGCTATGGAGGGGAACAGAAGTTCACAGAAGCGGTTGGAAAACCTTGAAGAATCTTTTTCCGGTTTGCTCTTTTCATTCTCATCAATAGGAGCGGGTGTCTTCACCTTCTTAGATAGGTGTGTGGCTCCTAACGAAGAGTGCACCTTAGAGGTTGATCTTTGGGGTGCCCTCTTTGCGGCCGGTTTCCTTGGAGCTTTCTCCTTGCCTTTCTTGGTGGCCATCCTGAGAAAGGAGAGGAAATAGGAAAACATTAAACCCAAAGAATCATTTTAACAAAATTATGCAAGTGAAGGATAGTGCCTAAAAGAAGTAGTGCAATAAAGTCATTATAGAGGTATCGGTCACAACACTTGGCATGGGATGCAAGAGGTAATAAAGCATGCAATAGGGCATGAGAAGAGTAATCTCAAGCATCCATAACAAAGGGCAAGTCATGTTCAATGAGTATCTAATTAGCAAACAAAGTAGACTCAATGCGTTTAGAAGACAACAAGTGAATGAGGAGAAGCACCAATTTGAAAGTACATTATTCAAATAAACCAAAATGGCATTCATGCATTTCCTCGAACACTTGGTGTGCAATTAACAAGCAAAGAGCAATTACGAGATACTCAACCAATTTAAAGCCCAAAATGAAACATCAATCATCACATAAACACCACATATTGGCAAAGATAAGGAAAAAAAGACAAAAGATCTATTAAAGAAAATTAAGCTCAAATACAACATCCATGGAAAAATAAGGAAAAGGAGAAGTAAGCAAACAAAAAGTAAGTAAGTAATATAATCATACAACTAAAAGAGAAACTAAGTAAATCAACAAAAAGAATCTAACTAGAAGAAGAAATAATGCAAAGAGAGTAATAGATGAGATATGGAGGAAGTAGAACCTTGAGAAGTGCAAAACAACAAAGTTGAATTTTCTTTTGTGAAGATGAGAAAGAAATAGGAGAGATATAGTGCCACCGGAAGAGGTGGTTGTCGCCGGTGAGTGGCCGGAGACGGTGGTGGTGGATTGTGGAAGAAGAAGAAGAGAAGGGGGAATGATGGAGAAAGAAGAAGAAAGAAATAAGAAAAGAAAGGGGGTGAGAAAGACAGGGCATGCATCTTTAAAACTGGTTCGCGCAACCGGCGTGCGCGCGCACAGTGCCCTGGCACGTCGGTGAGATGTTGGCAAGGGACGCGTGCGCATCAGAGGTACGCACGCGCGAGATCAGTTGTGCCCCTGGCACAGGACTGGCACGAAGTTGGCATAAGTCTCTGGTTTTTATACCAGAGTTGGCATGTGGCGCAGGCGCACGGACGCGCACAGTGCGCAAGTGCGTGCTTGAGTCAGTTGGCAACCGGCGCGGATGCGCGCAGTGTGCGGACGCGTCGGTGTGGGCACAAGTGTGGCGTAAGTGTGGCATAACTCTCTGGCTTTTGTACCAGGGAGTCCACATAGCGCCATCGGCGCGTGCGTGCACAGTGCGCTTGCGCGTCGATGGGCGATTTGCAAAGGTGCGCGCAGGCGGCAAGCACGCGGACGCGTGGGTGTCTGGCGTGAAATGGGCATGAAGTGGGCATGACTCTCAGGTTTTTGGCCGAAGAGTTGGAGGTGCACCACCGGCGCGCGCGCGCACAGTGTGCTGGCGCGTCGGTGCCCATTTTTTCTTTTTCTCTTCTCTTTTTTTTTTCCACATAACAAGACCTATTCTTACACATTCTTGGTAGGTACTTAAGCTATTAGTCAAAGAGAACACTTCACAATTTCATGCATTATCCAAAACATGGCATTCTCTCCACTTTAACAATTCATCTATACCAAAATGATGAAAACTATATGAACATCCTATCTATTCAACAAGAAGAGTAAAACTAGCATTCCTATGCAATCAATCAATCATCAAGAAATCATAAAATTCACAAGAATTTAAGGTTACAAACAAGATGGTATACACAAGGAAGATCTTACCACGGTGGGGTGCCTCCCACCAAGCACTTTTCTTTAACGTCCTTAAGTTGGACGGTCCTTTGCTTAAGCTTCCTCTCTCCTTGGTGCATCCTCCAATAGGAACACCTCTAGCTCTTTTGGGAGCTTGTAGCCATGATACTTCGGCACTCTATGTCTATTTACATTGAAAGTTGCTTCACTCTTGGGATCAAACAACTCCACCACTCCATAGGGCTTTATCTCCTTCACCTTGAAAGGTCCTTCTCATCTAGAGCGGAGCTTGCCAGGCATGAATCGAAGCCTTGAGTTGTAGAGGAGGACCTCATCACCTTCTTGAAAGTCCTTCTTCCAGATGTGATGGTCATGAAATGCCTTAGTCTTTTCCTTGTAGATCTGGGCATTCTCATATGACTCGTTCCTCAAACACTCAAGTTCCTCTAGCTGTAATTTTCTGGCTTCACCCGCCTTGGTTAAATCCATTGTGCACTGCTTTACCGCCCAATAGGCTCTATGCTCAATTTCCACCGGAAGATGGCATGCCTTACCATAGATGATCCGGAAGGGACTCATCCCTAACGGAGCCTTGTAGGCCGTTTTATACGCCCATAGTACATCTCCTAACCGGAGGCTCCAATCATTCCTTTGTGGGTTGACCACTTTTTCCAAGATTCTCTTAATTTTCCGGTTGGACACTTCCGCTTGTCCATTGGTTTGCGGATGATAAGCAGTAGCAACCTTATGCGACACTCCATAGCACTTGAGCAATGCCTCTACCTTCCTGTTACAAAAGTGGGATCCTTGGTCGCTCACGATTGCTCGTGGCGACCCATAACGGCATACAATGTTATTCCTAATAAAAGAAACAATGGTATTGGCGTCCTCAAGGCGGGTAGGTATGGCCTCTACCCACTTTGACACGTAGTCAACCGCTAACAGAATATACAGATAACCACTCGAGTTGGGAAACGGTCCCATAAAGTCAATGCCCAATACATCAAATATCTCACAGAACAACATAGGTTGCTGAGGCATTTCATCCCTTTGGGATGTGTTTCCCGACTTCTGACACTGCTGGCAAGACACACAGAACCGGTTAGCATCCTTGAATAAGGTTGGCCACCAGAATCCACAATCCAACACCTTTTTAGCGGTCCTTTGTGGGCCAAAGTGGCCACCACATTCGGACGAATGGAAAGCTTCAAGAATGGGTTGGATTTCAGACTTCGGGACACATCTTCAAATTACTTGGTCCACTCCCCTCTTCCACAAGTGAGGGTCATCCCAAATATAGTATTTGGAATCACTCCTCAACTTATCCCTTTGGTGTTTAAAAAAGTTGGGAGGGAAGAGTTTTGCAACCAAGTAGTTCGCCATTGGGGCAAACCAAGAAAAACTATCTGACACAGCATGCAAACTATCCAATGGGAATGAGTCATTGATCGGAAGTAGATCAAATTTTAAATTCTCAATGCGGCTTAAATGATCCGCAACCAAGTTTTGAGATCCACTCTAGTCCCTAATCTCAATGTCGAATTCTTGCAAAAGCAAGATCCAACGTATGAGTCTATGCTTTGACTCATTCTTTGTTAATAAGTACTTTAAAGCTGCATGATCCGTGTATACCACTATCTTTGACCCTAGCAAATAAGATCTGAATTTATCTAAAGCATGAACAATAGCTAAGAGTTCCTTTTCAGTAGTGGTATAGTTGGATTGTGCTGCATCCAGTGTTTTAGAAGAGTAAGCAATGACATAAGGGAGTTTACCATCGTGCTGTGCAAGCGCAGCACCTACAGCATGGTTTGAAGCATCGCACATTATCTCGAATGGCAACGTCCAGTTGGGGCCTCGCACAATCGGTGCTGTGGTAAGAACTCTCCTTAGCTCTTCAAAAGCCTTCACACATTCACTGTCAAACTCAAAATCCACATCTTTTTGGAGTAGGCGCAACAATGGTAAAGTAATCTTGTTGAAATCTTCGATAAAGTGCCTATAGAATCCTGCATGTCCTAAAAATGAGCGGACCTCCCTCATAGATGAGGGGTGAGGTAAAGTGGTGATAACATCGACCTTGGCCGGGTCTACAGAAATGCCTTCATGAGATACTACATGTCCTAACACGATACCTTGTCTTACCATAAAGTGACATTTTTGAAAATTCAAGACAAGGTTGGTGTCAACACATCTAGCTAAGACCTTGGCCAATTTCTCTAAGCAACAATCAAATGAGGTACCATAAACACTGAAGTCATCCATAAAGACTTCCAGATCATTCTCCATTAGATCGGAAAAGACACTCGTCATACACCACTGAAAAGTAGCAGGTGCATTGCATAGTCGAAATGGCATGCTTTTATAGGCAAAGGTACCAAACGGACAAGTAAATGTGATCTTTTCCTGATCTTCAGGTGCGATGTGAATCTGGAAGTAACCAGTGAATCCATCAAGAAAACAATAATGGGATTTACCCGCCAAATGGTCCAACATCTGATCGATAAAGGGAAAAGGGTAGTGGTCCTTTCTTGTAGCGGCGTTCAATCTTCTATAATCAATGCACACTCGCCACGCATTTTGTACTCTTTTGGTGACCACTTTACCATCATCCTTTTTTACCACAGGGATGCCCAATTTCTTGGGAACAACTTGGACCGGGCTCACCCATTCACTGTCAGAAATTGGGTATATGATACCCGCATCAAGTAATCTCGTGACCTCTTTCTTTACCACATCAAGGATAGTTGGGTTGAGCCTTCTTTGCGGTTGCCTAACCGGCCTAGCTCCCCCTTTGAGGAATATCCGATGCATGCACTTGTGAGGGTCAATCCCCACAATATCAGCTAGGCTCCATCCAATTGCTTTCTTGTACTTTCTTAGAACATCTAGGAGCTTTTCTTCTTCTTCACTTGAAAGCTCACTAGCAATAATGACCGGAAACCTTTGGTTGTCCTCTAAGAAAGCGTACTTCAAATGAGATGGAAGGGGCTTCAGTTCACTCTTTGCCTCAAGCTGAGGTTCCTTTTCATCAAGCTCATAGAGTTCATTCTTAACAACTTTCTCATGTTCATCCTCTTGGTCATCCGTCTCCTCAACAATAGGGCAGCAGAACTTGTTATGGTGTTCTTCTTGCACTTCCGCTACCACTTCATCAATTACATCACATCGGAGCACGGAATGTTCTTCAGGAGGATGTTTCATGGCTTCTTCTAAATTGAACTTGATAGTCTTGTCTCCAACCTCAAAAGAATATGTGCCGGTAAAGGCATCTAACTTGAATTTAGAGGTCTTGAGGAAGGGTCTACCAAGTAGAACGGAGGATGAGCTTCTATTTTCTGTTGGAGGCATTTCAAGGATGTAAAAGTCAACTGGAAAAACCAAATCCTTGATTGCCGCAAGTACATCTTCTGCTATTCCCATCACCGTGATCACACTTTTATCGGCTAAGGCAAACCTTGCCGCCGACTTCTTTAATGGAGCTAAATTCAACCGCACATAGATGGAAAGTGGCATGATGCTTACACAAGCTCCCAAGTCACACATACAATCATGAAAAGTGCGTCCACCAATACAAGAAGACACCAAACAAGGTCCAGGGTCACCACATTTCTTTGGAATAGGTTCCATCAAGGAAGAAATTGAACTACCCAAGGATAATGTCTCCAATTCTCCTATCCTATCTTTGTGTGTACACAAGTCTTTCAAAAATTTTGCATACTTTGGAATTTGTTGAATAGCATCAAGAAGTGGTATGGTTACTGAAAGAGAAACTGGAGATTGATGGTTTAGAAGTTATAGTAAACTCTCGTTGCAAGTATAGTTACTAAACCAAGCAATCAACCCTTCTTACAAACATTTTGGTTGTCACAAGTAACAAACCCCTAAATAAATTGATAACCGAAGTATTTAAACCTCGGGTCGTCTTCTCAAGGAACTGCAGGGAAGTATGTTCTTATTATTGGTTATGAAGATTGTAAATTGGGGCTTTAAGATGAGGAACAAGTAATTTAAATTGCAATTGAAATAAGTAAAAGACTGTAAAGTAAATAAATAACTATAAAATAAACTTTTGGCAAGGTATGAGAAATTAGAAGTCCTATCCTAGTTATCCTTATCAATGATGATGAAGATTGAATCTTAATTCCACTTAGTTAGTCTTTACTTAAAGTAAAGAAAAGTCAAGTGACTAATTAGTTAGATCCTCAAATCCTAGTTAATCCCTAAGGAAAGATTGGGATTATTGAAGTTCAATTCAATTAGCAAAGATAACAATTATCAATCATGTTTGAGTTTGATAACTCCTGAGTTATTGATTTCTTAACCAAGACCAAAAATAGAAAAAGTAAATCTACTGGAATAAAAATGCCTTCAGATTGGAAGCAATAGTAACATGAACAAAAGAAAGTAATAATAAACTGAAATACCTCAAATAACATTAATTCAAAAGAGTAATTTGTAACATCGAAGAATTCATAAATTAAATTGAAAAGATAAATAAAAAGGAATGTTGAACCTGATAGAAAGAGATAATCTTGAAAGCGAATAAAATCCTAAATCTAAATCCTAAAAGAGAGAGGAGAGAACCTCTCCCTCAAAACTACATCTAATTCATGAATATTAACTAATTGGAGACTCTCCTCTGAATGGATGCATTCCCCCACTTCATAACCTCTGATCTGTGCCTTCTGGACTTGGATTTGGGCCAAAAAGGACTTCAGAAATTGCTGGGAGTGTTTTCTGTATTTTCTGGAGCGTAGCCTCTATCACGCGTCCGCGTGGGTCACGCGGTCGCGTCATTTGGAGTTTTCCTTGTCGCGCGGTCGCGTCAGTCATGCGTCCGCGTCATATGCATTTCGCTCAAGGTGCGCGATCGCGTCAATCACGCGGTCACGTCGCTGTTAATTCGCGCTGGCATGCGGCCGCGTCGTCCATGCGATCGCGTCGTTGCCAGTTTCTTTAAAAACTCCGTTTTGTGCTTTCCTTCCATTTTTGTATGTTTCCTTTCCATTCTTTAAGTCATTCCTGCCTTAGAAGATCTGAAACTACTCAACACACGAATCACGGCATCGAATAGAAATAAAAGGGTAATCAAAATAATTATTTTTAAGCATAGGAAACATGTTTTTCACATACATCACATAATAAGGAAGGAAAAGTAAAACGATGCAATTTATATGAATAACTGAGTGAAGGATTGAATAAATCACTTAAATTAGGCACAAAATATATCATAAAATATGGGTTTATCAGTTACCTCAACCTTCTTGAACACTTGAAGCATGTTCAAATCAAATTCCGGTGTTTTCTTTGCTTTCTTCACCATGGATGGGAATGGAATAGGAATGGACTCATTGATGAGCGGATAATTTATACGCTTTTTGGCATTATTTTTAGTATGTTTTTAGTAGGATCTAGTTACTTTTAGGGATATTTTTATTAGTTTTTATGTTAAATTTACATTTCTGGACTTTACTATGAGTTTGTGTGTTTTTCTGTGATTTCAGGTATTTTCTGGCTGAAATTGAGGGACTTGAGCAAAAATCAGATTCAGAGGTTAAAGAAGGACTGCTGATGCTGTTGGATTCTGACCTCCCTGCACTCAAAGTGGATTTTCTGGAGCTACAGAACTCAAAATGGTGCGCTTTCAATTGCGTTGGAAAGTAGACATCCAGGGCTTTCCAGCAATATATAATAGTCCATACTTTGGCCGAGTTTAGACGATGCAAAAGGGCGTTGAACGCCAGTTCTATGCTGCAGTCTGGAGTTAAACGCCAGAAACACGTCATGAACCAGAGTTGAACGCCAAAAACACATTACAACTTGGCGTTCAACTCCAGAAGAAGCCTCTACACGTGTAAACTTCAAGCTCAGCCCAAGCACACACCAAGTGGGCCCCGGAAGTGGATTTATGCATCAATTACTTACTTCTGTAAACCCTAGTAAATAGTTTAGTATAAATAGGACTTTTTACTATTGTATTAGACATCTTATGATTTTAGTTCATCTTTGGATCATATTGATCACATTTGGGGACTGGCCTCTCGGCCATGCCTGAACCTTCATCACTTATGTATTTTCAACGGTAGAGTTTCTACACTCCATAGATTAAGGTGTGGAGCTCTGCTGTTCGTCATGATTTAATGCAAAGCACTACTATTTTCTATTCAATTCAACTTATTCTGCTTCTAAGATATCCATTCGCACTCAAGAACATGATGAATGTGATGATTATGTGACGCTCATCATCATTCTCACTTATGAACGTGTGCCTGACAAACACTTTCGTTCTACATGCAACCAAGCTAGAATGAGTATCTCTTAGATATCTAATACAGGGGACTGAGTCCGAGTTATTAGTATCTTCGTGGTATAAGTTATAACCCATGGATGGCCATTCCTGAGATCCAGAAAGTCTAAACCTTGTCTGTGGTATTCCGAGTAGGATTTGGGAAGGGATGGCTGTGACGAACTTCAAACTCGCGAGTGCTGGGCGTAGTGACAGACGCAAAAGGATAGTAAATCCTATTCCAGTATGATCGAGAACCTCCAGATGATTAGCCATGCCGTGACAGAGCATTTGGACCATTTTTACAGAGAGGATGGGATGTAGCCATTGACAACGGTGATGCCCTTACAGAAAGCTTGCCATGGAAAGGAGTAAGACTGATTGGATGAAAACAGCGGGAAAGCAGAGATTTAGAGGAACGAAAGCATCTCTATACGCTTATCTGAAATTCTCACCAATGAATTACATAAGTATTTCTATCTTTATTTTCTGTTTATTTATTATTATTATTCGAAAATTCCATAACCATTTGATATCCGCCTGACTGAGATTAACAAGATGACCATAGCTTGCTTCATACCAACAATCTCCGTGGGATCGACCCTTACTCACGTAAGGTTTTATTACTTGGACGACCCAGTGCACTTGCTGGTTAGTTGTGCGAAGTTGTGAAGTTATGTTTGGACCATGGTATTGTGCACCAGTTATTGGCGCCATTGCCAGGGAGAGAACGAACAACAAACTTTACAACCTCAGAGTAACAATTTCACATACCAAGTTTTTAGCGCCGTTGCCGGGGACAATCAATTTCGAACAATAATTCACAATTGTTTCCAGACCACAATGGTGCCAAGTTTTTAATCCGGCAGCAATACCAAGTTTTTGGCGCCGTTGCCGGGGATTGTTCGAGTTTGGACAACTGACGGTTCATCGTGTTGCTCAGATTGGGTAATTTTCTTCTTATTTTATTTTCAAAAAGTTTTCAAAAAAATTTTCAAAAATATTTTCTTCTTTTTCGTTTTTCCCAATTAATTTTCAAAAAAAATAAAATATTTTTTCTTCAGAATTTTTAAGAATGAATTCTAGTGTTTCATGAAGCATGTTGAAGCCTGACTGGCTATAAAGCCAGGTCTAATTCTTTTGGATAGTGGCTTCCAACCACCAGCATAGAGGCATGTTAATTGGAATATCAGTTGTTGCATGCCTGATTTATATCCTAAAGCTGGCTGGCTATTAAGCCATGCCCAACCCTTGGATTGGAGCTTTAGGCCAACATTGAAAGATTCCTGGAATTCATATTAAAAATTTTGGAATCCTTATTTTTCTTTTTCAAATAACTTTCAAAAAATACAAAAAAATTATAAAATCATAAAAATAAAAAATATTTTGTGTTTCTTGTTTGAGTCTGGAGTCAATTTCAAGTTTGGTGTCAATTGCATTTTTTCTAAAAATTCTTTGCATTTTTTCGAAAATTCATGCATTCATAGTGTTCTTCATGATCTTCAAGTTGTTCTTGGCCAGTCTCCTTGTTTGATCTTCATATTTTCTTGTTTTGTGTCTTTTCTTGTTTTTGATATGCATTTTTCGTTTGTTAGAGTCCAAGCATTAAAGATTTCTAAGTTTGGTGTCTTGCATGTTTTCTTTGCATCAAAAAAAATTTTCAAAAATATGTTCTTGATGTTCATCATGATCTTCAAAGTGTTCTTGATGTTCATCATGATATTTATAGCATTCTTGCATGCATTCATTGTTTTGATCCAAAATTTTCATGCATTGCATCATTTTTCATGTTTTTCTCTTTCATCATTAAAAATTCAAAAATAAAAAAAATATCTTTCCTTTTTTCTCTCATAAATTTTGAAAATTTGGATTGACTTTTTCAAAAAAATTTTAAAAATTCAATTATTTCTTATGAGTCAAATCAAATTTTCAATTTAAAAATCTTATCTTTTTCAAAATCTTTTTAAAAAATCAAATCTTTTTCATTTTACTTAATTTTATATCATATTTTCGAAAATCACATCATCAATTAATGTTTTGATTCAAAAATTTTGAGTTTTTTACTTGCTTATTAAGAAAGATTCAAACTTTAAATTCTAGAATCATATCTTGTGATTTCTTGGGAGTCAAGTCATTAATTATGATTTTAAAAATCAAATCTTTTTCAAAACTAATTCTAATCATATCTTCCTATCATATCTTTTTCAAAAATTTGATTTTCAAATATCTTTTCTAACTTCTTATCTTCTTATCTTTTCAAAATTGATTTTCAAATCTTTTTCAACTAACTAATTGACTTTTTGTTTGTTTCTTATCTTTTTCAAAACTACCTAACTAACTCTCTCTCTCTAATTTTCGAAAATCTCTTCCCTCTTTTTTAAAAATTCTTTTTAATTAATTAATTGTTTCAATTTTTAATTTCAATTTTAATTTTTTCCTAATTTTCGAAAATCACTAACCCCTTTTCAAAATTTTATTTTCGAAAATCCTCTTTCTCTCTCATCTCCTTCTATTTATTTATTCATCTACTAACACTTCATCCCTACCATTGGAGCAAACAATTTTGAGCTGAAACCTCAATTAGTTTCTCTGATGCAACAAAACTGCAAGTTTCATGACCTTCCATCTGAAGATCCTTTTCAGTTCTTAACTGAATTCTTGCAGATATGTGACACTGTTAAGACTAATGGAGTAGATCCTGAAGTCTACAGGCTCAAGCTTTTCCCGTTTGCTGTGAGAGACAGAGCTAGAATATGGTTAGATTCTCAACCTAAAGATAGCCTGAACTCTTGGGATAAGCTGGTCAAGGATTTCTTAGCCAAGTTCTTTCCTCCTCAAAAGCTGAGTAAGCTTAGAGTGGATGTTCAAACCTTCAGACAGAAGGAAGGTGAATCCCTCTATGAAGCTTGGGAGAGATACAAGCAACTGACCAAAAAGTGTCCTTCTGACATGCTTTCAGAATGGACCATCCTGGATATATTCTATACCCCTCCTAGTACTCTCCCAAGCAATACAGAAGAGAATCCAAAAGGAGAGTGCAAGGCCATTGAATTGACCATCATGGCCGAACCCACAAAAGAGGAGAAGGACGTGAATCCCAAAGTGGAAGACCTCCTGGAACGTCCAGTGATCAATAAGGAGTTTCCCTCTGAGGAACCAAAGGACTATGGGGCTCATCTAGAGACCATAGAGATTCAATTGAACCCCCTTACACCCTTCATAAGCTCTGATGAGTATTCTTCTTCTAAGAGAATGAGGATGTTACTTAAGAGCAAGTTGCCAAGTTCCTTGGTGCAATCATGAAGCTGAATGCCAATTTATTTGGTAATGAGACTTGGGGAGATGAAACTCCCCTGTTCACCAATGAACTAAATGCATTGGATCAACTGAGATTGCCTCAGAAGAAACAGGATCCTGGAAAGTTCCTAATACCTTGTACCATAGGCACCATGACCTTTGAGAAGGCTCTATGTGACCTTGGGTCAGGAATAAACCTCATACCACTCTCTGTAATGGAGAAACTGGAAGTCTTTGAGGTACAAGCTGCTAAACTCTCATTAGAGATGACAGACAATTCCAGAAAACAGGCTTATGGACAAGTAGAGGACATATTAGTAAAAGTTGAAGGCCTTTACATCCCTGCTGATTTCATAATCCTAGATACTGGGAAGGATGAGGATGAATCCATCATCCTTGGAAGACCCTTCCTAGCCACAGCAAGAGCTGTGATTGATGTTGACAGAGGTGAACTAGTCCTTCAATTAAATGAGGACTCCCTTGTGTTTAAAACTCAAGGTTACCCTTCTGTAAACATGGAAAAGAGGCACAGTAAGCTTCTCTCACTGCAGAGTCAACCAGAGCCCCCACAGTCAAGCTCTAAGTTTGGTATTGAACTCCCATATCCAAACTCTAAGTTTGGTGTTGGGGAGTCTCAACAATGCTCTGAACATCTGTGAGGCTCCATGAGAGCCCACTGTCAAGCTATTGACATTAAAGAAGCGCTTGTTGGGAGGCAACCCAATTTTTATTTATCTAATTTTAATTTATTTTTATTGTTATTTCATGTTTTATTAGGTTCATGATCATGTGGAGTCACAAAATAAATCAAAACATTAAAAACAGAATCAAAAACAGCAGAAGAAAAATCACACCCTGGAGGAGGATCTCACTGGCGTTTAAACGCCAGTAAGGAGCATCTGGCTGGCGTTCAACGCCAGAACAGAGCATGGATCTGGCGTTGAACGCCAGAAATAAGCAGCATCCTGGCGTTCAAACACCAGAAATGCACAGTGAGGAAAGCTGGCACTGAACGCCAGAAATATGCTGCATCTAGGCGCTGAACGCCCAGAACAAGCATCAGTTCGGCGTTTAAATGCCAAAATTGCATGCAAAGGTGTTTTACATGCCTAATTGGTGTAGGGATGCAAATCCTTGACACCTCAGGATCTGTGGACCCCACAGGATCCCCACATACCTCCACTCACCTTACCTCCTCATAATCCTATATCACCCTTTCCCAAGAACCCTTCACCACTCATATCCATTACTCCCCTAAAACCATCATACAACCCACTTACACCCACCCACTCAAATTCAAACCATCAGCTCACCTCCATATCTTCTTCTTCTCCTACTATTCTTTCTTCTTTTGCTCGAGGGCGAGCAATATTCTAGTTTATGAATTGTTGGCTTGTTGGCTCTTGAAAGAATGATGACAAGGAGACATGTTATTTGATAATCTGAAAAATCATAAAAATGATTCTTGAAGCAAGAAAAAGCAGTGAATACAAAGCTTGCAGAAAAAAATGGTGAAAAAAATAGAAAAAGAAAAAGCAAGCAGAAAAAGCCAAAAGCTCTTAAAACCAAAAGGCAAGAGCAAAAAGCCAATAGCCCTTAAAACCAAATGGCAAGGGTAATAAAAAGGATCCCAAGGCTTTGAGCATCAGTGGATAGGAGGGCCTAAAGGAATAAAATCCTAGCCTAAGCGGCTAAACCAAGTTGTCCCTAACCATGTGCTTGTGGCGTGAAGGTG
The DNA here is from genome assembly GCF_000816755.2 of Arachis ipaensis. Taxonomy (NCBI): domain Eukaryota; kingdom Viridiplantae; phylum Streptophyta; class Magnoliopsida; order Fabales; family Fabaceae; genus Arachis; species Arachis ipaensis. The sequence continues at coordinate 104,870,882 of NC_029793.2, forward strand.
TCAAGTGAAAACTTGAGACTGAGCGGTTAAAGTCAAGGTCCAAAGCAAAAGAAAAGTGTGCTTAAGAACCCTGGACACCTCTAATTGGGGACTTTAGCAAAGCTGAGTCACAATCTGAAAAGGTTCACCCAATGATGTGTATGTGGCATTTATGTATCCGGTGGTAATACTGGAAAACAAAGTGCTTAGGGCCACGGCCAAGACTCATAAAGTAGCTGTGTTCAAGAATCAACATACTGAACTAGGAGAATCAATAACACTATCTGAACTCTGAGTTCCTATAGATGCCAATCATTCTAAACCTCAATGGATAAAGTGAGATGCCAAAACTATTCAAGAGACAAAAAGCTACAAGTCCCGCTCATCTGATTGGAGCTATGTTTCATTGATATTTTGGAATTTATATTATATTCTCTTCTTTTTATCCTATTTGATTTTCAGTTGCTTGGGGACAAGCAACAATTTAAGTTTGGTGTTGTGATGAGCGGATAATTTATACGCTTTTTGGCATTGTTTTTAGTATGTTTTTAGTAGGATCTAGTTACTTTTAGGGATGTTTTTATTAGCTTTTATGTTAAATTCACATTTCTAGAGTTTACTATGAGTTTGTGTGTTTTTCTGTGATTTCAGGTATTTTCTGGCTGAAATTGAGGGACTTGAGCAAAAATCAGATTCAGAGGTTGAAGAAGGACTGCTGATGTTGTTGGATTCTGACCTCCCTACACTCAAAGTGGATTTTCTAGAGCTACAAAACTCAAAATGGCACGCTTTCAATTGCGTTGGAAAGTAGACATCCAGGGCTTTCATGAAATATATAATACTCCATACTTTGGCCGAGTTTAGATGATGCAAGAGGGCGTTGAACGCCAGTTCTACGCTGCAGTCTGGAGTTAAACGCCAGAAACACGTCATGAACCAGAGTTGAACGCCAAAAACACGTTACAACTTGGCGTTCAACTCTAGAAGAAGCCTCTGCATGTGTAAACTTCAAGCTCAGCCCAAGCACACACCAACTGGGCCCCGGAACTGGATTTATGCATCAATTACTTACTTCTGTAAACCCTAGTAACTAGTTTAGTATAAATAGGACTTTTTACTATTGTATTAGACATCTTATGATTTTAGTTAATCTTTATATCCTATTGATCACGTTTGGGGGCTGGCCTCTCGGCCATGCCTGAACCTTCATCACTTATGTATTTTCAACGGTAGAATTTCTACACTCCATAGATTAAGGTGTGGAGCTCTCCTGTTCCTCATGATTTAGTGCAAAGCACTACTATTTTCTATTCAATTCAACTTATTCCGCTTCTAAGATATCCATTCGTACTCAAGAACATGATGAATGTGATGATTATGAGACGCTCATCATCATTCTTACTTATGAACGCATGCCTGACAAACACTTCCGTTCTACATGCAACCAAGCTAGAATGAGTATCTCTTAGATATCTAATACAGTGGACCGAGTTCGAGTTATTAGTATCTTCGTGGTATAAGTTAGAACCCATGGATGGCCATTCCTGAGTTCTGGAAAGTCTAAACCTTGTCTGTGGTATTCCGAGTAGGATCTGGGAAGGGATGGCTGCGACGAACTTCAAACTCGCGAGTGCTGGGCGTAGTGACAGACTCAAAAGGATAGTAAATCCTATTCCAGTATGATCGAGAACCTCCAGATGATTAGCCATGCCATGACAGAGCATTTGGACCATTTTCACAGAGAGGATGGGATGTAGCCATTAACAACGGTGATGCCCTTACAGAAAGCTTGCCATGGAAAGGAGTAAGACTGATTGGATGAAGACAGCGTGAAAGCAGAGATTCAGAGGAACGAAAGCATCTCTATACGCTTATCTGAAATTCTCACCAATGAATTACATAAGTATTTCTATATTTATTTTCTGTTTATTTATTATTATTATTCGAAAACTCCATAACCATTTGATATCCGCCTGACTGAGATTAACAAGATGACCATAGCTTGCTTCATACCAACAATCTCCGTGGGATCGACCCTTACTCACGTAAGGTTTTATTACTTGGACGACCCAGTGCACTTGCTGGTTAGTTGTGTGAAGTTGTGAAGTTATGTTTGGACCATGGTATTGTGCACCAGTTATTGGCGCCATTGCCAGGGAGTGAACGAACAACAAATTTTACAACCTCAGAGTAACAATTTCGCATACCAAGTTTTTGGCGCCGTTGCCGGGGACAATCAATTTCGAACAACAATTCACAATTGTTTCCAGACCACAATGGTGCCAAGTTTTTAATCCGGCAACAATACCAAGTTTTTGGCGTCGTTGTCGGGGATTGTTCGAGTTTGGACAACTGACGGTTCATCGTGTTGCTTAGATTGGGTAATTTTCTTCTTATTTTATTTTCAAAAAGTTTTCAAAAAATTTTTCAAAAATATTTTCTTCTTTTTCGTTTTTCCCAATTAATTTTTGAAAAAAAAAATGAAATATTTTTTTTCAGAATTTTTAAGAATGAATTCTAGAGTTTCATGAAGCATGTTGAAGCCTGGCTGGCTGTAAAGCCAAGTCTAATTCTTTTGGATAGTGGCTTCTAACCATCAGCATAGAGGCAAGTTAATTGGAATATCAGCTGTTGCATGCCTGATTTATATCCTAAAGCTGGTTGGCTATTAAGCCATGCCCAACCCTTGGATTGGAGCTTTAGGCCAACATTGAAAGATTCCTGGAATTCATATTAAAAATTTTGGAATCCTTATTTTTCTTTTTCAAATAACTTTCAAAAAATACAAAAAAATTATAAAATCATAAAAATAAAAAATATTTTGTGTTTCTTGTTTGAGTCTGGAGTCAATTTCAAGTTTGGTGTCAATTGCATTTTTTCTAAAAATTCTTTGCTTTTTTTTCGAAAATTCATGCATTCATAGTGTTCTTCATGATCTTCAAGTTGTTCTTGGCCAGTCTCCTTGTTTGATCTTCATATTTTCTTGTTTTGTGTCTTTTCTTTTTTTTGATATGCATTTTTCGTTTGTTAGAGTCCAAGCATTAAAGATTTCTAAGTTTGGTGTCTTGCATGTTTTCTTTGCATCAAAAAAAAATTTCAAAAATATGTTCTTGATGTTCATCATGATCTTCAAAGTGTTCTTGATGTTCATCATGATATTCATAGCATTCTTGCATGCATTCATTGTTTTGATCCAAAATTTTCATGCATTGCATCATTTTTCATGTTTTTCTCTTTCATCATTAAAAATTCAAAAATAAAAAAAATATCTTTCCTTTTTTCTCTCATAAATTTTGAAAATTTGGATTGACTTTTTCAAAAAATTTTTAAAAATTCAATTGTTTCTTATGAGTCAAATCGAATTTTCAATTTAAAAATCTTATCTTTTTCAAAAATTAAATCTTTTTCATTTTTCTTAATTATTTTCAAAAATTTTAAAAATATTTTTCAAAAAGTTTTTTCTTAATTTTATATCATATTTTCGAAAATCACATCATCAATTAATGTTTTGATTCAAAAATTTTGAGTTTGTTACTTGCTTATTAAGAAAGATTCAAACTTTAAATTCTAGAATCATATCTTGTGATTTCTTGTGAGTCAAGTCATTAATTATGATTTTAAAAATCAAATCTTTTTCAAAATTAATTCTAATCATATCTTCCTATCATATCTTTTTCAAAAATTTGATTTTCAAATATCTTTTCTAACTTCTTATCTTCTTATCTTTTCAAAATTGATTTTCAAATCTTTTTTAACTAACTAATTGACTTTTTGTTTGTTTCTTATCTTTTTCAAAACTACCTAACTAACTCTCTCTCTAATTTTCGAAAATCTCTTCCTTCTTTTTTAAAAATTCTTTTTAATTAATTAATTGTTTCAATTTTTAATTTCGATTTTAATTTTTCCTAATTTTCGAAAATCGCTAACCCCTTTTCAAAATTTTATTTTTGAAAATCCTCTTTCTCTCACATCTCCGTCTATTTATTTATTCATCTATTAACACTTCATCTCACCCAAATTCGAACCCCCTCTTCTATCTGTGTTCGAATTTTCTCTTCTTCCCTTCTTTACATTACATTCTTTTCTTCTTCTACTCACACAGGGGAACCTTTATACCTGGGTAAAAAGGATCCCTATTATTATTATTATTCTGTTCCCTCTTTTTCATATGAGCAGGAGCAAGGACAAGAACATTCTTGTTGAAGCAGACCCTGAACCTGAAAGGACTCTGAAGAGGAAACTAAGAGAAGCTAAAATACAATAATCCAGAGATAACCTTACAGAAATTTTCAAACAGGAAGAGGAGATGGCAGCCGAAAATAATAATAATGTAAGGAGGATGCTTGGTGACTTTACTGCACCTAATTCCAATTTACATGGAAGAAGCATCTCCATCCCTACCATTGGAGCAAACAATTTTGAGCTGAAACCTCAATTAGTTTCTCTGATGCAACAAAACTGCAAGTTTCAAGGACTTCCATCTGAAGATCCTTTTCAGTTCTTAATTGAATTCTTGCAGATATGTGATACTGTTAAGACCAATGGGCTTGATCCCGAGGTCTACAGGCTTATGCTTTTCTCGTTTGCTGTAAGAGACAGAGCTAGCGTGTGGTTGGACTCTCAACCCAAAGATAGCCTGAACTCTTGGGATAAGCTAGTCACGGCTTTCTTAGCCAAGTTCTTTCCTCCTCAAAAGCTTAGTAGGCTTAGAGTGGACGTTCAAACCTTCAGACAGAAGGACGGTGAATCCCTCTATGAAGCTTGGGAGAGATATAAGTAACTGACCAAAAAGTGTCCTTCTGACATGCATTCAGAATGGACCATCCTGGATATATTCTATGATGGTCTGTCTGAATTAGCTAAGATGTCATTGGATACTTCTGCAGGTGGATCCATTCACCTAAAGAAAATACCTGCAGAAGCTCAAGAACTCATTGACATGGTTGCTAATAACCAGTTCATGTACACTTCTGAAAGGAATCCTGTGAGTAATGGGACGCCTCAGAAGAAGGGAGTTCTTGAAATTGATACTCTGAATGCCATATTGGTGATGCGCATAAACTTGTTATGCTACGATTTAGAAAATTGCACGATCGGCAAAATTCCTTCCGGCAAGTGCACCGGTTATCGTCAAGTAAAAACTCACAATAGAGTGAGGTCGAATCCCACAAGGATTGGTTGAATGAGCAATTCGGATTAGAAGTGTGTTCTAGTTGAGCGGAATCAAGGTTTGAGATGAGAATTGCGGAATGTAAAATTGGCGGGAAAAGTAAATGACAAGAAAATTAAAATGGCTGAATCTTAAATTTGCAATGAATTAAAGAGCAGAATGTAAATTGCTGAAATTAAAAGGGAATGGGGGTGATTGCAAGAATGGAGTTGCAGAATGTGAAGAAGAAGATAAACTATTATTGATTCATTGAATTACAATAGAGCTCCCTAACCCAATGAAAGGGGGTTTAGTGAATCATAGCTCTGAATTCAATTACAAAGAAAAGGAAAACTAGCTAAAAGTGAAAAAGTAAAAGTTCCAAAAGTCCCCATCAGGGGCTGGATTCCCCTCCCCTCCGTCTCTAAATGCAGAAACTAAGGCCTTTAAATAGGCTCCCTAAATTACAAAATGAAAATGAAATTCAAAGCAAATTACAATCAACTGGATTCCCCTCCCCTCCGTCTCTAAATGCAGAAACTAAGGCCTTTAAATAGGCTCCCTAAATTACAAAATGAAAATGAAATTCAAAGCAAATTACAATCAAATGAAAATAAACTATTCTAGATGATTCTTGTGGCCTTGATTTGGTGTTGTTGATGGGCCTTGCTTGCTTGAAGGGTAGAGTGACATAATTGATCCAAAAAGGATAATGATCCATTAAACTACACTCAAACGTTGCACCCCCCTTTCTTGAGTCGTCACTTTGTTCTCTTAGCCACCTTGCCAATTTGATGCCAAATATAGACTATTATACCTCGTTGGAAAGCTATGGATGTCAGCTTTCTAACGCAACTGGAAGCATCTCAATTGGATCTCTACAACTCGAGTTATACTCCATGGAAGATGAAGAGGTCAGCTGGCCTGATTGCATGTTGGTACTATGCTCTTCTATGAACATTATGGGGCTGTTTTCTCCCTCAATTTTTAGTATCCACCATGCATGCCATATATGCTTGGAAAGCTCTAGATGTCTTCTTTCCAATGCATTTTGAATCACCTCATTTGGAGTTTTGTAGCTCAAGTTATTTATGTTTGAAGAAGGCATGGTCAAGCTGTTCCATATAACACGTTTAAGCTTCAGTTTAAGGTTAAACTGAAGCTTAAACGTGGAAATGGAAAAGGTAGCCCTGGAGGTCGAACACGTTTAACCTCCAGTTTGAGGTCAAACTGGAGGTTAAACGTGGAA